>NC_134895.1:14099039-14111539 GCF_041734735.1 Babylonia areolata
CACCCATCTCCTCTCTCTCTCTCTCTCTCTCTCTCTGTCACCCATCTCCTCTCTCTCTCTCTCTCTCTGTCACCCATCTCCTCTCTCTCTCTCTGTCACCCATCTCCTCTCTCTCTCTCTGTCACCCATCTCCTCTCTCTCTCTCTCTGTCCCCCATCTCCTCTCTCTCTCTCCCTCTCTCTGTGTGTCACCCATCTCCTCTCTCTCTCTCTGTCACCCATCTCCTCTCTCTCTCTCTCTGTCACCCATCTCTTCTCTCTCTGTCACCCATCTCCTCTCTATCTCTCTCTCTGTCACCCATCTCCTCTCTCTCTCTCTCTGTCACCATATCCCCTCTCTCTCTCTCTCTCTCTCTCTTAACCCACCTCACTCTTTCTACACTAAAATCAACATCAGTTCCATGATATAATCAGGTATCCATGGTAACAAGAGAACGTGGTTAACTGAGATCATTATAATGATAGAAAGTTAACTCATTTGCCTAATATTCACACACTGTGCGAGCAGATATCTCTGTGACTGTATTACTCCTATCCCTCTGTAACCCATTCCCCCACCCCTCTCTCTCTCTCTCTCTCTCTCTCTTTCATTAAATAAGCATTCACACATATCAACATGCAGGTGAACAGACAAAGCTAATCAGGATGTGAATGAAAAAAAGAGGTATTTCAAACCATAATATATATATATATATATATATATATATATATATAATTATGGCTGAAAGATGTGACATACGGTTTTACTTATTACTTATCCGGTTTTTTGACTCACTTTCGTAAACAAAGTGAGTCTATGTTTTAACCCGGTGTTCGGTTGTCTGTGTGTGTGTGTGTGTGTGGTAAACTTTAACATTGACATTTTCTCTGCAAATACTCTGTCAATTGAAACCAAATTAGGCATACAAATAGGAAAAATTCAGTTCTTTCCAGTCATCTTGTTTAAAACAATATTGCAACTCTGGGATGGGCACAAAAAAATAAAAAAAATGGAGCCTAATTATATGCAAACTGCATTTACTGTTATATTTATATTTTTTTGTATTCTCTAAACTTGGCACTTTGATCTGATATTCTGACCCAACAACAAGAGCAGTCATTATTATCATTTTTTGTTCAAACAGGAACTTCTTTTGCTAAGCATGGAAGTTTTATTTATTTTGCAAACGTTTTGGTGCAGATAGTAAAAAAAAAAAAAGGGGGGGGGAAATTACTCTGTAATTAATGCTAGGGGACTTAATTTGCTTTAAACTGATCTTTCTCATCTTAAACATGACATTTTGAAATTATACTCAATACATAAAAAGCTTGGATTCTTTTTTTTTTTTTAAGTGTATCATAAGTGTGTCTTGAAGGCCTTGCCTCTCTTGTTTACTTATTCTTTCGCCTCGTCACACCTCTTGATCTGTCTCCGATCGTATGTTCGCTTTGTCTCTGTCCTTGTCTGTTTCACACACTCCCTTCGAATCCCCCCCCAAACCCCCCCTTACACACACACACACACACACCCCACTCCCTCCCCCCCCCCACACCCCTACCCCCACCCCTCTTCCCCCGCCAGACACATCACGCACTCTTCTCTGCCCTCCCCCAAACTTGCTCTCTCTGTCTCTTTCCTGGAATTATTTACAAATTTCCACGCACACGCAAGCACTTACAAACACACACACACACACACACACACACACACACACACACACACACACACACACACACACACACACACACACACACACAATCCTCTCTCTCTCTCACACACACACACACATACACACATACACGCACAGACACAGACACACACACACACACACACACACACACACACACACACACACACACACACACACACACACACAGGAACAACAGCACAGTAGGGTAATGTTCTCCCGGTAATTATCTGATTGGATCAGGTTGTAACTGAGTGGGGGGGCCAGACAAATCCACCCACGCCTGCCCCCCCTGGACACAACACACACACACACACACACACACACACACACACACACACACACACACACACACACACACACAAGACATGACAAAAATGCTGTATTTTCGAGGATAATAGATAAGCACTAGCGCGTCTTTTTTTCATCCAGTCCCAGCCCTGAAACAGGGTCTACACCACACAATACTACTATATATTTGTCATTGGAGAGAGAGAGAGAGAGAGAGAGAGAGAGAGAGAGAGAGAGAGAGAGCAGCAGCAGCAGCAGCAGCAGCAGCAGCAGAAATTCAAGAAGCACATTAGTCCATAAGGTGGTTGGCAAGAAGGGGAAGTGGTGTATCTTTTTTTTTTTTTTTATTTTTTTTATCCTATTATTTTGTTTGAGACCACCACCATCAGGATCACCGACCAGGCATTCTGGCAGACCTCGGCCAAGGAAAAGACAGGAAGTTCCGGTTTCAGTTTCTCAATGCGACGTCACTACGTACGGATAAATCCGTTTACGTCACACCACAAAATTAATGCAAGGCAGATCCCTGACCAGCAATATTACTCTACGCGCCCGGTCAGGCCTTGCGTGCGTGCATATATATATATATATATATATATATATATATATATATATATATATATATATATTTGTTGTTAAAATATTTATATTTATACTGAACAATCCAGTATGATAAATAGAACTGTGCAACCAACAACCATCTACCTGAAGATCTAGTCATCAGCCCCCATCCACATGCAATATGCAGCTTCTGTTCAAACGTGTGTGTGTGTGTGTGTGTGTGTGTGTGTGAGAGAGAGAGAGAGAGAGAGAGAGAGGGAGAGTTTGTGTGTACGTGTGCGTGTGCGTGTGTGTGTGCAGTGCGTGCATGTGTGAGTATGCACAAGTTTTTTTTATATTAATATGCACTTATATGTATCCTAATTTCTACTGTATCTGTGTTTGTGTGTGATTTTCGATTTATGTTTGTATTTTGTTATGTACAATCCCCCCAAACCCCAAACTCGACTCCCACCCCCCCACCCCTCCACCCACCCAATATTCCTTGTGACCCCGGTACACTTGGTAACAAAGACATATTCTATTCTATTCTATTCTATTCTATTCTAGTCTAGTCTAGTCTAGTCTAGTCTAGTCTAGTCTAGTCTAGTCTATATTTGTGTACCTCTCAGAGTAGATTTCTTTCTTATCATTGTTCCCAGAGGCCAACACTCAGTTGCCACAAACGGGACCTCGGTTTATCGTCTCATCCAAAGGACTAGACGCTCAGGACGCAGACAGGCCCGGAAAAGCAGTGCCAGCAAGTCCCCGACAGCCGCCACCATCCCCTGTCCACACTGCGTCAGAACCTTCTGGGCGCGGATTGGCCTGACCAGTCATCTGCGCACCCACAGAGCCCAACCCACCCACCCCCAGGATGACTAGATGGTCCTCGTCGATCCCGACGGACGAACCACAGACGCTCAGTCTGATTTTCCAGTCCGGCAAACTTGGGGGAAAGGGGCGAGAGCGGGATTCGAACCCAGACCCATGAATGTGGATGGTAAGCGAGGGAGTGGGTGTGGCTGGAGGCTCTGTGTGTGTGTGAGTGTGTGTGTGTGTGTGTGTATGTGTGTGTGTGCGTCTGTTTGTGTGTGTGTGTGTGTGTGTGTGTGTGTGTGTGTGTGTGTGTGTGTGTGTGTGTGTGTGTGTGTGTGTGTGTGTGTGTGTGTGTGTGTGTTCAGGTATACAATTATGCCTGGCTGTGATTTATAAAGCTATGTTTTGTTGTTGTCATCGCTTGGGGATGTTTACATGCAACTTTTACCCTCCAATATATTTTGTTTTTGTTTTTGTTTTTTGTTTTTTGCTTTTTCGTTGTCGTTGTTGTTTTATTTGTTATAACAAAATAACACTATAAAGATGTATAAAGAGCAATTAAAGCAAACCTATGGAAATTTAATGAAATAAATAACATGAGGAAGGAGAGAGAGAGAGAGAGAGAGAG
The DNA here is from genome assembly GCF_041734735.1 of Babylonia areolata. Taxonomy (NCBI): domain Eukaryota; kingdom Metazoa; phylum Mollusca; class Gastropoda; order Neogastropoda; family Buccinidae; genus Babylonia; species Babylonia areolata. Next base: position 14,102,984 of record NC_134895.1, read on the forward strand.
AGAGAGAGAGAGAGAGAGAGAAGAGAGAGAGAAGACGCTGGGAAACAATATTAACCCTTCAGAGTCAGCACAAGGGGCTAGTTAAAAATCAATCTTTCTAAGGGATGGACTCGTCACCACCAGGGAACTATCTTTCCCCCACCCCACCCCCACCCCTCCCCCCCCCCCCCCACACCCCCACACCCCCCACATGGTATATAACATAGACACGGTTCTCAATCGTAGCCGCATCCAACCCGCCAAAGCCTATCTGTGTTTCCATACTTATTGCCTTGTTATGTACTATCCCCCCCCCAATATTCCTTGTGACCCCGGTACACTTGGTATTAAAGACATATTCTATTCTATTCTATTCTATTCTATTCTATTCATTCTGTCATTGCTGCTGTGCGCACATGTCAATTAAATCGGTATATGGACAAGTCCGGAGCTTGTTTTTTTTTTCTTTTCTTTTCTTTTTCAAGGAAGTATCTGGGTTTGTTCCAATGTACCTTTTATTTACTAACTGTGTGCTAGCTGAATCGGTAGGAAAAGCAGCATTGACTTGAAGTTGAGTACCTTGTGTATGGCGAGAGTTTCCATTCTTTATTGTCTGTTAACCATTTACTCTCCTGGCTTCATTGTATTTTCATATGTGTATATATATATATATATTGGCCCATTCAAAGACCTGCTAACCACAGTGAAGGAACGCAAGCTCCGCTGGTATGGACACGTCACACGATCAGACGGCCTAGCCAAGATCATCCTGCAGGGTACCGTACAAGGAAGGAGGAAGAGAGGCAGACAGAGAAAGCGGTGGGAGGACAACATCAAAGAGTGGACGGGCCTGCCATTTGCCACAACTCAAAGGGCCACTGAGGACCGAGGCAGGTGGCGCGAGCTGACCAGGCAGTCATCCATGGTGCCCCAACGACCCACCCACGGGTCATGGGATAGATGAGATGAGATGAGATGAGATATATATATATATATATATGCGTGTGTGTGTTTGTGTGCAAGCGCGCATGCGTGCAATAGTGAGTGTGTATGTTTGCGTGAGTGTGTTTGAATATGTGTGTGTCTCCAATGTGTGTGTGTGTGTGTGTGTGTGTGTCTGTCTGTCTGTCTGTAGAAGTGTTGCTAAAAGTGCACAGACAAAAGGGAAAATCATAAAATGAAAGAAATAAAAACGCATTTTTCTGACAACAAAGGAAATCACACAAAAAAGAAAATGTCAAAGTCAGCATTTCATCAGCTTGGAACCTAAAACCCACATGTGATCACATTGCATTAATTCGAGCGAAAAAGAAAAATGCTTATCGACCCCAAAACAAGTGCCATACTTTTCTTTTAATGAATTTTTTTTTCTTAGTTCATGTAAGTTTCGTGTGCAATCATATATAACACAAGATATATATACACAAATTAACGACCAATGAAAATAACAGCACCATAAAATAGTGATGAATAGTACTTCGACAGAGATTGTTATACATTTCGCATGGTCCAAGTTGTCAGTTTATATGCGTAATTTGCTGAAGGATATATCTACCTCATTCTTTGATATCTTCACACAGCTTTACTGATTCCTTCTTCAACATTTTTTTTATACTCTTCTTCTTTCTTCTTCGTTCGTGGGCTGCAACTCCCACGTTCACTCGTATGCAAACGAGTGGGCTTTTACGTGTATGACCGTTTTTACCCCGCCATATAGGCAGCCATACTCCGCTTTCGGGGGTGTGCATGCTGGGTATGTTCTTGTTTCCATAACCCACCGAACGCTGACATGGATTACAGGATCTTTAACGTGCGCATTTGATCTTCTGCTTGCATATACACACGAAGGGGGTTCAGGCACTAGCAGGTCTGCACATGTGTTGACCTGGGAGATCGTAAAAATCTCCACCCTTTACCCACCAGGCGCCGTCACCGTGATTCGAACCCGGGACCCTCAGGTTGAAAGTCCAACGCTTTAACCACTCGGCTATTGCGCCCGTCACTTATACTCTTTTTCTTTTATCGTGATCAGCTACTTATAATGTCTTGATTTTTTCAGAATTCAGTCAATGGTGAATCACAAAGAAGAAGAAGAATGTGAATCTGTATGCCAACGGGAATGGAACTTGACGGAATTTAGGTTTATAGATGCGTTGCATTTTTGTATAATTATCATAGTGTGATTTCAGAAATTCCTTGGAGACGTTAAAATGTGTTATTTCTTCATTTGTTTTTCACGTCTCTAGATACAGAACTTTGCTGTTCATAAAATGAAGCCTGATATTTTGTTTGAGAAAATTTCCGTCACACACTTCCGAAACTTACGAGCGATTGTTTCAGTGAACAAAGTTCAATGTGTTACGTGTTTCTACATCTATCATGTACTGCCTGTTAAGGCACGGCCAAAAATTGTCTATGGGCAGGCATCTCTAAAAATTAATACGTATTTTACTTTCTTTTCTTTTCTTTTTTTTATGTCTGTTTGTTCGTTCTTTTTTCTTGTGTGTGTGTGTGTGTGTGTGCGATGGCAAGAACTACACGTATTATCTATTTTTTTATCCTCGTCTCAAATACCATACGTCAGTGCAATGAACGTTTGCTCAACGACGACCGCGTGAAAGATCATGAATGATGTTCAGCAAGTTTATCTCCATCTGTATAACACACACACACACACACACACACACACACACACACACACACACACACACATATATATATATATATATATATATATAGAGAGAGAGAGAGAGAGAGAGAGAGAGATGGAGAGCTTGTGAAAAGCTGTCACTCAATCTGTCCTATTGGACTTTCCCTGTCAGAGGGGAGCGCGAGGACGAGTCTTCTTTTTTTTTTCCAATGGACTCTCCTCCTTGTTTTCCATGGGGAGGGACTGGGGAGGGATGAATCAGAGTTCCACTGCAGGAAACCATTGTTTTGTGCTACGCTGTGTTGGGTTGGGTTGCGGTCAATGCAATGCATTGTACTGATTTGCATTGCATTGTACTGAATGCTGCATACCGGGTATGTTCTTGTAACCATAACCCACCGTACGCTGACATGGATTACAGCTATCTTTAACGAGCGAATTTGGATATTCTGCATACGTACACACACGAAGGGGATTCAGGCACTAACAGGTCTGCACACGTCTGTTGACCTGGGAGATCGGGAAAAAAAATCTCCACCCTTAACCCACCAGGCGCCAGTGACCGGGATTCGAACCCGGGACGACGGGCGGTTAAAGCGTTAGACTTTCAATCTGAGGGACCTGGGTTCGAATCACGGTGACGGCGCCTGGTGGGTAAAGAGTGGAGATTTTTACGATCTCCCAGGTCAACATATGTGCAGACCTGCTAGTGCCTGAACCCCCTTCGTGTGTAAACGCATGCAGAAGATCAAATACGCACGTTAAAGATCCTGTAATCCATGTCAGCGTTCGGTGGGTTATGGAAGCAAGAACATACCCAGCATGCACCCCCCCCCACCCCCACCCCCCACCCCCGAAAGCGGAGTATGACTGCCTACATGGCGGGGTAAAAACGGTCATGCATGTAAAAGCCCACTCGTGTACATGCGAGTGAACGTGGGAGTTGCAGCCCACGAACGCAGAAGAAGAAGACCCCGGGACCCTTGGACTGAAAGTCCAGCACGGTAACTACTCGGCTGTTAACTCTTTCCATACGAACGGCGAAGGAGACGACGTTAACAGCGTTTCAACACAATTACCATGATCAAAATATTACAAGCGGAAGGCTGTTATACTGAAGACGTGAATGTGGACAAAGAATACCACAATTCTGACGACGGAAGCTAAAGGTTGGGTCATTCAGACACCCACTGGACATCCGAGGGGTCTGTGTAGAGGAGAAGAGAGGACTGGCCGTACTGAGTGAGTTAAACCTGTCAGGTCACCGCTCTAACTATTACCACCACACGTGAAAGTCTTCCACTTTCAGCTTGCACTGCCAATATGACAGAGATTATGTGATCTCTTCTCTGGTGTGTGGCCTCCTGGCGACCTATTATCGATAGTTCCGTGTGGACTGCCGACGACGCTGGGACGGCGACAGACGAAGCCGGGTGTGGCAGTGTGGTATATGAGCGGCATGGAAGCAGTGCCACTATAATGGTACAGATGATGGGACAGCAACAATAAGAGATTGTGTTATCTTTATATGCATTCTTCCATGCTATGACGAGCTGTGTTGTGATGATTCTGTTGATACTGTAATGTATTCAACAATAACATAACGCATGTAGTTTCTTTTTCCGAAATAATCGTTTTCAGCTTTTGGCATTTTCTAATATTTTTTACTTTCTTTATTTTTCATTTTAAAAAAAAAAGTTTTTTAATGCAAAGGGGGTCAAAAAAAAAAAAAAACACCCACAAAAAAGAAAACGAAAAGATTTTGTTTTTAAAACAGATTTTTTAGTTCAACAATAATGGCAATTAAGCTATGGAAACCAGTTCTTATTAAAGCCTTTCCGAATGTTACCATACACCCCCACCAGCAAGAAAATTCAACAGTACACAATGCATCGTTGTCTCTGGTTTCAGCACATGTGGAACACAGACATCATTAATCTGATACGTAAGCAGAGCTTCTGTCGCTGTTTGCCTGGGATCGGGTTGTGCGTTTTATTTTGTGGGGCTTGTGTGTGTGTGCGTGCGTGTGTGTGTGTGTGTGTGCGCGTGCGTGCGTGCGTGCGTGTGTGTTTTGTGTGTGTGTGTGTGTGTGTGTGTGTGTGTGTGTGTGTGTGTGTGTGTTGTGTTGTGTTCTTTTCTCTCCGAATGCTTCAAGTTTGTTCAATACTGCAAACAGTTCGGAAGAAGAGTGCACTGGTCTTTGCGTGGAATCGATATTTTCGGGTTGTTCTTGTTTTGGAAAAAAAAAAAAAAAAAAATATATATATATATATATATATATATATATATATTTGATAGCTGGTGCTCGTGTTCGGCTGAAGGGGGTAAAAAAAAAATTAAAAAAACAAAAAAACAACGAACGATTTTATTCCAACTCATTTGGCCTCCAGCTAAGAAGATGTTTGAGGTGTTTGTTTTTTAGTGGATGTAAAAACTGATACCTCCCATTTACCACACATCGTCTCCGCTATGCTGTGTCGGCGTCAGTCCGGTTTATTACTTCCTTGAAAGAGAGTAAGTGGTTACAAGGAGTGGGGGGGGATGTGGGGGGTGGGGTGTGGGGAGGGGGTCGGCACGGCTGGGGGCGTGTGGGTGGGGTGGGGGGTGGGGGGGTGGCGGCGATTGTAATGATTATAAAAGTGCAAACGGAGCCATTATTTACGACTCGGACAGCACAAACTTTGAAGGCACTGCGATGAAGCCAACGTGCCATCCTGGGGAAAAGAAACCAGGATATACAATATAACACAATATAACACAATACAACACAACGCAACGCAATATAATGCAATATAATGCAACGCATTACAACACAACATAACGCAACACAACGTAACGCAACTCAATTCAATGTAATACAATGCAGTACAACACAATACAACGCAACGCAACGCAACGCAACACAATACAATGCAATACAAGACAATACAATATAATACAGTACAAAGCAATGCAATACAACACAGCACAATACAACACAACGCAACGGAATTCCATACAATACAATGCAATATAATACAATACAAAGTAGTACGATACAACACAATGCAATACAACACAATACACTACAACACAATACAATACAACATAACACAATACAGCACAATACACTACAACACAACACAATAAAATGCAACGCAATACAATACAATACAACACAATACAATACCATACAACATAACACAATACAGCACAATACAATACAACACAACACAACACAATATAATGCAACACAACGCAACGCAATGCAACGCAATGCAATATAATGCAATGCAATGTTATACAATATAATACAATATAATACAATGCAATACAACACAACACAACGCAACGCAATGCAATGCAATGCAATGCAATACAATCAGTACACGCAATACAATACAACACAACACAACGCAATGCAACGCAATACAATACAATACAATACCAAGCAATACAATATAACGCAAAACAACACAGCACAACTGAATGCAATGCAATACAATGCAATACAATACAAAGCAATACGATACACCGCGATACAACACAACACAACGCAACGCAACGCAACGCAATACAATACATTGTAATACAATGTAATACAATACAATAAAATACAATATGATACAATACAATACAACATAATACAATACAATACAGTATGACACAATACAATGCAACACAACACAATACAACACAATGCAGTACAATACAATAAAACCCAATACAATACAACACAAAACAATACAATGCAGCGCAACACAATACAATGCAACACAATACAACACAACACAATAAGACACAATGCAATACAATACAATACAATGCAACGCGATACAATACAACACAAATGTAGTTCATTACAACACAATACAGTAAAATGCAATGCAATACAACACAATGCAATACAACACAATACAACACAACATGATACAACACAATTCAACATGATACAACACATACAATACAACGCAACACAATACCATACAATACAAAAGAAAACAGCATAGAACAGAATCGTGGCGGGTTTTTTTATTGTACGGTACAGCGCAGTACAATGCAGAGGAGGAGGAATTTGTTTAACTCACTCAGTACGGCCAGTCCTCTCTTCTCCTCTACACAGACCCCTCGGATGTCCAGTGGGTGTCTGAATGACCCAACCTTTAGCTTCCGTCGTCAGAATTGTGGTATTCTTTGTCAACATTCACGTCTTCAGTATAAGAGCCTTCCGCTTGTAATATTTTGATGATGGTAATTGGGGTGAAACGCTGTTAACGTCGTCTCTTTCGCCGTTCGTATGGAGAGAGTTAATGTCCCGTCACACATATCGGTGATTGAAGACATTTTATTAAAGTATTTATGAATACATTTGAGTATTATCGGTTAGAAGGGGGGGGGGGAGATGTGGATGAATGGAGGGTTGGGTGAAACTGGGCGTACAATGCGGTAATAAGCAATATCATACAATATTCTCGTCGTCGAAAAAGACGGAGAAAATCAATAATAGCCGAAGCTGTTTTACCATTTTTGGTTCACGAATGTCGCCAACATGCTTCATTCCAGCTGCAGGGGAACTCAAATTCTACATGGGCAATACACAGTACAAACTAGGAATATCTATCTTCATGAAGAAACAAAATCTCCACAGTCAGCAAAATAGAAAAAAACAAACAAATTCTCATGTTGCATCATGAGCTGATGAGACCCTCAAAAACATGAATCTCTTTTGTCTATCGAAACGCGAAAACAATTGCCTTTGTATTGCACTGTGTTGTCTTGTCTTGTCTTGCATTGCATTGCATTGTATTGCATTTTATTGTATTACTTACACAGAGTCTTCTGTTTGAAAATTCGAGCTGCTCTCCCCAGAGAGAGCAAGCGCCAAATATCTCTTTTTTTTCTGTTTGCAAGAGTATTTGTTTTACTATCAAAGTCGGTAGTTGTTTGTTTGTTGTTGTTTTTTTCCCCACAAATGTTTAACCAAAAAACAATCCTTTCGTTGCCGTGGGTTCTTTCACGTGCGCTACGAGCATGCTGCACACTGGACATCGATTTGTCGTCTCATCCGAAGGATTAACACCCAGACCACACCCCTCAAGGTCTATAGGATGGGGGTCGGGGGCGGGGGGGGGGGGGTGGACTGGGGAGGGGGGTGGGGGATAGGGTGGCGTAAAAATCGTGGATACCGCCTTCCTCGTCGGGCGCATAACGTTCCGTTTCAAAAAGAAAACTTCTTTCTTTTTCATGCATATCAGATGTGCTGCAAAGTTTAAGTTGAAATGAGCAGCCAGACGAGTGTCAGTCATTTCGATTCATTTCAATTCAGTTAGCCCCCTGTTTGAAAAAAAGAAAAAAAGAAAAAAAAGAAAAAAAAAAGCCCCGTCAAAAGAAAGGGAGATGAAAAGTATGGGCTAAAAAAAAGCTTTGAAAAACAACAACAACAACAAAACAAACAAAAAAGCAAAAAAAAACCTTTACAAATGTAAAGTTCGGAGTGATGGGACGTTCCTTGAAGCAGAACTCTTCATGCTAAACAGTCCGGTTAATTGAAAGTGACGTTGTGTCGAATGAACGACGCCGATTAGAGCACGTGAAATATGTCTCTTTCTTTGAAAACAGATAAAAGGAGGTATCTCTTCTTCTTTTTCTAAATAAGTTTGAAAAAAAAAAAAAAAAAAAAAAAAAAGAAGTTTGGGGTTGAACTTTACAGAACAAGTTTTTAGTGTGTGTGTGAGTGTGTGTGTGTGTGTGTGTGTGTGTGTGTGTGTGTGTGTGTGTGTTGTGTTGTAGTGTGTGTGTGTGTGTGTGTTGTGTCCAGGGGGCAGGCGTGGGTGGCATTGTCTGGCCCCCACTCAGTCACAACCTGATCCAATCAGATAATTACCGGGAGAACATTACCCCACTGTGCTGTTCTCTCTCTCTCTCTCTCTCTCTCTCTCTCTCTCTCT
>NC_134895.1:14116539-14119039 GCF_041734735.1 Babylonia areolata
TTTTGTATTTTTCCTGCGTGCAGTTTTATTTGTTTTTCCTATTGACGTGGATTTTTCTACAGAATTTTGCCAGGAACATCCCTTTTGTTGCCATGGGTTCTTTTACGTGCGCTAAGTGCGTGCTGCACACGGGACCTCGGTTTATCGTCTCATCCGAATGACTAGCGTGCAGACCACCACTCAAGGTCTAGTGGAGGGGGAGAAAATATCGACGGCTGAGCCGTGATTCGAACCAGCGCGCTCAGATTCTCTCGCTTCCTAGGCGGACGCGTTACCTCTAGGCCATCACTCCACTACACAAATATATAATCATGCACTCAAGACCTGACTTGCACGTTGATTTTTGCTGACTGTTAAGCATCTGCTCAGCACATGTGGTGTGGCGTATAAGGATTTGTCCGAACTGAGAGACACCTCCTTGACAAACTGTAACTGATACATATATATTATATATATATATATATATATATATAGAGAGAGAGAGAGAGAGAGAGAGGGATATATATATATATATAGAGAGAGAGAGAGAGAGAGAGAGATGCAATAGCAAAGTGAGAGCTGTGTGTTCAATGGTTTCTCCATTGCAATGAGAAGTCATTTTCAGTTAAGTCTTTTTGTGAAGGACGATGACTCTCAAACTGGGAGGCAACATTGCACTGGCTCTTAGTGCTGCAGCCCTGGGGGGGGGCTAGTTGGCCTTTGGGAACCATCCTAACACCGACTGTCCCAAAAACCCTTCTTGGTCGAGAGAGTGGGGATGTAATTTGGGCAAGAGACTCTCTACTATAATCAAATTCTAGCCCAGATAGTCAGGACAGCAGTTGCCTCCTCTGCTGTTCTGGTGGTCATAGTCGGACACGACTATCATACAAATATATATAGAGAGAGAGACAGACAGACAGAGAGTCAGAGACAGAAAGCTGAATGTTTTGCGGTTCCACGATTCCTATTCTATCCATTGTGCGCTCGACGGAACAACGATATAATGACCTCAACAAACAACATCAAAGGCAGTGCGTTATGCCGGTGTAGTATCCCAGATTGTCCCCCACCTGGAAACGTCCCCGGGGAACAATTTGACCGCTGGAAATGTCCCCCCGGGGACTATCTCTTCGTTTATAAAGTCGCCTTCGGACATTTTCAGCGGCCAGAGTGAACGAAGGAATCTTTATTTTCCAACGGTGAAGACTTTAGCACTTTGGCCGACTTACACATCTGCCGTTTTTCTAAGAGACACACAAACATGTACGCATTGAAATGTTGTTATACTTAATACATAATACATGTATAATGTACAAGTATAACACAGCGTTAAACTGAGAGACACAGCATCGCTCGTGTCTGTACGAAACGGAAGCGAGTAACACACACACACACACACACACACACACACACACACACACACACACCAAGGGAAAAACAACAACAACAAAACCCTAGCATGAATGCTACACATGAATGATTCAAGTGAAATTAACACAGAAAAGTAATGATAAAATTTAAAACGCACATGTAAGAGACATGAAAGATCGCAAATAAGGCAACGGGTAATAAGGATATGGACAGATAGACAAATTATGAGAAAGACAGAGAGAGTGTCCTCTTCGTGCATTTTAACCTCGTTCTCAATTGTCTCTCCTACCCTGAAAATGGCTAAAACGCAAAAAAGGGGGGACACTTTGGCCGCTGAAAATGTCCGCAGGGGACAATATGAACGGTGAGAAAGACCCTCGGGGGATATTTCCAGCAGTCAAATTGTCCACTAGGGACTTTTCCGATGTGGGGGGACAATCTGGGATACTACACCGGTATGACCAACACCATTATGAAAAAGCTCTTGTCATGTGGTTTCCTGTCGGGAAATGATGACTTGTATGGAGCAGCCTGGCAGATGATTCCATGTAATTTATGTATTACTGCGTCGTGTGTTTGGGTATTCTTTCGTTTTGTTTCTGTTTGTTTGTTGTTGGTTTAAAAATAGATAGTGTAGTGTAGTGTGAAGATATGCAGGTGTTTCAGTCTGTTTGTATGTTTTTGGCCGTAGGTGCATGAGAGGAGAAGCGCGTGTGTGCGTGTATGTATGTGTGTGTGTGTGTGTGTGTGCGTGTGTATGTGTGTGTGTGTGCACCTGTGGGGGGTCAGAAGAATGAGCCGTCATGGTGTGGCTGACAGAGTAATGGCGTGATGGGGTGGAGGTAGGTAGGGGGCGAGGGGGTGGTGGTGAGGGGGAGTTATTATAAGTATCAAGCCTGTCAATCAATCACTGTCAACAGACAGACTTCCTGTCGCTTTCTTCAGCCCACGCTTCTTCTTCTTCTTCTTCTTCTCCATTTTTACCCTATTGTCACGCACGTGTGTTCGAACAACTGTCAAGACTTTGACGTGTCCGCCTCCGCCAAGACTGCGGGACTTCTTCTTCTTCTTCTTCTTCGTTCGTAGGCTGCAACTCCCACGCTCACTCGTATTTTCGCGAGTGGGCTTTTACGTGTATGACCGTTTT
>NC_134895.1:14124039-14131539 GCF_041734735.1 Babylonia areolata
CAGCTACACAGTCAGGGTCGAAGTCCGAGGGATGCCACAAACTCGGACGTCCGGTGAAGATCGGCTGCCGTCCCCCAGAGCTTGGTGTTGAGGTCAGCACCCCCAGGCCAGGACTGCTGCCGCATCTTCTCATACAGGGGGCAGTCTTGGAGAATATGGGATGGGGTCTGGTCAGCCTGGCCGCAATCACATAGGGATGTGGCTGCCACTCCAATCCTCTTCAGGTGTGCTCGGAGGCCGCAGTGTCCTGTGCGAAGGCGGTAGATGGCATTCTGGTGTCTTCTCTCCAGTGTCCTGATGGGATCTTGGTGTGCCTGGTAGCCTCCGTTCTGGGTGACCCAGCCTCTTCGGAATCTGCTGCGCAGGAGAGTTTTTGGTCATCTACCTATGTTTTGTGAATTGCACTGAGCGTCGGCTACAATTTAAGCGGTGTTTTCTTAATCTCCCTGACGCAACTGGTGTTATCACGTGCTGTGAACAGAGCCTGGACAACAAGTCTTCACGATGTCACGGACCGTGTTTTGTTGGCAATCATGTATGTATGATATGATCCTCCCAAACCAAAATACACGGCCGACTCTGTCAAGTGCTGGTATACAATCCGAGTTGTTTTGTGTTGGGTCCACAGCGGCTGCCTTGACACTAGCATGTGTTTGTACAGTCTCAGTCCTCAACGGAAAATGCGATCCCTGTATTGTTAAGCCCTTCCGGGGTTTGTTTACAGAGAGCAGGATTAAAATCCCCCCCCCCCCCCCCCCCCCCGACTCTAAGTTTCTGGGGTTGTTTTTTTTCTTGTCTCTCTCCCCACGAGGAGTAGTCAGAAATGCCACCCACCATCACTGAGTAAGGATTCGGGTGGGGACAAATGCAGCGATGGCGACACAGTTAAAAGTGAGAGGTGCATACAGTATCTTAGTTCACTTCAGTGACGGTCTGGGCGCTAGTCATCCAAGGGGTTAATGGTTAATGACAGTTCTGTATCCGGCATGTTTTTAGCACAAGTAAAAGAATTGACGGAAACAAATTATAAGCAATAACCTGAGTGCTTTCTTAGACAAAAAGAAAGGGAAACGGACACAGAGAGAGACACAGAGAGAGGGGGGGGGATAGGGGAGGAGGTGAGAGAGAGAGAAAGAGTAGGTAAGAAAGCACTAATCATTCTCACGCACGCAATCACATAAACATGAATAACAATACAGAGAGAGACAGTGACTGAGAGAGAGAGAGAGAGGGAGGGAGAGAGAGAGAAAGAGAGAGAGACAGACAGACAGACAGAGACACAAAGAGAGACAGGCAGACATAGAGAGAGAGAGAGGAGGAGAGAGAGATTAGGTAAGAAAGCACTAATGATTCTCACGCACGAAATCACATAAATATTAATAACAACACAGAGAGAGACAGTGACTGAGAGAGAGAAAGAGGCAGAGAGACAGAGACACAAAGAGAGACAGACAGACAGACAGACAGACAGACAAAGAGGGGGGAGAGAGATTAGGTAAGAAAGCACTAATCATTCTCACGCACGCAATCACATAAACACAACACACACACAGAGACAGTGACTGAGAGACAGACAGACAGAAAGACACAGAGAGAGAGAGAGTGTGTGTATGTGTGTGTGTGTGTGAGAGAGAGAGAGAGAGAGAGAGAGAGAGAGAGATACTAGGTAAGAAAGCACTAATCATTCTCACGCATGCTGGCACATAAACATTTATAACAACAGAGACAGACAGACAGAGACACAGACACGTAGACAGACAGACAGACAGATATATATATATATATATATATATATATATATATATATATATTCATGTAACCCATGTGCAGTCTCTGCTGTCTGCAGACCGAATTCCACATGGGGGTGGGTGGAGTGGGGGGGGGGGGCGGATATATCATTGTCGAAAAACTGCTATAACACATGATATAGTGCGATATATTGCAATGATACACACAACAATCAGTTACTCTACTCCATTGTACCTATTCTAACCCTGCTCTTCCTCCACTCTATCCACCACAATGCTTTGCTATGCTACACCATGCTACGACACGTTACACTGTACTGTATTACACTTTACTTCACTGCGCTACAATATCTTACTATAAACACACACACACACACACACACACACACACACACACACACACACACACACACACACACACACACACACACACACACACACACACACACACACACACTGAGAGAGAGAGAGAGTTAGTACAGTCCTTCGTAGCTCTTCGTTTTCTACTACTCACTACAGTCATCCCACCACCTCTTCTCAAGTACCCCACGCCTCATCTCCCATGTGCACATACCCCCCAACCCCCCTTTTTTTTCCCTCGTCTAATATTACTAGACAGTGAAAAGGCGTTAAACTAAACTAAACTAAAGACACACACACACACACACACACACACACACACACACACACACACACACACACACACACATACATACATACATACATACATATACATATTTAACATATCTATAATAAATATTTGATATATATATATATATATGTGTGTGTGTGTATATATATATATATAGATATAGATATAGATATATACAGAGAGAGACGCAGACGCAGACGCAGACGCAGATGATTTATTCATTAAGGCCATAGCCCCATATGAATGAGAGGCGATAACAAGATATGTATACATTACCGTAACTGGCAATAAGCATTCAACTGCTTACACAATTAAACTATAGAAATAAGGACAATACTATTTCTCTTAACTTAAAAGCTTTATATAAGTACAATGCGAGATTTCTCATAACACCGTCATCAGATGATGCCATCAATAGACAAAATGTAAACAAACAAGGGCGTTCATAATATTTCTTTGAAATAAATTTTACACGAATGTTATTCAATACAGGACACAGAGACAGAGAGAGAGAGAGGGGAGGGGAGAGAGAATACCTCAACCATCCTGCTACCTTCAGGCGTCCTCCCGCATCTGTCGCTGGGCCTCCTTCTTTGCAGCCTCGAGGGTGGTGTCAGGGTGGTCACGGATGAAGCGCCTGACATCACGCCTGAGTGCAGCTGGCTGAAGACCTTCTGGCAAAGGCGTCGCGGAGGATGGTCGCTGGCACCTGGATGATCCCATCTTCGGCCTCAAACCTCGCGACAAGGCTCAGTTTGCACAATGAACAGTGCATCCCGTTCTGCACTCACTTCTCCCTCCCTCTGCACCCACCACCCCGACCCTTACACCCCATCCCCACCCCACTTCTTCTCACAGTTGTTTTGTTTGTCTGTTTCAAGGTCGCAGAGATGGTTAATACGACGCTCATCCGCCAACAAAGTGTCCGAGAGGTGGTGGGCACGATTCCCGCTCTCGTTCTTTCTCCCCCATATTTGGCTGGAAAATCAAAACTAAGCATCTAGTCATTCGGATAAACCCGAGGTCCCGTGTGCAGCACGTACTTGCCGCACTGAAAAAAAAAAGAACCCATTGCAACAAAAGTGTTTTCCTCCGGCCAAAATCATTTGGAAGAAATCCATTCTGATAGGTACACAAAATAAACATTGCAGGCACTCAAGGCCTGACTTAGTAGACAGACCAGCGCGTCGGTTTAAGCTGCTGGTCAAGCTGTCTTCCTAGCACCAAAATGCGGTGTAGTGTATATACATTTGTCCGAACGCAGTCATGATGCCTATTTGAGGAAAATGAAACATTTTCATTTCAAGATCAAGGAGCCGTAGAAACTCACATATTTCTATGTACACCACACCACATCTCCTTGAACATACGGGAAGAAACGAAAATGGGGGAAGCAGATACTCTGCTCTGAAAATACGTGGATAGCGCATGTCGTCTTTGAGCCCCTTTGCTAACTGAAGCCAGCGGAAGTGTTCAATCTGCCATTTTGCTACTCGTGTCAGTATAGCGCGAAGCGGTCACTTCATATGTGTAGCCGAGCGCTCTGCTGGCTACGATGACTGCTTCACGGCAAGCTTTCAGTTGCTCGTGGCGTTAGTTAAGCTGACATTCCTGTGTGTGCCTCCACAGCAAGTTTCCGATGTGTGTCACTGCACTGTTTTACTGTAATAACTTTGGTAACTAAACCATTAGCAGATATTAATGAAGACACAAGCATAAAACAACTTCACCAAAGACACACGGTTACGGTTAAAAAAAACAACAACAAACACACCGTTTAGCAGACGACTACTCAACGGACTGACAGCCGGATACGAGAAACAATATGGCGTCCAGTTGGCTTCAGCTTTCCTGGCCAGTGAGCTATCCATCTATTTTTTTAGAACAGTGGAGCAGATGCCTGCCTGACCTGACTTGACCTGAACCAACTTGACACAGTTACCAGGCCACGAGAGCCTTTCATATGGTGCAGAAAGAAAACAAAGGAAAGGAAACTAACTAAATGAGTAAACAGATCATAACTTCGTTTGTTTGTTTTTTCGTTTTTTTTCTTATTTTTAACAGCATATATTTAGAATAAAATACCAGACATGGTATACATCGATCACATATTTGACATACAAGCTCGCGCACGCGCACACACGCACACGCGTGCGCCCACAACACACACACGCGCGCGCGCGCGCGCTCACACACGACATATACATACACACATCACACGCACACGGAAGCGCGCATCCACCCATGCAACCATTGTCCTATCGACCCAACCCCAAACACACACGCACACACACACACACACACACACACACACACACACACACACACACCCTACACGCACACACACACACACACACACACACACAAACACATACACACACACACACACACACACACACTCTACACCTCCCTCACCCCCCACACACAGACTCACACCCTACACCCCCCTCACCTCCCACCCCTCCACCTCCCCAACCCCCCATCCCCACACACGCCCATACGCCCTACACACACACACACACACACACACACACACACACACACACACACACACACACACACACACAACCCCTTCCCCCATTACAACACCTCCACCCATCCGTCCCTTAGTCCTCTCCTTACCCCCGCCCCTCACACCACTCCTTCACCACACTCTTTAATCCACCGTCCCTCCTTCCTTCCCCCCCTCCCCACCCTCCCGCCCCCTTCCGCCCCCCTCACCCCCTCCATAAAAACTATCATCCCTTTCCACCACCAACCCAGCTCCTACCATCCTTCGAAACAGACCAAAAGAAAAAAAAACATAAAAGAAAAAAGAAAACAATTTAAGTTACATCTTTTTCTTTTTTTTCTTTCTTTTTTAAACATCTGACTCCCTAAACCACCTGACTTTACCAAAACAACAGACTCACACTGACACACTGACAAACTGATGACTACTTGGGAGTGGAGTGTGTGTGTGTGTGTGTGTGTGTGTGTGTGTGGTGTGTACGGTGTGTGTGTGTGTACGGTGTGTGTGTGTGTTTGTGTGTGTGTGAAGGGGGTGGGGAGAGGAGGGGCGGAGAGCGTTGTGTGCTGGGGTATGGACAAGAGAGGGGAGGAGGTGGGTGGGAGGCGGCGTGTGTGGGGAGTGGTGGTGGAGGGGTAGTGGAGGTGTGGGAGAGGAGGGACGTGACACAGATACACACACAGACCCTGAAAGGGTCATCGGCCTCCATTGCTACAACGTAACTCAATCGACTGTCACGACTTCCCCCCCCCCCCATCCGCCCCCCTAGCCCCATCTCTCCCCCTCCCCCCTCCTCACACACACACACCTCAGTTCCTCCTCCCCTTACCACCCTCCTTACCTTTCTGATGCCCTGTTCCTGTGTGAGACATGTGGTCTGTAGGGAGACAGTGGGGGGATGTGGGTGATGGGGTGAGGTGGAGGAGGCAGTGCTGTGAAAGTTAGGGGGGACGTGGTGGGGGACGGTGCGGAGGGAGGAGTAGGTAAGGTGTTATACTGGTGTGGGAAAAGTAAGGGGATGTGTTCGGAGGCGGGGGGCGGTGGGGGGGGGGGCGGGAGGGAGGAGGGGTGCTGAACTAGGAGTGATGGAAGAGGTGGGATAATGGGTTATGAGGATTTTTTTTTTTTTTTTTTTTTTTTGACCGTCATCATCATTTTCTATTCAGCAACGCTCGTTATCACTCTTCCTCTCTTCTTTGGCTTCTTTCATACCGACAGACATAAACGAACCAATAGTGAACCGCCACCTCCCACCCTACCCCCCACGCCCCCTCCTTGAGTGCATGTTAATATAATTATTTGTGTACCTATCAGAGTGGATTCTGCGTCATTTTACCATCAGAAGACAACACTTTTGTTGCCATGGGTCTTTGTAATGCGTCAAACTGCCAGTAAATATTGTTGCACCAGAAAAGTGAATCTCGACATGAGACAAAAGGCAAAAGGTCGCAACATCAGCGGCTAGGGGTTTTTTTTTGAGTTTTTGTTGTTGTTGTTGTTGTTTTTTTGGAGGAAGGTGGCAGAATGGTTAAGACGCTCAGCTGCCAATACAGAGAGTCCGTGAGGGTGTGGGTTCGAATCCCGCTCTCGCCCTTTCTCCTAAGTTTGACTGGAAAATCAAACTGAGCGTCTAGTCTTTCGGATGAGACGATAAACCGAGGTCCCGTGTGCAGCACGCACTTGGCGCACTGAAAAAGAACCCATGGCAACGAGAGTGTTGTCCTCTGGCGAAATTACGTAAAATGAAATCCACTTTCATAGGTACACAAATATGCAAGCATGCACTCAAGGTCTGACTAAGCGCGTTGGGTTATGCTGCTGGTCAGGCATCTGCTCAACAGATGTGGTGTAGCGTGTATGGATTTGTCCGAACGCAGTGACGCCTCCTTGAGAAAGTGAAACTGAAAACTGAAACTGTTTTTTTGGGGGGTGTTGTTGTTTTGTTTTATTTTTTGTTGTTCTTTTTTTCTTTTTTTCAGTTTTGACTTCCTCGAGGAGTCCTGCTGGGTTTAATGGCACTGACATTCTACGATATTCTGGTCTTTAATAACACCTGTATCATCAGAACTTTTCACAAATCGTTCTTTTCTTTTTACAGTAGAACTGCACCACTTGGTATCTTCAGATGTCTGCGCAATCCACTTTTCAATGAGTGCGAATATTCGTTTATCTACCCGGTACAGCCTATCTTAATCTGTAGCCACATCATCTGAGCTTTGAGAACATGAGTAAAATCAAATCCTTTTATCTCGATGTGAGATCAGGCGAGGCGGATGGAGCTGGACTGGACACGTCCTAAGAATGCCATCAGATGTCCAAACGTATCCCTTCGCTGAACATCTATCTATCTATCTGTCTATCTGTCTGTCTGTCTGTCTGTCTATCCCGTAGTCTCGTAGACCGTGGGGGCACACACACATTTAGGCAACCAGCCTCCTACATCCCTCAAGATTGTCTGTCCTTCTGACTGTCTCACTCAGGGTTAGACCTGTCCACTCTGAGATGTTGTCATCTCATCTCTTCTTCTGCCTGCCTCTTCTCCTTGCTCCCTGCACTGTTCCCTGCAGGAAGGTCCTGGCTGGTCCTGGTGA
>NC_134895.1:14136539-14174039 GCF_041734735.1 Babylonia areolata
AGAAAGACACCTCACTGAAAATCAGTTACCGGTCCACTCCATCAGCAAATAAGGAAGACTGCAAAGTCAGGAAAACTGTCAGAACTGCTGGCCAAAGTGATGAGAGACCACCGAAATATTCAACTGAGTTGCAACTTTCTGATTTCGATGGAAGGAAGGTGGCAGAATGGATAGAACGCTCATCTGTCCATACAGTGTCAGCGAGGGGTTTGGGTTCCATTACAGCTCTTGCCCTTTTCTCCAAAGTTTGACTGGAAAAATCAAACTGAGCGTCACAGTCATTCGGATGAGATGATAAACCGTACAGCACGCACTTGGCGCACTGAACACAAACTTCTTCTTCTTCTTCTGCGTTCACTCGTATGCACACGAGTGGGCTTTTACGTGTATGACCGTTTTTACCCCGCCATGTAGGCAGCCATACTCCGTTTTCGGGGGTGTGCATGCTGGGTATGTTCTTGTTTCCGTAACTCACCGAACGCTGACATGGATTACAGGATCTTTAACGTGCGTATTTGACCTTCTGCTTGCATATACACACGAAGGGGGTTCAGGCACTAGCAGGTCTGCACATATGTTGACCTGGGAGATCGTAAAAATCTCCACCCTTTACCCACCAGGCGCCGTTACCGTGATTCGAACCCGGGACCCTCAGATTGACAGTCCAACGCTTTAACCACTCGGCTATTGCGCCCGTCGAACACAAAAACAAAACATGGGATCAAACGTGATGTCCTCTGGCAAAATCGTGAAGAAGAAATCTACTCTGACATGTACACAAATATACATGCATGCACTCAAGGCCTGACTAAGTGTGTTGGGATATGCTGCAAGGTCAGGCATCTTCCCAACAGGTGGGATGTAGCGTATTATGGAATTGTCCAAACGCAGTGACGCCTCGTTGAGAAACTGAAACTATTTTTTCGGAGTTTTAGAAAACTTGCTGCAAAATGTTATTATCATCAAGAACGAGAGAATCGTCACCAGCGAATCCCACAAGTTGCGGTCACCACCACACTGTCCAATCAATCAAAGGGTGATCTCAGTTTGACGGTTAATTCCATGTCAAATGATCGGTACAAGTCCGGAGATTCCTTTTTTGTTGTTGTTGTTGTTGTTGTTGTTGTTTTAGTAAGTATCTGGGTTCGTTCTAATGTACATTTCATTTACCTGTGTGCTAGATGAATTGGTAGCATGAGCAGCGTTGATTTGAAGTTGTGTACCTTGTGTATGAAGAGAGTTGCCACTCTTTATTGCTTGTTAATCATTTTACTCGCCTTGCCTTGTTGATCTTCCATTCAAATTCCAAAACCCTTTTTAGTTGTTGCTGACAGCCCAGCCAAACAACCAGGGCTAAAAAAAAAAAAGTCGCTAATTATCTACCCCGTAGAATCTGAAAAACAAAATACCTGAATATAAATACTCACACTACAGTCGTATCAAAGTACATGTTTCTGACGGCAATCATTCAATCAATTTTTCGACATAGGAGTGCAAAAATCTCTAGGATGAACAAAAACATAATTATGCATGATTAACAAAATCATATAATAATAATAATAACAACAACAGACATGCAGAAACAATATTTTGCCAACGTACAAGCTCACAATGTGCTTGATGACTCAACGACATCCTAGTGCTGCCATCCCCCCCCCTCTCCCTCCCCCCCCCCTCGTCCCCTCCCAAGATGATAACCCGAGAGAAAAACAAAAAAGACGTATCACACAATCGCTTTTCTTTATCCAGACACATTTTGACCATGGTTTTGTTGTTGCTGCTGTTTTTTGTCGGTGTTTTTAAATAGCTGAATGGCATGTTTCAAACACTTGAAAAGTTAATTGATAAGTTCATCTGATTCAACCAAGATTTGTATGTTGTCAAAATAATTCATATCAACACGGGGTTTTTCTTTTAGCCAAAGGTTTTTTCTCGCAAAAATCTTTGATAACATTCTAAAAACATGTGACAAATTTATTTAATACGTAACAGATTGAAGCTTTTATGTTATTCTTTGCTAGAGCAAAGAAGGTAAGACCATTCTAAAAATATTTTCTTTTTTTTCAGTCTTTTAGTTTTAACATGATCAAGGCACTTCATTTCATAGTATTTGTGTGTGTGTGTGTGTGTGTGTGTGTGTGTGTGTGTGTGACTTACATGTGCGTACGTTTTCTAATATAAACAACTCTGATATGTTAGAAAGCGCAACAGAAATACACTACTATTACATCATCACTGCTGAATGAATTAAAGCAAAATCATCGGATACTGCAAAAACAAAGGTGTTGCTTTATCGAATAATCGTCATTTCACATACCTGTTTCCTTGCTCAACGAGTATCTTTTTACATAAATCAGATAAACAGATAATATGGAAAGAGGGCTGTCTCCTCTTCCCACTTTTATTTTTAATCCTCTTAACACATAGCAGATAATCAGATAATATGGAAAGACGGCTGTCTCCAAATTCCCATCTTTATTTCTAATCATCTTAACACATAGAAGACATATACTGTATAAACAGAGAGACTTTAACATTCCAAGAAAGACGTGTCACTACTCTGAACGAATCAAGCAGCAGTTAGTTGCCAAAGAAGACATCACAGACTTCTCTCTCTCTCTCTCTCTCTCTCTCTCTCTCACACACACACACACACACACACACACACACACACACACACACACACACACACACACACACACACGTCACTACTTTCTTGTAAGCGACCAAAACCGATAGGTCATATAAACTCATGTTTAAAAAGCACACCATGTCATGGTTACAGAAAAAATAATATGCAGCAAATTATGCATCATCTTTTTTTCTTCTTCTTCTTCTTCTTCTTCTTCTTTTTATCAACTTTATCACAAAATCACAATCAAACACGAAGCAGCTTCCATGCAGATGGACACCTTGATCTATAGACTGAGACGATAATCCGAGGTCCTGAGCGCAGCATGCACTTCGCGCACGTAAAAGAACCCACGGCGACAAAAGGGTTGTCAATAGAAAATTTATGTGGAAAAATCCACTCTGACAGTAAACCAAATATATTTGCAGACAGGAAAAAAAATCAAAGGGTGGCGTTGCGCTGTGGCGACGCGCTCTTCCCAGGAAGAGCAGAATGAATTTTACACAGAGAAATCTGCTGTAACAAAAGCAACACACTGCAATGCAATGCAATGCAAAGGAATGCAATACCTGAATTCCGCAACACCAAATCCGATATAAGAAATAAACTGTCCGCTGCAATTTACGAAACAATGCAAGACAACAAAATGCTAAGCGTATGGGGGATGGGGGTGGGGGTGGGTTGCAATACGACTAAATGCAACACAACAGACAGTACAGTGGAAAAATCCACTCTCATCTGCTGACTAAAATGACTTCTTCATCGTTCGCGAAGGACTTCCGCAGATGATACAGCACAGCAAAACTCCATGCAGTAAAACATGTTTACAAATTCAGAACAGTTAAACACAGGTAAAACATAAGTATATACGGGGGATAAAAACAACAGTGAAACATCATGCAACAAAATCTGTTTAAAAATTCAGAACACTAAAAACACAATGCAGGCAAGTACAAAAACATTGTTACAAGAAAACAGGGCTTTGTAAGCGACAGCCAAAGCATCATCGGGGGGGAGCGGGGGAGGGGGAGGGATAGTAATTTATTCATTTATTCATTATTTCCATAGCGGCGTAGAAATCTGACTCATACGCTTGTGATGAGGAGTCCACATTTTTTTCGGCTTCAAACTACACAAAACGGAACGCCTACTGGTAAACAACAAAGTCGGTTAATTAAACATGAGCTTAAAATACGTTAGTATCGACTCTTTGCCACTTCAAAAAAATTATTATAGTATAAAAGAAACAAACGATTCCAGTCAAGAGTGGTGTGTTTAAAGAATAAGTTGTGTCGTGAATACAATACCTTCAGAACAGCGCGTATTCCTTTCATAACAGCAGAGGCTTTCGTGTCTGAATAAGTTTCAGTTTCAGTTTCACTTTCTCAAGGAGGCGTCACTGCGTTCGGACAAATCCATACACGCTACACCACATCTGTTGAGCAGATGCCTGACCAGCAGCATAACCCAACGCGCTTAGTCAGGCCTTGAGTGCATGCTTACATATTTGTGTACCTATGAAAGTGGATTTCATTTTACGTAATTTCGCCAGAGGACAACACTCTCGTTGCCATGGGTTCTTTTTCAGTGCGCCAAGTGCGTGCTGCACACGCGGGACCTCGGTTTATCGTCTCATCCGAAAGACTAGACGCTCAGTTTGATTTTCCAGTCAAACTTAGGAGAAAGGGCGAGAGCGGGATTCGAACCCACACCCTCACGGACTCTCTGTATTGGCAGCTGAGCGTCTTAACCATTCTGCCACCTTCCTCCTGAATAAGCCACAATGTACGCATTCCGTTATCTCTCACTGTGCCGATGTGCGTCTCTGTTTAATATTCATTTACTTGTTCGCTTGCCGGGTTATTCCCTTAGTTCTATCTCTTATGATCATTCGTTTATTGTTTGTGTACCTACCCACATTCCTATCTATCTATTCTTTCATTTGTTGGTTCAAGCAGTATCTAATTAGAAACACATCACAATACAACACAGTTACTGATGAACACAAGAGTTCTCTTACACACAAAATCCTGTCCAGTTACATTCGCTTTATTTGTTTTTACCCATTTCATCTTTTTTTATGTGTTCGTTATTTATTCATTCGTTTATTTATTTGTTTGTTTGGGGTTTTTTATTCGTTTATTTCATCCGTTCATTCATTTATCATTTATTTATTCATTCTGTCATTTTTTTCTGTTCATTTTTTCCTTTATTTACTAATCCACTTATTCATTTAAACAGCACGGTCTTTTATATGCCCATGCCTTTAAATTCGGAATGCTAAAAAAAAGAGGGAGGGGGGGGGGAGAAAAAACAACAACAACAGAATTGTCAAACACGTCACAGACTGAAAAGATGGATACTTAAAGTATCGTAAGGAAGCTCTACGGCTGTGTGGAGGAACCTACAGCCCACGGCTGCCTTTGTCGCGGGGACTGGGGTGTCCATCTGACGAACGAAAAGAAGATTATTCCACGAAAAGACAACTACGCAGCAACTGTGAGGTACTGGATAATGAAACCCATCCACTTTATCACTGTGTCAAATTTAGACTAATCAGAACAGTTTTAAGGGAAACACAAGAGGCAAAGCCTTCAAGACTCACCTGTGCTTCACGCTTTATCCTGTAAAGGAATCATCAGGAGGTAAAAAAAGAGATTTTAAAAATGGTTGAAAAGTGCTCTGTATTAAATATGATGGATAGGCTTGGGAGAAGAAAAAAGAAAAGAAAAGAAAAAAAATGTAATGTTTAAGATGAGAAAGATCAGTTTAAAGCAAATTAAGTCCCCTAGCATTAATTACAGAGTAATTTCCCTTTTTTACTACCTGCACCAAAACGTTTGCAAAATAAATAAAACTTCCATGCTTAGCAAAAGAAGTTCCTGTTTGAACAAAAAATGATAATAATGACTGCTCTTGTTGTTGTGTCAGAATATCAGATCAAAGTGCCAAGTTTAGAGAATACAAAAAATATAAATATAACAGTAAATGCAGTTTGCATATAATTAGGCTTCATTTTTTTTATTTTTTGTGCCCATCCCAGAGGTGCAATATTGTTTTAAACAAGATGACTGGAAAGAACTGAATTTTTCCTATTTTTATGCCTAATCTGGTGTCAACTGACAAAGTATTTGCAGAGAAAATGTCAATGTTAAGGTTTACCACGGACACACACACACACACACACAGACAACCGAACACCGGGTTAAAACATAGACTCACTTTGTTTACACAAGTGAGTCAACAAGAACCTAAAAAAAGCACAGGTAATGTTCTCAGTCAGTTGATGCTGGTAAGCATTTAAAACCTACCAACAAGCACTCTCAGATTCCTTGTTCTCCAACACCACCCATGTCAGCTCACTTTGGAGGTATGTAGAGTGGGAAAGGGAGAGTGTGGGGGTGAGGGGAGGGGTTTTTGAGAAAGTGGTCATGAATGTTTTATGTAACTTGTGATATTTTTCTTTCATGTAAAGCGCCCTGAGCTCTTAGAGAGAAAGGGCGCTGTATAAATGTACATTATTATCATTATTATTAATTAATGTTGGGAAAATTTCTGCACCGGCACATGACGATAACTATTCATTTGCGTTTATGTGTGTGCCTCGTGTCTTATTATAAACCCCAACGTTTCATGACCGAAACAAAACAAAACAACAAAGAATCTATACTTTTAATATTCTGTTTATCCATGAACTGCCGAATCATATCAGGTAGTAAAACCAAAAAACCTATACACATGGGGTCTTTGCTAAAACTGATCCAGCCAACATGAGACCCTAACGTTTCGTGACAAAAAAACATTCTGGTTATAATCTGTTCATCCATGTATTACCGATTCATTTCAGGTACAAAAACCGAAGAAGATACATACAAAGAACATACTTTGCTAAAATAATCCAGCCATCATGCTCCCACCGGGTTTTGTTCGATGTTCGGTGTCACCTGAAAGGCAAGACGACGGTGGTAAACGATGACAGGAAGCAGAAGGTGGAAGCTGTCTTCTGCTGGGTGGTGATGGCGATGGTGGTGGGGAATGTCTTGGAGAGAGGAGAGGAGAGGAGGGGGGGGGGAAGTGTAGGTGGTGAACGGACGCTGAGCTCACTGGTGGCGGTGGATGAAGACCATGGCCATCATGGCGGAGACGGTCAACAGCCAGTGGGAAACCTCGATCCAGCTGGCGCCACCTGCACGCGGAACAGATACAACAGAAGAAGTGCTGTTGAGTGCCTTGATTGCGCTTAGCGTTCCTTCTCTTTCTCTCTCTCTCTCTCTCTGATAAACGAATGCAATCACTAAACCAAGTCGATAGTGTACAACAACACTGATTATGTGGATCGTTATAAGTTTTTATTCTTAAATATTGTATTTGATATTGCATGTTCATGTCCACTTTGTTTGTATGTCGCCCCCACCCCCCACGCCCCCACACCCACTTGACTGATGCGCCCCATAAGCCTTTGTCAAATAAAACAATTGTTCTTGTTCTCTCCCTCTCTCACCCTCTCTCTCTCTCTCTTATTGGAGACGTGTATTGCAATGTACAGGAGAACGTACACAAAAATAAAAGCACACATGCGCACACACACACACACACACACACACACTCACTCACTCAGTCAAATTAATGTTGAAAAATGTATATGATGATTACACGGTATCATCAGAACGTAAAACTTCCGGTCTACATGACGTCCATTTGTCATCTGCAACAAAACCTGGTCTTCACAACAACCACCTGCCATCATCATCTGAGGAGACATTACCTAATCTACATGACGACCACCCGACATCGTCATCAAAGGAGACATCATCTGGTTTGCAAGACGGTCATCTGACATTGTCATCAGAGGAGACATCACTTGATCTACATGAATATTTTCTGAAATCGTCATCAGAGGAGCCATCACCTGTTCTCCACAATGACCATATGACATCATCATCTGAAAATGCTTCACGTGTTCTGCACGATGACCACCTGACGTCGTCATCTGTAAAGACATCATCGGGTATACATGAAAGCCTTCCAACAGCATCACCTCAGCAGACATTACATACTCTACAAGACGACCACCTGACGGCGCCAACTGGGGAGACAACTCCTGATACACATGACCACCACCTGCCGTCATCATCAGAACAGTCATCACTTAGTCCACATGAATACATAACATCACCATCTAAGCAGTCAATCACCTAGTCTACATGACGACCACGAGACGTCGCCATCTGGGGAGACAACACCTGGATTGTATGATGACTACCAGAGGTCGTCATCAGCGGAGACAACGACTGGTCTACATGAAGACCTTTTTACGTCGTCATCCGAGGAGATGAAACAACAGCTTGTTAACTACCTAACATTGCATCAAATCAGTCATCACATTGTCTACACGAAGAACACCTCATCACCTTGTATTTTGATAGTATAAGGCCCTTTATCTATCATTATCTAAGTTTTAAATTCGGATATCTCATTATCTGATGATATTTTTTTCTACGATTCATTCTAGCTGATAAATGACTAAGAAGTTGCAAATAACATGTAGGAATCTATCAGTCTTGCAATGGAACTCCCGCTCTTTGAGTACAAATATCGATAATCTGCGTGCTTACCTTTTTGAAAATTCTCATCATATTCTCCTTTTTCAATCCTTGAATGTTAGTAAAAAATAAGTTACCTAATCTGAAAGGTTATTATTATCCTCCGGTTTATCATATAAGCGAGGATTCTGACAAGATTAGTACAGCTATTTACGTACAGTGTGGTTTGAATTACGCAAGTGTCCATCCATCTCCTATTTCTAACTATACTGAAAAGATGTCAGCTACGTTTGTAAAATTGCATGTCTCTAATAATCAAATCATACATTTTGCGTCAGTCTACTATCCCAAAGGTCCAAGTAAGCAAAATACAAATTGGTTGCGAACATTAAATTGCTCAAAAGAAAGATGGATCGTCGGGGGAGATTTTAATTCCCATGCTCCCTTCTGGGATTGTGATTGTCAAATAATATCTCATCCTGACTTTGTTGAAAATATTGTTGATTCATCGTTGCATTTACTTAACGATGGGAGGATTACACGTATTCCAGATGTGGCTCATCATAGAGCATCGGCACTTGACCTAACCTTCATATCACCATCTCTAGCTTTAACAGTACAGTGGGATACTGGGGATGATCCACTAGGCAGTGATCATGTGCCAATCACACTGTCTTTTAAGGATTGTAATATATCTAAATACAGCAGAGAAGACGAAATCCCAAAATTCAATTACAAATATGCAAACTGGGAAACATTTCAAAACTATCTTACGAACATTTCTGAAAGTGAAATTTTTTGTGAAGATTTAAATGTTTTTTATAACAACTTTCAAAAATCAATTATTGGAGCTGCTGAAATAGCAATTCCCAAAAAAGGTTCAAAGAGGAGTGACATTTTTTCTGGAAATGTTTGGTGGAATGATGCATGTGCGGAGGCTGTAAATACAAAGAAACTAGCATACTTAACATGGTTAAAACTCAGAAAAGTACCTGATAAAGATGTAAAAGAAGCCGCTCATAAAGAAATGTGTTACACAAAAATCAAGGCGAATAGAATCATAGCCCGAGAAAAAAGACAATACTGGTCACAATTCTGTTTGAATGAAATATCTGACCATAAGGATATGAAGAAAGTGTGGGCCAAAATGAAAGAAATGAAATCAGGCATTGTTCTGCAAGACTATCCTATTAAAACAAAAGATAAAGAGTTTCTGTCCCCTCAAGAGAAGGCTGAAGAATTTGTTTGTATGTATTCTAAAACAGGCAGTGTAGATAGTTTGTCAACTAAACAAAAGACTTTAAGAGAGGAAGAAGAAATCAGTGACAAATATAGAGATCCTACCCCACAAAATGATAATACAATCAATTCGGCAATAACTTTACATGAGGTAAAGAACGCTATTCATTTGTTGAGTAACAAAAATGTGTCAGTTGGTAAGGATGTAGTATCTTACACCATGTTAAACCATTTGCCAGAAAACTGGATGATTATATTACATACATTATTTCAAAAGTGCTGGGAATGTGGACAAATCCCTGAGGTATGGAAAACTTCCATTGTAACCCCTGTATTAAAACAGAGTAAACCTCGAACAGAAGCTTCGAGTTATAGACCTATTTCGGTTACCTCCCACGTTGGGAAAGTCATGGAGAAAATTGTAAATATTAGAATGGTGTATTACTGTGACAAAAATAACAATTCCGTCAGCTCAAACTGGATTCCGGAATGGAAGATCTACAATTGATCATCTGACCCGTCTCACTACCCAAATTAAAAAACAGTTTTCTAAGCGAAAAAGTATCCTTGCGTCCTTCTTCGATCTTACTAAAGCTTATGACCGAGTATGGCATAGCAGACTGTTATTTAAGCTGAAACAAATTGGTCTGTCGGGTCATGTTTATGACTATGTTAAATCCTTTTTAAGTGGGAGATATATAGTGGCAAAAGTGGGAGTAACTTTATCAACCTCTAGGCCTATAAACATGGGAATCCCGCAGGGTTCCATTATTTCTCCATTGTTGTTCAACATTATGCTTTATGATTTACATACATGTTTTTCATCATCTACCAAGCTGGCTCAATATGCTGATGATATTGCTATATGGATTCAGACATCCTTGAGGAAAAGGACAAGCCTACATTACATAAATTATGTACAGAAACATTTTCAGGGTGAACTCGATAGACTGAGTAGCTATATGCAATCTAATGGTTTTGAGTTTTCTGTAGAAAAAACACATTTGATCCTCTTTAATAATGGTTATAATCCCAGCAAACTACCACGATTTTTTTTAGGAGGACGTGAAATATTTTTCAAGTCGGAAATCAAATTTCTTGGGATCCTATTTACTTCAAAACTAAACTGGAAGAAACACATTGATTCAATGGTGACTAAAGCAGTTAAAAGTTTAAATTTCTTAAAAATTGTAAGTCACTCTCCTTGGGGACAAGACTCCAAAATTCTTTTACATTTAGCGACATCTCTCGTAAGATCAAGATTGACGTACGGTCAAGAAATTTTCTTTTCTGCTCCGCCGACGTTCCTGAAGAAGCTGCGAATAATTGACAGTAAAGCTGTGAAACTGGCTTTAGGGGTACCTGTGCATACTAAGACCTCAGAAGCCTATAAGCTTGCGGGTATTCTACCACTAGATGAAATCAGAAAATTAAGTTCTGCTAAATATATTGTGAGATGTACAGCAGTGGATGATTTTGAGGAATTAAATATTAGGTCTGATATTGATTTTCCAAAAAATGCTCAAAATAATTCAAATCTACAAACCATTCGCACATATGTGTCAGATATTTTAAATTCTTCAGACATTGATCTGCATGATATGGCACCTCGTGTTCTGGTGCCACGTGTCCCTCCCTGGGAGTTAACAAAAGCAAACGTCAACATATGTGCTTCTGACACAACAAAAGGAGAATCTCCACATATAATAGCAGCATCTGTCAGAATTGAATTAGAAGAAAATTTTGATTATCATTTAAAAGTTTACACTGATGGCTCGGTCCTGGATGATAGCAGTGCAGGATCTGCTTTTGTCATTCCTGACCTAAAAACAGAAAAATCATATTATTTAGGTAAGGGACATTCAATTTTTACAGCTGAATTGGTGGCCATCCTTATGGCTTTAAATCATCTTGTTGATATACCAATCATAATAAGTAATATCCTATTTTGTGTTGATTCTCAATCTGTCTTAAAAGGTTTGCTCCTTTTTGAGAATAATCAAAGAGAAGATTTATTTTTTGAAATTAGGTATTTATTGCACTCCCTATTTGTGAAGGGTACAAATGTTGATTTTTGTTGGATACCATCCCACACTGGATTCCGTTATAACGACCAAGCAGATAGGGCAGCAAAAAGGGGAGCAAAAAATCATATAGATAGTATAAAAGTATATTGCCCATTGTCATACAAGGAAATAAGCAATATACTAGAAAGAGACTTTTATAGGTGCTTGAATTCAAGTTTAAAACTTCGTCAGTTGACTCTCTCAGACTTTGGTCCAATTCGCAGACCAATTCTGAGCTTAGCTCTCAGACTATTATCAAATTCATTACGGACCAAGTATTGTTCTAATGTCAAGTGTATATGCTTTAATAACCTGACAATTGAGCATATAATTTTTCACTGTAGCTTGATGAAGCCTTTTGTACGCGAAAGTGTGTCTTCACAAGTGACTGAGAACGTTGATGTTTTTGACTTTTTGCATTCATTATCAGTTGTTTCGCTTGTCAGTTTAACGACTTCTCTTTTACGAAGTCCTTTAAGTAATTTCCTGTAACTGTATTTAGAGGTTTTTTTGTTTGTTTGTTTGTTTTGTTTTTCTTTCAAATTTCACCCACATTTTTACCCTCATTTGCCCAGTTTCCCCCAACCCTCCATTCATCCACATCTCCCACCCCTTCTAACCGATAATACACAGGTGTATTCATAAATACTTTTACAAAATGTCTTCAATCACCGATATGTGTGACGGGACATTAAACAAAAATTCCTTCCTTCCTTCACTCAGTCACGTCCACGCCGATTCACCAATTCATCACGTCAATCAAACCACGGTCATGCCCACGCAGCCATCGTAGGTATCAAACAAACACATAAAACGCGCAGTGTTCGTCAACATGTACAGCAGAAAACTGCAGAGCATACAGATGGCTACAAACACACAGTACACAACATACACGTGTGAAGTGTTGGCCCAGTTGTAACGCGTCCGCCTAGGAAGCGAGAGAATCGGAGCGCACTGGTTCGAATCTTCATAGTCGCCAGCATTTTCTCCCTCTCCACTAGACCCTGAGTGGTGGTCTGGACGCTAGTCATTCGGATGAGACGAGAATTCGCGGCCCCGTGTGCAACATGCACTTAGCGCACGTAAAAGAACCCACGGCAACCAAAGGGTTGTCCCTGTCAGAATTACGTAGAAAAAAATCCACTTCGATAGGAAAATAAATAAAACTGCAGGTAGATAAAATTTAAAAAATGGGTGGAGCTCTCGGTGTATAGAGAAATCTGTTGTGACAAAAAGATTAATACAATGCAATACAAATTACAATACAGTACAATACGATGCAATACAATACAATACAATCCAGACATCTTAAATCTTGTTTTGTGAACACTGGTACTGTCCTTTTTCGAAGTTTGTTTGTTGTTGTTGTTTTGCTAGTGTTGTTTTAACCGCTGTTTCATTAAGCCTGTTCTTGTCATTTTCCATTTATTTTGCTGGCATTGTGGATTGAGTTTCACAAACGAGGGTGTTGTGAACAGACCTCTTCTTGTTCAAGTGGCAAGATTGTGGATGCAAAGCCAGCGTGTTGAGTGAAATGTCGAAAGAATGAATGGTGCAAGAGGACAAACAACAACAACAACAACAAAAAATAAACCGAAAAACCCCACTCACAATAAAGCAACAACAAGGCAAAATGCAAAAAAAATATATGTATATATACATATATATATATATATATATATCTCACTTCACTGAGATGAGACGAAGCTTGTAAGTAAGGATATCAGTGAGAGGCTGTCACCTCACTAAGGCAAGGCCAACAAGTCTCACACACACACACACACACACACACACACACACACACACACACGTATACACAGCTTTACTCACAAGCTTTCCGTCGTTCATTCTGGGCGTTCTGGATTTTGCTCTGGACATCCTTCAACAGGGGGTCGGGACAGGAGGCCCGCTCAATGTTGAAGCATTCCAGCTCTTCTTTCAGCAATCTGCACGTGCACACACACACACACACATACACGCACACACACACACACACACACACACACACACACACACACACGCACGCACGCACGCACGCACGCACACGCACACACACTCATAAAAAAAATTATGTATATATATACAGAGACACACACACACACACACACACACACACACACACACACACACACACACAATGTATGCATAGATAGGCAGATAAATAGATATAAACACATCCACGTGCACGCACACACACTACTCCTACTACTACGTCGTGAAAGGACAGAAACCATCACCATGCGCGGCATATAATCACACACACACATATGCATGTGCGCATACTCGCAAGGAGGCGTCACTGCGTTCTGACAAATCCATATACGCCACACCACATCTGCTAGGCAGATGCCTGACAGCAGCATAACCCAACGCGCTCGCCAGGCCTTGAGTGCATGCTTATAAGCATTTGTGTACCTATAAGGTGGATTTCTTTTAACACAACTTTGCCACAAGACAACACTTTTGTTGCCTTGGGTTCTTTTTCAGTGCGCCAAGTGCGTGCTGCACACGCGGGACATCGGTTTATCGTCTCATCCGAAAGACTAGACGACGCTCACTTTGATTTTCCAGTCATAACTTTCGGAGAAAAGGGCGAGAGCGGGATTCGAACCCACACCGTCACAGACTCTCTGTACTGGCAGCTGAGCGTCTGAGCCATTCTGCCACCTTCCTCCCTTCAAGGTGAGGATGAAGACAGAAGCGTGTTGCCTCACCGGCAGAAGTCCTCGCGGTTGTGGCCGATAACCTTGGCCTGCTCCTGGAACTCCTTAGTGCAGCGCTCCGTGCTGGGGCAGACGCCCGCCTCCCCCTCCACCCCCTGCCACCGGCCTGCAACAGTCACCTCCCACCCTTTCAGATGGCGTGCACGTGCACTGTAAACACTGGTGTGTGCTTGTCTTTCGCGTGTGAGGGGGAGTGGGGTGGGGTGTGTGTGTGTATGTTTGTGTGTGTGTATGTGTGTGTGTGTGTGTTGGGGGGGGGTGAGGGGGGCAAGGGGGGTGTTTGTTGGGGGGGGAGGTCTCTGTGTGTGCGTGTGTGTCTGTGACTGTGTCTGTGTCTGTGTGTCAGTATTTGTGCTTGTATGCGTGTGGTGTGTGTGAACTGAGTGTGCGTGTATAGCATGTACTGATGCATATATGTTGGTAGTTATGTACGTATGTTTGTATGCAATAGTATGTATGTATGAATCATGTCTCTATATGTGCCTGCGCGTGGACATTTGCTTTGGAAAGACAACAGGGAGGAGGCGAGGAGAAGCGAACTGCAGGAAGAAGATGACGATGATGATGATGATCACGATGATGATGGCGATATGATAAGGACAAAGAAGGAGAAGAAGCAGTGATACATCCCTGAGAAAATGAAACTGAAATATATGCAATGCTAAGGACGAAGAAGGAGAAAATGTTAAAGAACTGACTAGTCATCCATGTCAGCGTTCGGTGGGTTAAATAAACATGAATACACCTAGCATGCATATCCCCGGGCCCCTATCTGCCTGCATGGCGGGGGTAAAAACACTCATGCACATAAAAGAAAATCTCACATGTACAGTGGAAGGTGGGAGTTGATAATAATAATTATTATATTTATATAGCGCTGAATCTTGTGCAGAGACAAATCAAAGCGCTTTCGGACCAGTCATTCAAACGCATGCATAACTCTGAAGCTGGAGAGAAGAAAAACAACTGAAGACAAGGAAGAGGCAGGTAAGGGAGGCTATTTTGGGAAGAGGTGGGTTTTAAGACCAGACTTGAAAGAGCTGAGTGTGGAGACCTGACGAAGGGAAAGAGGACGTTCATTCCAAATTACAAGGTCCAGAGCCGGACAGAGAAAGAACGGCGGCCAACAGTTGCAGCCCTTAAACAAAGAAAAGGTAGACCAACAATAACAATAAACAAGAAGAGCAGAAAGACCGGGAATGAGGAAAGAGAGAGAGGGGGGAAAGGCAGGACAGGAAGCAGAACGGAGAGAAGAAGATAAAAATAAAGGAAAGGAGAACTAGAGAGGGAAACTGCTGACAAGTATACAATGCAGCGAACGCGGTGGAGTGGTCCTCCAAGCCAAGAGGAGGCTGGGGATGGTGACACAGGGACGATTTACAGGTAGTGTGACAGGAGCAGGGGCAGACGTGTATACAGATCACCAGCAGAACACTGAACACACGACACCCTTTCTCTACAGCAACTGTCTACTTGTCTCTTGATATACACCCACCCACTGACACTCACACGAGTCAGACAGCTCTCTCTCTCTCTCTCTCTCTCTCTCTCTCTCTCTGTTTTCCCCTTTCTGTTATCTCTCTCAAATACATCTTTACACACATTGATCCCAGTCAGGCGTGTGTGCTGCCGAGAGATTAAGGAGCGTGTGAGACTACAGTGTTCTCAGTGGTAAAAAAAAGTTTTGATCGACAGAATGTCGTGTGGCCTTGACATGAAAATATCGGTAAATCTCTGTATGTGTGTGTGTGTGTGTGTGTGTGTGTGTGTGTGTGAATATGTGCGTGCGTGTGTAAATGTGTGTGCGCGCATATTGTGTGCATCCGTATATATACGTACATATATATGTACATAATTGTCCTTTGCAGTTCTGTGCATGTGGATGTATGAAGTGTGCATTCATGCGGGTGTATGTGTGTATTATCAACATCAACATAATGTTTGCAACAGCAGGTAGATGCTTTAGTATGTATTTGTTAAAAACAAGCACAAAATATAAATTTACATTAGCTCCCCTGTTTCTTTGTTGACAAAAAAGGCGAAATTCCACATGTATATTGGCCGCCGTTAATTAAATATATATATTCAATATTTCCGCGGCCGTAAAACAATCAAAAAACAGTGAGGCAAGGAAGGATTAAATAATAAAGAGAGGTAACTCTCTCCATTCACAAGGCGCACAACTTCAAGTCAATGCTGCTTATGCAACTCATCATTTGACACGTGCACATAACAGCAATGACAAAAGAAATGTGCAAAGACAAAATTAACCTTTATTCAAGACTGGGTTAGCCTTTTAATCCTTTACATGCTGTGTAGTAAATGATCGGTAGACGGACAAGCCCGCAGCTTCCATTTTGGGTTTGTTCCTGTACCTTTTATTTACCTGTGCGCTCGCTGAATAGGAAAGCGTGAGCAGCACCGACTTGAAGTTGTTTACCTTGTAAATGGAGAGAGTTACCACTCTTTGTTGTTGTTCATTTCTAAAACGAACAGTTGTTGGTTAATGTGGGTGATGTATGCGATGAAAGCTCGGGAGCGAGGAACGCGGAAGTATTCATTAAATCCATACAGCGAGGTCGGTCGGTGACTCGGTGACCTACATAAAGTTACATTATCTCATGATGCATGCATCCCATTAACTCGCGTCTTCTGTCTCCTAGCATTTCTGTCTCGCATTTTGAAACAAAATAACAAACTTTTGGTGACAACTTCGAACGCTAGATCACCACCGCGACTTCAGTTTACAGTGTGCCGGTAATTTACAAATATCAACTAGTCCTTAAACTTTTCACGCAGGTAAAAATTCTGGGGTGGGAGGGGGCGAGGGGGGGGGGCTGCCATGATTAAAAGAAATGTTAACGAAACAGTCAAGGTGCAGGAGGTTCATTAATTAACTATTAATAACAAGAACAGCGCTTCATTGGGTTTAAACATTACACGCTACAGTGTCAATAAAACACGATCCAAACGTCAAAAGTTGACCCACCTGTCAGGCAAATACAGACGATCACTAGCAACGCTTTGAGCGTCCCCGCCATCTTGTCTTCTTCCGGCCGTCGAAGCGGGGGAAAGCAGACGACAGTTTCGAGCCCCACGCCAAAATCCGAAACAACAAAAACGAAAGACAAATCCCGCTTTATGGATCAGTAATATGGCTTCACCTCACTTCTTCAACCACGTTTCGTCCGCGGCTTGTTGGGTGAAACTGACGAATGTGACTCGGGGGAGAAAAGGAAGGAGACGTTGTGAGTGAGTGGGAGGGCGTAGGTAAAACTTGTCAGCTGGTTAGTCGAGTTGGTTTTGGACTGGCTTGCTCCGACACAGGAATACGTGGATCAGTTTTTACCTGGGGCCCGTGTTGTGTGTGTGTCGCCAGTGTTACGTGTGCCCTTCTCGCGTGACGGGTTCAGTGTGTGTGTGTGTGTCTGTGGCTGCGTCACTGACTTGCGCGGTTTTTTTTGAGGCCATTGTGACCTTTCGCTGTGTTGGTGACATACTTGACTGTTTCTTCACGAGTCTGTGTGTGTGTGTGTGTGTGTAGTGGAGGTTTGGGAGGGGGGAAGCATGTGCGTGTGTGGGCGGTGTGTGTGTGTGTGTGTGTGTGTGTGGAGCAGGGAGTAGGGGTTTGGGAGGGGGGCATGTGCGTGTGTGGGCGGTGTGTGTGTGTGTGTGTGGAGATGGAGTTTGGGAGGGGGGAGGCATGTGCGTGTGTGGGCGGTGTGTGTGTGTGTGTGTGTGTACGTTCGTTGTTTTGCTTAGGGTCTATCCACAGTTGTGATTTTAGACGAAAATCCATCACCTTCCCCACCCTACCCATGCCTTAAATCATCGCTCCTTTCATTATTCCTCTCTCCTCAATTAGGGGAAAAAAAAAGGGGGTGGGGGGACAAAATGAAACGAACAAACTATTCAACCAGTAAAATTACAACAAAGAGCCAATGGGGCTCCTAATTAAACTCTGAACTTTTTCAAACACAAATTCAAAGTCAGAAAAAACGTTTCTAATGGAAGCAGATGGAACTGCAGATTTTGTAAATGAAAGAGGTAGATATATTTTTTACTGTTGACATTCATATGATTATGATATGCACGGGGGTAATTTCATATTACTACAAATGCAAGTTACTTTAGAAGTATATTTTGTTTTTATGGCATCCAGTCGTAGTCTGTATATTAAACAGGTGAGCCTTCTGCTACTGTAATGTCCTTTTGTTTTGAAAGAAAACAGTCGATCGGTTTTGCGCGAACTATAGTCAGCATTTTCTCTCATAGGGTCAGACTCCTGTTTCTGTTTATTGACATGGTTCCAGCAGGTTTTCTCCAACAGAGAATAACCTTCTTATAATGAGAAATGGGATACGAATTTCTATGGCAATGTGAATATTCATTGTGCTTTTTTCGCACAACGACCCACCCACTCTTTTCCTACAATTTCCACCAAAAATTCATCTTTGTACCACGGACGGTTGAAAAATGAATCACATGAAGAATTTCTGTTACGAGTTCTCCTCTTGACATCAAATTATAAGCTTTAAATGCTTGTAATACAGATTTAGAATCGACACAAAATAACACTTGAAATATGGTAATGGGAAGACTGATTAAATGGTTTAATCCCATTAATACAGCCATAAGTTCCGCTGTGAATATAGAAAAATCTTTACCGATATGATAGCAGCATACTTTTCTACTTTTGATAACGGAATTATAAATGCTGCCCCTGCATAGTTGTTACCAAGCATGTGTGTGTGTGTGTGTGTGTGTGTGTGTGTGTGTGTGTGTGTGTGGAATGGAATAGAATAGAATAGAATACTAGTTTTTATTGTCATAAAGTTTATAAGACACAATGAAAAATAAACATGAGCATATCAAGAAGAGAAACATTCGTGAACAACTTTCGCCAACCTTGGCTGGAATTCTGTTAGAAGGATCAGTGTGTGTGTGTGGGGGGGGGGGGGGTTGGGTTGGGGGGGAGGGCCGTGGGGGGTTGGGAGGGGGGGCCGTGTGTGTGTGCGTGTGTGTGTGTGTGTGTGTGCATGTATGTTTGAGAGAGAGAGGAGGAGGAGGAGGTGGTTCAGTTTAGTTACTCAAAGAGGTGTCACAGCGTTCGGACAAATCCATATACGCTGCACCACATCTGCTAAGCAGATGCCTGACCAGCAGCACATTGTCAGGCCTTAGTGGTAAAAAAGATACATGAATAAATGGAAACGTCATCAAATTAATGAATGAATAAATCTTAAATTGATCAATTAATTAATCTATAAGCAAAAATGAAATAGAAAATAAGTAAGCAAATCGATAAAGAAATGAAATGAAGATAACGTAGGGAAAACACACACACACACACACACACACACATTCCCCCCATATACGAAAGTAGACGCATTTTCCGGCATGCACTTAATTGTTCTGTACCCACCTTGATTTATGCGTTCCATGAGCTTTCCAACAATATTTTGCATAGTTAGATTCCGGTAGCCGCTAACCTGACGATGATCCTTCCATGGTTTTGGTGTGGGTTTTAACTCTTTCCATACGATCGGCGAAAGAGACGACGTTAACAGCGTTTCGCCCCAGTTACCATCATCAAAATATTGCAAGCGGAAGGCTCTTACACTGAAGAGGTGAATGTTGACAAAGAATACCACAATTCTGACGACGGAAGCTAAAGGTTGGGTCATTGAGACACCCACTGGACATCCGAGGGGTCTGTGTAGAGTAGAAGAGAGGACTGGCCGTACTGAGTGAGTTAAGATGCGGTGTGGCCAGTGGCACATTCAATTCAATTCAATGTGACCAAGCGCCATGCTTGCTCCAATATCTGCCTCACGCACAAGCTGTATTAGCTTGCCTCACGCACAAGCTGTATTAGCAGATGACAGTTTTCCCTCCTAACCCGCGCACAGAATGTGTGACGTCACTCCGCTTACATCATTTTGTACTCGCCAGACCACCTGCTGACGGCTCGACCAGTGTCGCGTCGCGGTACGTCATTGGCTGAGAAGAAACTTGTGTTTCTGTTCCAAAGTATTTAATTAATAGCTCTTTTGTCAGATCAGTAAACTACAAGTATTATATACTGGCAGAATCGTCGCAATTCCATCTTTAAGTCTGTTCCATTTATGTTTGCCTACGTTGAACTGATTTAACGCAGTTTGTAATTTTCAGTGACGAGCTCGTTAAAACTGACCCTGTTCAGGTAACTTAAATTAAGATTATAAATTCATCTTAAATAACCAACACTTCATTTTATACTCATTATAAAGTAGGTGTTGAGCTCTTTCTTTTTTTGCAACTTATCCGACGTAAATCGGTTCAGGAACCATTTAGAAATCTGTCACTGAACACCTTTAAACAAACACAATTGTCATCGGATTCTCCGTGATTAGTGACGATCTGCTTGCAGCACACGTGACGGACTTTGCGGTCCGCTAAACTTGCATAAATTGGCACAGTGGGTGATGAGTGGTCATTTCATACCTGGTCAGTCATCTGACCAGAGCCTGCTCTCTCTCTCTCTCTTGCTGCGTCGAGCAGCGTGTTGTGTCGT
Source organism: Babylonia areolata (assembly GCF_041734735.1). Classification (NCBI taxonomy): domain Eukaryota; kingdom Metazoa; phylum Mollusca; class Gastropoda; order Neogastropoda; family Buccinidae; genus Babylonia; species Babylonia areolata. The sequence goes on from NC_134895.1 coordinate 14,157,299, forward strand.
GTGTGCCCCCACAACGGCTGACACCTTGCTACGTATCGCTGTAAGTACTAGTGTGTAGAATGTGTTGACTTGTAAATTGTATTGTTTGACACATTACTTGTGTTCATATGAGTATGTTGATGTTGCTTTGTTCAGTTAATTCTTTGTTTAGTTATGGCTTTGACATGTTAGGCACAGCTCAGCTATGATTGATCTAGAAATTGCCATGTCATCATACGCTCGTAGCAGTATTCCATTTGATTCTTCTTAACGTCACAGACAGTGACGTCTCTGTACACAGATAGTTTGTTCCAGAATGTTCTAGTGAGTGCATAAAGTTCATTCACCACTTAATGGTTAAGCCATGATGGTTCTTCACTTACTATCTGGTCTATCGGTTTGCCAGTATTATATCTAAGCCACTGATTATCTATCTTGTTTGTTATTCAGGTATTATCTTTCATGCTAATATCAGTTGTACTGCTACAGTGTGCTCAGTACTCTAAGATGTGTGTAGTATTCTGCTGTTGTGATTACAAGATAGTGTTTGATTAATATCAGTTATTGGTTAAAACCACCTGATATGTATCAGTCTGTTAATTGTAATTTAGTTGTCATGCTGTCTCCTATATGGCTTACCCCAGTATAGTGCAGCATGATAAACTGATTCATTTGAGTCACTCTGACACAGTATAAGCTTTACCTAATCTATACTGTCAGTGTACTTTCACCAAGGCAGCATCACTTCAATCACTTTAACTGCGCTATTAAAATGTATTAGAAATGTCATTTGATGTCAGCGTTTGGTCTTCACACATATGCATTATGTTGTTGCGTATCCCAAACCCGAGTGATAGTCTTTCCATGTAATATGTAAATATGTGCTTTACTATTCACTTGTGTCGACATGTTGTGCTTATGACATTTGTTTGTGTCATTCCAGGCACTGTCTTCTCTTAGACTAGTTCTCTTCTAGTCTTCTCTTTTTATCTTCTCTTTCTTATGTTATCTTCTTAGTTTTCTTTTCTTATGTTCTTATAACTATTGTAAATAAAACAATAGAAAAACCCCATTTGTGACTGGCCTCTATATGTTCCTGGCCTGTGCGTGGGATCTTGTCTATCCTTTCATTCAATCAATCATTTAGTTAAGTCTTTTGTGCCGTACCCTTGAATAACTGCTCAGAGCACGGCCACATCAATTCAATTCAAAATACTTTATTGTCTGCTTCAACCAAAAACAGAAAATTCGCTTTCAGCTCTCATCATGCCCGTCAGCAAATATCTATCGTGGAAAACTGTTTTGATATAGATAAGGATCAAAGAGGCGGAATTTTATTTAATGTCCCATCACACATAACTGGTGGATGTAGACCTTTTTTTCTTTTTTTTTCTTTTTTTTTTTTTTACATTTGAGTATCACCGTTTAGGAGAGGAGGGGGATGGGGTGAATGGTGAGTTGGAATGCAGGTAGATAGAGGGTGGGATCTGAAATAAATATTTAAGTATAATTACAGAAAAATTACTTGGTGGACTTCATAAAAGAAAAGTCGTTAAACAAAACTAGAGAAACAACTGATAATGAATGCAAAAGTGTATGTATGAGCGCGAGCGCGCGTGTGTGCATGCATACGTGTGTGTGTGTATGCGTACATGCGCGGGTCTTATGTGTGTGTGTGCGCGAGCGCGCATGTGTGTCTGTTTGTGTGTGTGTGTGTGTGTGTGTGTGTGTGTGTGTGTGTGTCTTTTTCTTGACTTGATATTTGGGCACGCTTATCAAGTACTTTTTTTTTTATTCTGGACTTGATAATTGGTCACTCTTATGTATTTTCTTGCGCCCGGGACATGTACATGAGGGTTCTGTTGGCATTTGTTTTTGTTGTTGTTGTTGTTGTTGTTCATATTCGGATTCTTTAATCGTAATAAAAATGATTTAAAAAATGATGGAATAGTCAACGTCAGAGGCACTTCATAGTTTTATGTGCATCGATGTGCTTCGTGCCATATTTTCCTTTTCAGTGTATTTCTCTTGTTTTCTACGTGACAAATATTTAGTTGTTGTTTTTTCAGTCCTGATATGGTTCTGTCGCATGGGCTGGGCTGTAAGCAACAAAGACTGAAGATTATATATATATATATATATATATATATATATATATATATATATATATATATCCAGTATCTTAATATTATGATGCCTGCAGTAAGTCTGTAATCTAAATTTCATCAATTCATTCGAACAGGTTTCATGTTTCTGGGAGATCAAACGTGTCTCGAATGTGCAGGAGCATTTTAAAAAAGTGTCTTACTGAATGAGAGATATGGACACACAACATGTATTCATTGACAAACGCGTGTGTGCTGCACGTGCCTTTGCGTGCACGTGTGTGTCTGCGCACGCATGTGTGTGTGTGTGTGCGAGAGGTGAGGACAGAAGATGAAGGCACATGGAAACATAGTTATACTAGCATGATTCAGACATGTACGAATCATTGTGTTACTTGGGAACATATTTGGGTTTTCAAGACGATTATTATGATTTTTCTTCTTGTTGTTGTCAATGTCTGTGCTATGTTGTATTATCTTTAATATGTATATGTGTGTGTGTGTGTGTGTGTGTGTGTGTGTGTGTGTGTGTGTGTGCGGGGGCGGGGGTGCACAAAATGACATCATTTTTGTCTTTCTCTCTCCACTCCTCTCTGTCTGTCTGTCTGTCTGTCTGTCTCTCTCTCATTTTCCCCTTTAATGCTGACTTTCTCTCTAATTCACATTCACCTAGAACTATTCGAGTATCAATGATTGTTAGAAGAAATTTTCAGCTGGTTTGATTCAGTGAATTTTTTTTTTAAACATGTCCTACCCGATCCTTCTACCCCCCGGGGGAGGGGGGGGGGTGTAATCTTACTGAAGTTAATCTGTTGCCATCAGTGAATAAAGTTCATTCAGTTATTTATTCATTCAATCTCTCCCTTAGTATCTCTGTTGTGTGTACTTAACAATTTCACACGTACACGCACTCGCACGCACACACACACACACATACATACGCGCGCGCGCACACACACACACACACACACACACACACACACACACACAGACACACACACACACACACACACGCACACGCACACGCACACACACACTACGGGTGTGTCAACACGTAGCAGAGAAAATGGGAGGGAAATGTACAGAGCTGCGTGCGTGTGTCATCAACCCCAAGCTGCAATGAGTCGCACACACACATACACACCCACACACCCACCCACACACACACACACACACACTAAAACATGTGCGTCGGCACGTATACATGCATGATACCACAAAGAGTAACGCAGTTGCTTCTGGGTGATATATATTTTTAAGAATACATAGAGGTGTGAACTGAAAAAAAAAAATTTTTTCAACATGAAACTACTTAACCTTCGCTGGCTATCGTGGGTCGTACACGACCCAGAAGGGTACAAAAACGCAAATATCTCAGCCAATTCTTAATATTTTTTCTATGAAATTTCAGAAATGCTTCCTACACCTAAAAGGCCAACTTTTGCCAAAAAATGAAAATAATTCATTAATTAGTTACTGAGTAATTAAAGGTGGCGTTTTAACTGCACACGGACGCTTGTGTGGGTCGTGTATGACCCATGCTTTTTAAAGAGGAAAAAACGTGATCAACCCTCGAAAGCTCGTGTGAGTCATGCACGACCCATTCTTTTTTAATAGTGATTTCAGAAGGTATAATTTGCAATTAGTGAAGGAAAATACAGAAGTTTTACTTTCAATAGCCTCATTACCCCCACTACTCTCCCACTACCCCCCCTCCCCCCGGCCCCCCGCCCCGTCCCTTTCGCCTGTCTTCAGCTATAACCCCCTTCCATCCCTTTCTCTAACAGCATGTACCTGTGTGACAATATCTTTGATTGTGCGTGTTTTGGATGCTATGCGTCATATCTCTCTCTGTCTGTCTGTCTGTCTGTCTCTCTCTCTCTATCTATCTCTCTCTCTCTCTCTATCTATCTATCTATCTATATATATATATATATATCTGTGTGCATAAGTAGGGTTTGTATGTATGTGCATGTGGTGTTATGCGTTTGTGTGTGTGATCAGTTGTGTGTGTGAGTGTGTGTGTGTGTATGTGCGTGTGTGTGAATGCGTGAGCATGTGTTTCCTCTGAGTGTATGTGTTTGTGTGAGTCTGTGTGTGTGTGTGCGAGCGCATGTGTGTGTAATCAGTTGTTACGATATGTTTTCCTTTTCTATATTTTGTTATAAGCTTTGGAGGAATATACAGGTTTTTGTCTCTTTACAAAGTATGGGTCGTGCACCACCTACACAAGCTTTGGAGGAATATACAGGTTTTTGTCTCTAAAAGGTATGGGTCGTGGACGACCCACATGAGCTTCCGTGTGCAGTCAAAAGCGACAGCCAGCGAAGGTTAAGAAAAGTATATTAAAACGTATCATGCTATAACACACACACACACACACACACACACACACACACACAACCGCACTGCACGCGCATGCATGCACACACACACACACGCGCGCGCGCGCGTCTATTTCAGTGTTCCCCTCACCATACCCCCACCCTCTCGTCGTCTTACACCCCTTTGAAGTCACAACCTATCCTCCGGTGCAGAAGGAAAGGGGAAAAAAAAACCCACCAAAATCAATTGCAGATGAACAGGATGTGTTCGCCCATTATTATCATTACAAGAAGAAAAAAGAAGAAAAAATTATGTATATAGGTATCTAAATATATCAGTTTCAGTTTTCCAAGGAGGCGTCACTCTGTTTGCCTAATCGCAACACCACATGTCCCTTTTTTTTTCTTTTTCTTTTTTTCTTTTTTTCCCCTCAGTAGAGTCTCAAAGAAAGAGGAAGTCCTGGAGACTGGGCTGGCTTGCACGAGTGATCTTTTACACCAGTGCTAAGTTTGCAAAGTGATGTTTGCTTTGATTAAGGATGTTTCCTAATTCAACGGAATTCACGTGCTGGAGTCAGGAACGTTCTTGAGGCGAAGCAAACTTTGCGCCGCTTCGTTCGCTCATACATTCGAGAACCCAGGCCAGGACCCCTTAGAAACTTGTCGAAACTGGGTGTTTATGAGAGGTTGATTATGTTTTCTTAATAATAAAAAAAAAAAATGCTTATAATTCCCGCGTCACGCTCAGATACTAAACGTCTGATGAGAGTCCATACGGGTTTGGCAAGCAAATCAGAAAGTATGAGTAAAATATTCTCGGCACATTAATGTTAGTACACATGGTTACACAAAGCAGCCTAGTTTCATTAATAATTCGGACATTCCATTCAAAAGTTTAGCTGTCTATCTAAGTATAAGAACGTATAGACAGGAAACATTTGGTACAAAGTGTAAAAAGGAAGCATAAAATACAATGGTGCTGATGAATCATCAACTGAGCTGAACAGATCCCAAGTGGGTTTGATCTCAATGCGGTATGGTGTGGAGTTGTGTGCTGTGTCCAGGATGGTATGTGATGTGGTGTGGTATGTTGTGTTGTAGTGTGATGTGGTGTCGTGTAGTGTACTGTAGTACGGCGTGATGCGGTGTAGAATAATGCGGTGTGGCGTTGTGTTATGGTGTGGTGTGGTCAATATGTGGTGTGGTGTAGTATGATGTGATAACCAGTATCAGTATCAGTAGCTCAAGGAGGCGTCACTGCGTTCGGTCAAATCCATATACGCTACACCACATCTGCCAAGCAGATGCCTCACCAGCAGCGTAACCCAATGCGTTTAGTCAGGCCTTGAGAGAAAAAAAATTGTGATACACAAAGTGTGGTGTTGTGTGGCATGGTGTTTTGTAGTTAGTACGGTGTGGTGTGGCTTGGTGTGGTATGATGTAGTATGTTATGGTGTGGTGTGGTGTGGTTAGTGTGGTTTGGTGTGGTGGGGTAGTGTGATGTGGTGTGGTGTGGTGTGGTGTGGTCGTGTAGTATGGTGTAATATGGTGTTGTGTTGTGTGAAAATGCGTATTGTGGTTAGTATGGTGTGGTGTAGCGTAGTATGGTGTGGTGTGGTGCGGAATAGACTGGTGTGGTGTGGTATGGTATGGTGTGGTTTAGCGTGGTGTGAAGTGGTGTGGTGTGGTGCGGTATAGCATGGTGTGGTGTGGTGTGGTGCAGTGTAGCGTGGTGTGGTGAGGTGTAGCGTGGTGTGGTTTTGTGTGGTGCGGTATAGCATGGTGTGATGTGGTGTGGTGTGGTGTATCATGGTGTGGTGTGGTGTGGTGAGGTGTATCATGGTGTGGTGTGGTGTGGTGCGGTGTAGCATAGTGTGGTGTAGCATGGTGTGGTATGGTGTGGTGTAGCATGGTATGGTGTGGTGTGGTGTGGTGTAGCATGGTGTGGTGTGGTGTAGCATGGTATGGTGTGGTGTGGTGTGGTGTAGCATGGTGTGGTGTAGCATGGTGTGGTGTAATATGCTGTGGTGTGGTGTAGCATGGTGTGGTGTGGTGTGGTGTGGTGTAGCATGGTGTGGTGTAGCATGGTATGGTGTGGTGTGGTGTGGTGTAATATGCTGTGGTTTGGTGTAATTCCGTCAACAAACGAGGTTCTTCAAAGGGAAAAAAAAACAATAAAAAAAAACCTCTAAAAACTGTCCCTTTCTGTACAGGATGCCTCATTACACTACCACGTCCAGCAGAATTCTCTCCATGCTCCCACCTTCAGTCCAGCTTTCTTTACAAGACTTCTCTGTTGTCGTTGTTGCCGTGGAACTCTGTCCATAACCCCTCATTCAGTACAGTTCACATCCATGTTATTCGTCGTTGTTGTTGTCGCTGTAGTCATTGCTGTCGTAGGTTTATGAACGGGGTGACGTCACCAGGAGGCAGGCCCTTTAATCCTCTTGTAATCAACGCCTTTCACACAGAGAAACTCTTCCGAGATTGTCTTACAATCACCAGTATGTGTGACGGGGGAGACCTTGAGAAAAAAACAAAAACCTCCTCCTCTCGAGAGCAAGGTGGCATGATGGTTAAGACTCCCATCTGCCAATACAGAGTCCACGAGGGTATGGGTTCGAACCCCGCTCTTGCCGTTTCTCCCAAGTTTGAATTGAAAATCGAACTGAGCGTCTAGTCATTCGGTTAAGTCAATAAACTGAAGTCCCGTGTGGAGTACGTACTTGGCGCACTGAAAAAGAACCCATGGCAACGAGAGTGTTGTCCTCTGGCAAATTTCTGTAGAAGAAACCCACTCTGATAGGCACACACACACACACACACACACACACACACACACACACACACACACACACACACAGTGTATATATGCATATGCTCAAAGGCCTGACAAAGCACGTTTTGTTTTGCTGCTGGTCAGGTATCTCCGTAGCAGATGTGGTGTAGCGTATAATTATGGATTTGTCCAAACGCAGTGACGCCTCCTTGAGAAACCGAAACTGAAACTCCCCCACCTCCCTACCCCTAACCCCCTCTCTCTAGCGGCGGGGAGAGAATGCAAGAGGGTTAAAGAAACCATTCCTTCCTCGCCAACCCCACCCCCAACAACCCCCTGCTCACAAGTAGGGCATGTAGTACTTCCTCTCCACCTCCACGCGCTCTGCCCGGCTCATGTCGGGAGTGGTGTTGTTCTCGAAGTGCTTCAGCTCCATGTCCCGCTTGAGCAGCGCCAGGTAGTCCAGCACCTTGGGCCCCATCCGCTCCTTCAGGGCCACGTCCTTGTCCAGGGCGTCCAGAGCCTCGGACAGGGACCCAGGAACCCGACACGCCTCCTTCTCCGCCTCCCCGGTGGGGGGGCCGGGCCGGGGGCAGGGCAGCTTCCTCTCCACCCCGTCCAGCCCCGCGGCGATGGTGGCTGCAAGGACCAGGTAAGGGTTGCAGGCGGAGGAGGGGAGCCGGTTCTCCAGGTAGGCCCCCGAGGAGCCCGCCTTGGCGCGGAACAGGCAAGTGCGGTCGTCCAGGTTCCAGAAGTTGAGGCTGGGCGACAGGCCCGAGCTGAAGCGCTGGTAACAGTTGACGGTCGGACAGACCACGGCGCAGAGGGCGGGCGCGTGGTGCACCAGTCCAGCGATCCAGTGCCGCGCGAAGTCGGAGAGGTTGTCCGGGTCCTGGGGGTCGTGGAAGACGTCCCGCCCGTCCGTGGTCCACACCGAATGGTTCAGGTGGAAGCCGCTGGCCACCAGAGGGTACACGGGCCGCGCCATGAACGTCGCCTGGTGGCCCCGCCGGCGGCTGAAGGCGTGGATCCCGTAGCGGGCTAAGAAAGCGGCGTCGGCTGCCGCCACTCCTTCCACAGGCTCCAGGGTGATCTCGTACTGGCCCAACTCAAACTCGTTGTTGAAGAACTCCACGGGCACTCCGCTGGCCTTGAGCGAGTCCAGCAGGTCCATGAAGAAGTCCACGTTATCGTCCAGCAGCTCCATGTTGCCGTACTGTTTCCGCCCACCGCCCATCGGCTTGGACACATCGCCGCCCTCGAACATCATGAACTCCAGCTCGAAGGAGGACTTGAACCTCATGCCCATGGCTTCTAGCTTCTCCATCTGGCGCAGCACAGTGTGCCGGGGGCAGACGGGGTCCGGCTTTCCGTCGAAGAGCAGCGTGCAGAAGACGTGGCCCAGCTTCCTGTCGGGGGTGGAGCTCCATTGCAGGGGACGGGCCGTGGAGGGGATGGGCAGAAAGGTGGCGTTGGCGAAGTTGGTGTTGGCATACTCCGTCAGGCCTTTGGGCACCTCCATGTTCATGCCGAAGTTCCCGATACCTGCACGCACAGGGAAGGGGATGTCAGATAGACAGATAGATAGATAGACGAGAACGAAGGATCTAACAATACAACAACAGTATTTTCGGAGATGAGAACAAAGAATCCAACAATACCATACAAGTAAGGGATCAAAGGATCAAACAATACCATACAACGCAGCACCTTGGAAGATCAGAGATAGAATCAAACAATACCATACAAGTAAGACAGTACCTTCGAAGACGAAAACAAAGAATCAAACAATACCATGCAAATAAGACGAGGGCAAAGAATCAAACAATACTCTGGAAGACGAGAACATCGGATTAAACAATACCAGACGACACAGTACCTTGGAAGACGAGTGCAAAGGATCCAACAATACCATTCACGTAAGAAGAGAGCAAAGGATCAACCAACACAGTACCTTGGAAGACGTTAACAAAGGATCAACCAATACCACACAACACAGTACTTTGGAAGACGTTAACAAAGGATCAACCAATACCATACAACACAGTACCTTGGAAGACGTTAACAAAGGATCAACCAATACCATACAACACAGTACCTTGGAAGACGTTAACAAAGGATCAACCAATACCATACAACACAGTACTTTGGAAGACGTTAACAAAGGATCAACCAATACCATACAACACAGTACCTTGGAAGATGTTAACAAAGGATCAACCAATACCATACAACACAGTACTTTGGAAGACGTTAACAAAGGATCAACCAATACCATACAACACAGTACTTTGGAAGATGTTAACAAAGGATCAACCAATACCATACAACACAGTACCTTGGAAGACGTTAACAAAGGATCAACCAATACCATACAACACAGTACCTTGGAAGACGTTAACAAAGGATCAACCAATACCGGACAAGTAAGACGAGGGCAAAAGATTAAACAATACCATACAACACATTACCTTGGAAGACGAGAGCAATGGATCAAACAATACCATACAAGTTACACAGTACCTTGGAAGACGAGAGCAATGGATCAGACAATACCATACAATAAACACAGTACCATGGAAGACGAGAGCAAAGGATCAAACAATACCAAGAACAAAGGATCAAACAATACCATACAAGTAACACAGTACCATGAAGACGAGAGCAAAGGATCAAACAATACCAAGAACAAAGGATCAAACAAGTATCACAGTAACTTGGGAAGACGTGAACAAAGGATCAAACATCATCATACATGTAAGACGACAGCAAAGGATCCAACAATACCATACATGTAAGACGAGAGGAAAGGATCCAACAATACCATACAACTAAGACGACAGCAAAGGATCCAACAATACCATACAACTAAGACGACAGCAAAGGATCCAACAATACCATACAACTAAGACGACAGCAAAGGATCCAACAATACCATACAACTAAGACGACGGCAAAGGATCCAACAATACCATACATGTAAGACGACAGCAAAGGATCCAACAATACCATACAACTAAGACGACAGCAAAGGATCCAACAATACCATACAACTAAGACGAGAGGAAAGAATCCAACAATACCATACAAGTAAGACGACAGGAAAGGATCCAACAATACCAGACAAGTAAGACGACAGCAAAGGATCCAACAATACCATACAAGTAAGACGACAGCAAAGGATCTAACAATACCATACAACTAAGACGAGAGGAAAGGATCCAACAATACCATACAAGTAAGACGACAGGAAAGGATCCAACAATACCATACATGTAAGACGACAGCAAAGGATCCAACAATACCATACATGTAAGACGACAGCAAAGGATCCAACAATACCATACATGTAAGACGACAGCAAAGGATCCAACAATACCATACAAGTAAGACGACAGGAAAGGATCCAACACTACCATACAAGTAAGACGAGAGGAAAGGATCCAACAATACCATACAAGTAAGACGAGAGGAAAGGATCCAACAATACCATACAAGTAAGACGAGAGGAAAGGATCCAACAATACCATACAAGTAAGACGAGAGGAAAGGATCCAACAATACCATACATGTAAGACGACAGCAAAGGATCCAACAATACCAGACAACAACAGTACCTTGGAAGAGGCCGAAGCCGTGTTTCAGGACCCGCGGAATGAGGTGCCTGGGAACCATCCGGCCCCTGGGCGACCCGTGCATGTCGGGGATGGTGCACTGCAGGTAGTCAAAGTCCACCTCCCACCCCTCCTCATCCTCCCTCTGTCCAGCACCACAGCCACTGGCGGCGGCGTTCTTGGGGGTCTGCTGGGCTGGGGAGCTCATGGCTGGCTGACTGGTTGGTCGGTTGGTTGGTAGGCTGGCCGGTTGTTTGGCTGTCTCCTTAACCTACAGAGGAACAGGGAGATGAAGGTTAAAGGTAGAATGGTTAATTATGGTATCATACACATAAAATCTTATATATATATATATATATATATATATATATATATATATATATATATATATGAGTGTCAGCAAAGAAACAATTATAGGTCTCACAGCTATGATCACTGGTCATTGATCTCAAGCTCTACAGCTGAAAATCACGCAGTTAGAATTCACATAATGATGCCTTCATCGCATAACATGCATACCTTTGTTTTTGTTTTGTTTTGCTTTGAAGTAGGCTTTCTTCTTTTTTTCCCCCTTTTTTTTTCTTTTTCTTCTTCTTCCTTTTTTTTTTTTTTTTTTTTTCTTTCTTCTTTTTTTCTCTTTTTTTTTCTTTCTTTTTTTTTGTGTGTGACTGTTTGAAGTGAGCGGTGATTTCTTGATATAAGTTTTTCTTCGGGGGGAAAAATCCTTGAAGAGTGTGTTTTCTTTTGTTTGTTTTTTGTTGTTGTTTTTTGTTTTTTTCCTCTTAACAAAATACACCGGGGTTTTTTTGTTGTTTTTTTTCCGGAGTTTTTATTTTTACCTCCTATACAGGTTAGAAAGTGAGAGGCTAGCCTATACATGACCAACACAACGAGTATAGCAGTATTTTGCTTTCGTTATCACTTTCTGGGTTTCTGATTTTACTGATTTTTTTCTCAAGGCCTGACTAAGCGCATTGGGTTACGCTGCTGGTCAGGCATCTGCTTGGCAGATGTGGTGTAGCGTATATGGATTTGTCCGAACGCAGTGACGCCTCCTTGAGCAACTGAAACTGAAACTGATTTTACTTCTTTCTGTGAATCTTGTTGCTAGCGTGTATACCCATTCACGTTGCATGCGTGTGTGTGCATGTGTGTGTGTGTGTGTGTGTGTGTGTGTGTGTGTGTGTGTGATGTGATGTGATGTGCCCGTGTCGCGTTCACGATTCCAAGAAAGATAACACCATGCGATGTTGTGAGCCACGCCATGAACGATGTCGGCTCCATCCTCCACGGTTTTTTTTTTTTTGTTTTGTTTTGTTTGAAACACACAGAGAGAGAAAGCGTACACACGCGCGTGTGCACACGCACGCATAAAAAAAAAAATCACTGGAGGCTATGTGAATGGATATGAAAATGAAGGACACACACAGTGGTTCTTCGTATGAAAAATATGGCCTGTCTACATGTAAACAGTGCTTGAACCAGACTACATATTCTGTCGGGTTCGCCCTCTCTCTCACACTTTAGTGAGAAACCCACATCATTTTTATATTCCCACTGGCTGTAACAATTCGTGCATGCGAGTATATGTTTCTATATGTCTTCCTCTCCAATATTCACCACACACACCAAGCACGTACGCACACACACACACACACACACACACACACACACACACACACACACACACACACATTCAGAGACAACAGACACACAGACAGACCACATACCTAGCATGCACACCCCCGAAAGCGGAGTATGGCTGCCTACATGGCGGGTTAAAAACGGTCATACACGTAAAAAGCCAACTCGCGCGAGTGAACGTGGGACTTGCAGCCCACGAACGCAGAAGAAGAAGAAGGTTTACATTCCACCAAACAGAGTCATCGATAGCCACGATAGCACCACAGAGAATAAATGTAACAAAAACATCGGTCGATGTTAAAATGTTTATCCCTGACTGTACCATCGCTCACCTGTGTGAATGTCAGTGACCTCTTTGCATGACAACTTGACCCTGGCTGAAACCGTCCACAAAAAATACCTATGGCGGCCCTCCAAGTATTTAAAGCCACCATTTTTCCTCACATTCACTTTCACTGGTTGGTTACCAAAGTCTGGACAAGGTACAAGCTCAATACAGTCCATCATAGCATTGTGTTGTGTGTCCTCGCAGATGCACCTTTTATCGATATCGTGTGTAACTGAAAGAGTGGAAATCCGTTGTATATGACAAATTCAGATGGAATGGTCTTTATTTGTTGTCCCTGTATTGTCAAAATCTGCCCCTGCCCATCACTATCACCCACCCCCCGCCTCCAATCATCAAATATTAATTTGTGGGGGGAGGGAAGGTGGGGGTGTGCGTGCGTGCACATGCGCTTGTGCGTGCGTTCGTGCGCGCGCGCGCGCGTGTGTGTGTGATGTGATGTGCCCGTGTCGCGTTCACGATTCCAAGAAAGATAACACCATGCGATGTTGTGCTCTTGACTTGCGGCTCTTCTCTCCCTTGGCAAATGGTGGATTAAAGTGGCCCGAACTGCGTTTGCAGCAGTGACGAAGGCACTGACATTTTGAACTAACTTCAAGCAATGAGTTCTAAAGCAGCTTGAAAATTGCGTTGCGTATGTTTTCGAATGCACGCACGCACACTATGACGGAACAGAAGAAGACAAAGAAACAGAAGTTCCTAGAACAACAAGCAAACACAGTGATTCCACCTCGCATCATAACATTTATGGTCAGTGATTTAAAACAGGTATGTAATTTCAAAACCCATCAGCAAACGCACGGTTTCTCTCCAAAATAGATAACTTGATAAATAAACTGCTTTCAAAAAGCGCACAAAAGAACAAAATAGCAATTAATGAAAGAACTTAAAAAGAACAACCTAAGCCTACTGTGACAGAGCACGAACAGTGTCTCCATGGCAACTTACTTCACTGACGTGACCACCTCCTCTCACACATACACACACACGCGGGCGCGCGCGCGCGCGAGCACGACCCCAAAGCAGTCACAAGCTAAATTCTGAGACCTACTTAAAAAAATTAATTAATTAAAAAAACAAGATTGTGGGTTTTGCAACACATTCATTTATGTGAGAAATGACATGCGACGTACAATTTACCCAAAATGAATAATAATTATTATGATTATCATACAATTTACTCTTCTATCTGATCAAGAGTTTGAAGGCTAAAGTTAAAACCGACTGCAAAAATGGAGCCACGCCATGAACAATGTCGGCTCCATCCTCCACGGTTTTTTTGTTTTGTTTTGTTGTTTTTTTTTTGTGGGGGTGGGGGTTGGGGGGCAGAGGGGGTTGTTTGTTTGTTTATATGTTTGTCTTCTGATGGTTAGAAGGGCAAAAATCAAGAAAAAGCGGATCTCAGTTCAGCACAGAGTGAACGAACGCGTCACTGCTCGTGTGTCTCGGTTAGTCGAGTTGTTTTCGTTGTTGTTTTTTAAGTTCGCGGTAAAGGAGACGTTTACCATCGCCTCAGGCACACTGCAACATTTTGCCGTTTTCTCCAGACATGCGCACACCAGTGTTCGCGACCGAAAGTAACTTGAGCTCAGTGGTGCATCAAATATACCTATATATGTACATCTCGCGTTACGTACATTTTGGTACAGTTTGTTCGCATACTGTTTGTTCACATACAGTTTGTTCACATACAGGTTTGTACACATATACGCGCGCGCGCGCAAGCACTCACACACACACACACACACACACACACACACACACACACCGCCGCTACAACAAATCAAGTAAGCCTACCCACACACAATTATATTAACAGCAGCAGCAGCAGTAGTAGTTGTAGTAGTAGTAGTAGTAGCAGTAGTAGTAGTATCATGATCAAACACCACCATCATCATCACCATCTGGCATCATCATCACCATTACCACCGTCATCATCACTATCATCATCACTATCATCGTCATCAAAACCATTATTGCTGCTATTTCAGAACCAGTCAGTCAGTAACAGATGTTGAGCGGACAGGCAGAAACACACAGAGAGAGAAAGCGTACACACGCGCGTGTGCACACGCACGCATAAAAAAAAAATATCACTGGAGGCTATGTGAATGGATATGAAAATGAAGGACACACACAGTGGTTCTTCGTATGAAAAATATGGCCTGTCTACATGTAAACAGTGCTTGAACCATACTACATATTCTGTCGGGTTCGCCCTCTCTCTCTCACACTTTAGTGAAAAACCCACATCATTTTTATATTCCCACTGGCTGTAACAATTCGTGCATGCGAGTATATGTTTCTATATGTCTTCCTCTCCAATATTCACCACACACACCAAGCACGTACGCACACAACACACACACACACACACACACACACACACACACACACACACACACACACACACACACACACACACACACACACACACACACACACACACACACACACACACACACACACACACACACACACATTCAGAGACAACAGACACACAGACAGACAGACCACGAACTAACAAACAGAGGGGCTGAGACTGAGAGACTCTGTCAGACAAACTCTTCAAATAAGTCACTGCTTTTAAAGCTGTCATTATTCCAAACCACCGCGAGCGACATTGTCCACATGATGACTCAGAGTGCTTGCTGGCTCCAAACAATGTGCTGACACTAATGTACAGTGTGTCTCGGTTATTCGAGTTGTTTTAGTTGTTGTTTTTTAAGTTCGCGGTAAAGGAGACGTTTACCATCGCCTCAGGCACACTGCAACATTTTGCCGTTTTCTCCAGACATGCGCAGACCAGTTTTCGCGACCGAAAGTAACTGAGCTCAGTGGTGCATCAAATATACCTATATATGTACATCTCGCGTTACGCACATTTTGGTACAGTTTGTTCGCATACTGTTCATTCACATACAGTTTGTTCACACACAGTTTTGTACACATACACGCGCGCGCGCACGCACGCACACACACACACACACACACACACACACACACACACATTCAGAGACAACAGACACACAGACAGACAGACCACGAACTAACAAACAGAGGGGCTGAGACTGAGAGACTCTGTCAGACAAACTCTTCAAATAAGTCACTGCTTTTAAAGCTGTCATTATTCCAAACCACCGCGAGCGACATTGTCCACATGATGACTCAGAGTGCTTGCTGGCTCCAAACAATGTGCTGACACTAATGTACAGTGTGTTTGATCAGGAAAGCTACGATTCCGATGTGACGATAAACAGAGGTCCCTTGTGGTAGGATGCATGCACTTAGCGCGCTTAAAGGAAACCATGGCAACAAGAGACTTTGTCGATGGTAACTTTTTTTTTTCTTTCTTCTTTTTTTTTTTTTTTTTTTTTTGTGCATGCGTGTGTGACTGAAACCTGACTGAATGACACAGGAAACGAATGATGAGCACCAAAAGACAGCTCTCGGCTCTACTCAGCTATTGTATTGTATTGTATTGTATTGTATTGTATTACTCTTTTTGTCACAACAGATGTCTCTGTGCAAGCAACCTGTCATGCAAAATAACTTCGAATTTCTAAAGTGTTTTTGAGCTAGGTCCCTCACTGAAGATAGCGGCTGTTTGATTATCCATGTCAACCAATAAAAAAAAAATAATAATAAAATAAAATAAAATAAATCAATAAAAACAGTGTAACAGATTCGCTTCTGTCGTTTCAGTTCTCAACCAAAGACTATTTCTTCTCATACCGTATGTGGGTTGTTTCTACTGGACATGTGAACGTTATACTGTCTGCACGGTATGGTGCAATTAGCATTTTGCACTACGGGCCGGTCATTCCACTTCTTGGCTGAAACAGTATTTTATTTGTATAACAAAAAAAAAGTCACAAAAAGTTACAAGACAAACAGCCTCATCTTCAATCTGACTGGACAGCAAGACAGTCTGAAATTAAGTCATGTCG
>NC_134895.1:14184039-14189039 GCF_041734735.1 Babylonia areolata
CTTAGAGCTTGGTCTCCGACCGAGGGTAGGCGATATGTAAGTATCCACATCAATCAATCAAGTCATCTTTAAAGACTTGGTGCGCCTGTCTGCTGTATTATCATGCACTGGTTTGTGAGATGTACACCTCCTCTAGTGGGGATGACCCAACACTCAGTTTATATCATAGATTGACTACAAGTTTACAGCTGGGACAACAGCAAAGTGAGAGTATCAGTATCAGTATCAGTAGCTCAAGGAGGCGTCACTGCGTTCGGTCAAATCCATATACGCTACACCACATCTGCCAGGCAGATGCCTGACCAGCAGCGTAACCCAACACTCTTAGTCAGGCCTTGAGAAAAAAATAAATAAATAAATAAAATATGAATATAAATAAATAAAATAAAATAACAAAAAAATAATAACAAAAATTTTTTTAAATAAAATAAATAAAACAAAATAAAATAACAAAAAAAATTTTTTTAATAATAGTAAAATGAAATAAAATAAAATAACAAAAGATAATAAGATATAATAAAATAACAAAAAATAATAATGAATAATAATAATAATGAATAATGATAATAATAATTTACAAGTGAGAGCGATTTGTGGCGGAGCGTGTATGGGCAGTGTTCGAAGCTGGTTGTTAAAATGATTCCAGTGAGTCAGTGTGACAATCTACCGGGTGTTAAAATCATGCCGGCCAGCGTGTCAGACAGTCTACAAATTCCAGCAAAGTGAGAGCTGTATTATCAGTGGTTTCTCTATTGCAGTAGGAAATCATTCACAGTTTAGTCTTTTGTGGTGAAGGACTATGACTCTCAAACTAGGAGGCAAAATAGCACTGGCTCTAAGTGCTGCAGCCTAGGGGGAGTGGGGGGTGCGGGGGTGGGGGGGTGGGGTGGCTAGTTGGCCTTTGAGAACCATCCCAACGCCGACTGTCCTAAAACCGTCTTGGCCGAGAGAGTGGGGTAGTAACTTGAGCAAGACACTGTCCACTATAATTAAATTCCAGCCCAGATATTCGGGGACGGCAGTTGCCTCCTCTGCAGGAAATGACTGACCATGATAACTGTAGGGATATGTGGGGGACAGTGGCTACTTCTTTGGCCTGTGTTGGTGTCGTGTGGCCGGTGTTGCGGTGTAGTGCTGGCTGGTCCGGTTCGCCTGTTCCCATTTCGCCTACGCTTTGATCGTGCTGCCACCCTCTATGGCCGCTCTGGGAGAAACTGACGTGCGCTTTGTTCAGTTTCGCCTATCCGCCACTCCCGTTTCGTCTACTCTCTCTCTCTCTCTCTCTCTCTCTCTCTCTCTCTCTCTCTCTCTCTCTCTCTCTCTCTCTCTCCTGACTCTCTCTCTCTCTCTCTCTCTCTCTCTCTCTCTCTCTCTCTCTCTCCTCTCTTTCTCCTCTCTCTCCCCTGACTCTCTCTCTCTCATCTCTCCTGACTCTTTCTCTCTCTTCCTCTCTCTCCTGACTCTCTCTCTCTCTCTCTCCTCTCTTTCTCCTCTCTCTCCTGACTCTCTCTCTCTCTTGCTATCTCTTGTAAGATTATTGTTCAGCCGACTGCACAGGGCTGTACCAAGAATGCCCAACTAAATAAAATCATATAAACTGCAGCCACAATACACGCACGTGTCACATCCGGAAAAAAAAAACAACTGCGCAAAATAACACAGTTCATGACATATTATCTTAACTTTATAACCATAATAAATCATCACTCCATTTATCATCCCCAGATTACCACACAAAATCGTAAAGAAAAAAAAAGGATTTCAAAATACTTCAAAGCCAAATAAAATGCGATTACAGGCAAATACCACTGCGTACTACAACAGACAAGAAACGTCCATCACAATATTTACGATATCATTTTCTAATCATCACAGCAAAACAGCACAGATACTACATCACAGACTGCGGAAACGACAGCAAAACAACACAGCACACACACACACACACACACACACACACACACACACACACACACACACACACACACACATACATACATACATACATATACACACAAAAAGTATCAAAGCTGGCTTGGAAAAAGAACAGGGGAAAGGACTGGAAAGGCAGAAAAGGCATACAACCAGATAAAAAATAAATGAAGAATAAATAAATGAATAAAAGGCAGAAACAAACAAAGAGAGCAACAACAAAAAAGAGAGGAATTTTCTAGCACAGAATTTCTGGAAGGTGTGGCTGTTCATCCTGAAAGACCCCCAGACCTCATCCCATCCACCCCCCCCATGCACCCCCCACGCCCCCCAACCCACCGCCACGCCCCCCCACCACCCCCCCCCCCCACCCCCCCCCCCCCCCACACACACACCCCTGCCCGGCATCCAACAGCTTCCTAAGGCCTGGGGGCAGCATCGAATTCCCTCCTCGACGGTGAGGGCAACCAGGACCGTATTCAAGAGACCATCGTGCCAGCGGGTAAGTGTGTACCTGCAGGTAATCTGCCTGAGGCAAGGCAAACTCCCCGAGGGAAAGCAATATCCAGTGTTCAGGAACACAAGAGCCTGCCCTCGGGTCTACAAACCAGAACGCAATTTACCCTTACTACCTGCCAAGGGTGACTGCCCACGAAGCAGAGGTAAACATAGCGGATCCTTTTGTTGAGGGAAAACAGGCGTGCTTTGCGGATTGCACGTGTTTTGCTAACTCTCACGACAATGCTCTGAACTGTGGTGGGGTGAGAAGAGCATGCGCAGAAGGGAATCACCAGGAAGTGTAATCATAGACGATGGTTCAGGTGACTGAGTCCACCACTCGTGTCTTGAATACAAAGTTAACTTAACCTTCACGGTACACTGTACCCGCGGGACCCTACCATGTCAAGGGTAACTTGCCTCAAGGCAAAATGAAGTTTGTCTTGAATACGGCCCCTGAACTTCATACTATCTCATCCACAAAGGCAGTCTGTTGTGCAATGACTCCGTGTTTGACAAGCACTTAGATCTTGGGTTATGTCCGAAGATAAGCACTATATAAATGTCAGTGTCAATCATTCAACTCCACAGAATAGTATCTAAGCAACAGAGACGTTTATTATGCCTTGTGTAAGATCCGAGTGTTACCATACATAACAGGGACTTTGACTGTTTCAGTTTCAGTTTCTCAATGAGGTGTCACTGCGTTCAAACAAACCCATAATTATACGCTACTGTGGAGTGACGGCCTAGAGACAACCATCCGCCTAGAAAGCGAGAGAATCTGAGCGCAATGGTTCGAATCACGGCACAGTCGCCAGTATTTTCTCCCCCTCCACTAGACCTTGAGAGGTGGTCTGGACGCTAGTCATTCAGATGAGACGACAAACCGAGGTCCCGTGTGCAGCATGCACTTAGCGCACGTAAAAGAACCCACGGCAACAAAAGGGTTGTCCCTGGCAAAATTCTGTAGAAAAATCCACTTCGATAGGAAAACAATTTTTTCAAAAACCAACTGCATGCAGGAAAAAATACAAAAGAATGGGTGGCACTCTCATTGTAGCGACGCGTATCTACATGGTGTGAGCAGCCCGAATTTCACACAGAGAAATCTGTTGTGACAAAAATGAGTAATACAATACAATACAATACAATACAATGCTACAACAGACCTGGTAGGCAGATAGATACCTGACACCAGCATAAACCAACGCACTAGTAAGTTCTTGAGTGCATGCATATGCATGTGTATATACTTTTTTTTTATAATCTGTGTGTGTGTGTGTGTGTGTGTGTGTGTGTGTGTGTGTGTGTGTGTGTGTGTGTGTGTGTGTGTGTACCTAATACTACCTAATAGAGTGGATTTCATATACAGATTCCTGTCAGAGGACAACAGTTAAAAGTTGCTGTGGGTTCTTTTCATGTTGTGCCAAGCGCGTGCTGCTCGAAGGGACCTCAGTTTATCGTGCTCATCCGAATGACCCAGACGCTCAAGTTTGATTTTCCTGTCAATGAGCAAGACCGAGATTCAAACCCAGAGGACACTGAACTGGCAGATGATCCGTCTTAACCATTCTGCAACACCTGACACAGGACGTGATTTATTCACTGTAAAGAGTGTATGTATGCCGAGGAGAAGGGCGGAGAGAGAGAATGACGAATGGAGGAAAGACAGACAGACAGACAGACAAACAAACAAGCAAACAAGACCGTGAATCATTTTGTCCCGAGGTTAGACAAGAAAGGGGAAAGAAAAGTTCGTCTCAAAACCTCCAGTCTTTCCTTCTTTTTTTTATTTATTTATTTTATTTTAGTATTATTAATTTTTTTTTAGACTTGTTAGGAAATGGCAGTCCATAAATCAATGTCCGTAAACCATTCAGAGTTCTAATAAATTCACGCACACACCCATGCAGGCATAAATACACTCCCGCGCGGACGAGATGAAAAAGAAGAAGGAGGAGGAGAAGAAGAAGGAGAAGGGAAAAAGGAGAAGAAGAAGAAAAATGAGAAGGAGAAGTCAAGGAAGAAGAAGAAGGAGAAGTTAAGGAAGAAGGAGAAGGAGAAGAAGAAGATTGATTGATTGATTGAATCTTTAATGAAGAAAAACAAGTTAAGGAAGAAGAAGGAGAAGTTAAGGAAGAAGAAGGAGAAGTTAAGAAAGAAGGAGAAGAAAAAGATTGATTGATTGATTGAATCTTTAATGAAGAAAAAGAAGTTAAGGAAGAAGAAGAAGTTAAGGAAGAAGAAGAAGTTAAGAAAGAAGAAGAAGAAGAAGTTAAGGAAGAAGAAGAAGAAGTTAAGGAAGAAGAAGAAGAAGAAGTTAAGAAAGAAGAAGAAGTTAAGAAAGAAGAAGAAGTTAAGGAAGAAGAAGAAGAAGAAGGAGAAGTTAAGAAAGAAGAAGAAGAAGGAGAAGTTAAGGAAGAAGAGGAAGAAGAAGTTAAGGAAGAAGAAGAAGAAGTTAAGAAAGAAGGAGAAGAAAAAGATTGATTGATTGATTGAATCTTTAATGAAGAAAAAGAAGTTAAGGAAGAAGAAGAAGAAGTTAAGGAAGAAGAAGAAGAGGGAGA
>NC_134895.1:14194039-14196539 GCF_041734735.1 Babylonia areolata
GCATGTGTTTGTGTCTGTGTGTGTGTGTGTGTGACTCTGTGTGTGTGCGTGTGTGTGTGTGTGTGCATATGTCTGTGTGTGTATGTCTGTCTGTCTGTCTGTCTTTCTGCCTGTGTCTGTGTCTGGGTGAGTGAGTGTGTGTGTGTGTGTGTGTGTGTGTGTGTGTGTGTGTGTGTGTGTGTGTGATGTGCGTGCGAGCGTGTGTGTGTCTATGTGTCTGTGTGCATGTGAGTGTACGTGTGTGTTTATGTGTGCGCGTGAGTGTGTGCGTGCGTGTGTGTGTGAGTGTGTGTGTGTGCGTGTGCGCGCGCGCGCGTGCTTGTGTATGCGCACGGGCGCGCAAAAATCACACCGAAGAATGCCTACTTAACAAATCTCACACCTTTCCTCACACACTCTTTATTTTAGCAGCACGAGTACCGCGGCTCGACAAATGAAAGTCAAGTATATCGATGTCCGAACTAGGCTACGAGTTGTGTCAAAACGTTCCACATTCCTATCGCAGGGGTCACACTGGGGTCAGGTCAGGGGCATAGCCCTTGCTGCTGGTACCATGTAACCCAGTACTACCTGCCGCATGTGAAGTCTCCCAACGACGGACCAGGCGGAGGAGGAAACCTTTCCCAACGGCTGTGAAGGCGGAAGAGGATGACCAAAGGGCAGGGGGAGCTCTTATCCTTGGCTTGAAGTCCTACTAGGGGACGGAACTCCGAAGAAAAAAACTGCACTTGCTGAGGCCGTCCTGCAGCAAATCCAAGCAACTCTCCAAGAAATTCCTGCATCAACTGATGTAGAAGAGGTATGGAGCATCTTTAGAGATGCTGCGTACACAGCAGCAGCTGACACAATCGGCTTTGTACAGAGGAGCCACAAAGACTGGTTTGACGAGAACGACTCTGGAATCTCCAAGCTCCTGAACACACTGCATATACGGCATCAGGATCACATTTCCGATGAAGACTGCCAGAGGAAGAAGAATCAGTTCTTGCAAACCAAGCAACTTGTATAGAAGAGGCTGCGTGAGATGATGAACACCTGGTGGGAGAGAAAGTCCGAAGAGCTTCAGTCCGCTGCTGATGATCACGACATGAAGACCTTCCGTGATGGTCTCCGAACTGTGTATGGGCCGAGAGTCACAGGATCAACCCCTGTCCGAGCCTCGGACCAGACCACCCTCCTGACAGACAAGAAAAACATCCTTGCCCGCTGGGCAGAGCACTTCAACACCCTCCTCAACAGGGACTCGTCCGTATCTGACGATGTAATTGCAGCCCTCCCACAGCTAGCTAGCTGCCCCTCCCACCAAGGCCGAGACCCAGAAGGCCCTGAAGCTGACAACGTCAGGAAAAGCACCAGGTACCAATGGAATCCAGGCTGACATCTACAAGTATGGAGGCGAGGTGCTGACAGACAAGCTGACCGCCCTGTTCCAGTCTATCTGGGAGAGAGGGGAGGTCCCCAGGATTTCAAGGATGCTTCAATTGTCCACATTTACAAACGGAAGGGAGACAAAACATCCTGCGATAACCACCGTGGAATTTCTCTCCTCTGCATCGCCGGCAAGATCTTTGCCCGCATCATACTGAACAGACTGGTTGACCATGTCTCCAACACAGTCATCCCTGAAGCACAGTGCGGCTTCCGCTCAGGCAGGGGAACATGTGACATGGTGTTTGCCGTACGCTGATATAAGAGAAGTGCCGTGAGCAGAACAAGGAGCTCCACATGATCTTTGTAGACCTGACTAAGGCCTTCGACACAGTGAACCACCATGGTCTGTGGAAGATCCTCCTAAAGTTCGGCTGCCCAGAGTGCCTCATCCAGCTGATTGCGTCATTCCACGATGGCATGCAGGCGAGAGTACAGGAAAATACTGACATGTCGGATCCGTTCCCTGTGGTAAATGGAGTGAAGCAGGGCTGCGTCCTGGCACCCACACTGTTCTCCATTCTCTTCTCTGCCATGCTGATTGACGCCTTCCAAGACTGTGACCGGGGTATCTACATTCAGTTTCGCACAGATGGCAAACTTTTCAACTTGCAGCGACTCCGCGCCAAGTCCAGGGTGTTTGAGGCACTGTTGAGAGAGTTCCTCTTCGCTGATGACTGCGCGCTTACTGCACACACCCATGAGGACATGCAGTTCATTATGGACAGGTTCTCAACCTCCTGCAGGCGCTTTGGACTCACCATCAGCCTCAGCAAGACCGAGTCCATGTACCAACCAGCTAGCTCACAGAACGCCAGTGCCTCCCCCCCCCCCACCTGCAATCAAGATCGATGACACATAGATCAAGACAGTCAACAAGTTTTGCTACCTGGGCAGCACCCTATGCAGCAACGGAGCCCTTGATGCAGAAGTGACGCTGCGCATCGCCAAGGCCAGCTCCGCCTTTGGCAGACTCAGCAACAGGCTGTGGAACAACAAAGCCATCAGGCTCAGCACCAAGATCAAAATCTACAGAGCTGTTGTGCTGACCACATCGTTGTACTGCTGTGAA
>NC_134895.1:14206539-14209039 GCF_041734735.1 Babylonia areolata
AGGAACCCATTTCACACCTTGGGGCATTGTACCCATTCACACATGGGGGCATTGTACCCATTCACACCCACACCTGGGGACATTGTACCCATTCACTCCTGGGGGCATTGTACCCATTCACACCTTGGGACATTGTACCCATTCACACCTGGGGGCATTGTACCCAATCACACCTAGGGACACTGTACCCATTCACTCCTAGGGCATTGTACCCATTCACACCTAGGGACATTGTACCCATTCACACCTGGGGGCATTGTACCCATTCACACCCACACCTGGGGACATTGTACCCATTCACACCTGGGGGCATTGTACTCATTCACACCTGGGGGCATTGTACCCAATCACACACACCTTGGGGACATTGTACCCATTCACTCCTGGGGGCATTGTACCCATTCACACCTTGGGACATTGTACCCATTCACACCTGGGGGCATTGTACCCAATCACACACACCTTGGGGGCATTGTACCCATTCACACCTGGGGACATTGTACCCATTCACACCTGGGGACATTGTACCCATTCACACCTTGGGCCATTGTACCCAATCACACCTGGGGACATTGTACCCATTCACTCCTAGGGGCATTGTACCCATTCACACCTGGGGACATTGTACCCAATCACACCTTGGGGCATTGTACCCAATAACACCTGGGGACATTGTACCCAATCACACCTTGGGGCATTGTACCCAATAACACCTGGGGACATTGTACCCAATCACACCTTGGGGCATTGTACCCATTCACACCTGGGGACATTGTACCCATTCACTCCTAGGGGCATTGTACACATTCACACCTGTGGACATTGTACCCATTCACTCCTAGTGGCATTGTACCCATTCAAACCTGGGGGCACTGTACCCATTCACACCCACACCTGGGGACATTGTACCCATTCACATCTGGGGACATTGTACCCATTCACACCCACACCTGGGGACATTGTACCCATTCACACCTGGGGGCACTGTACCCATTCAAACCTGGGGGCACTGTACCCATTCACACCCACACCTGGGGACATTGTACCCATTCACACCTGGGGACATTGTACCCATTCACACCCACACCTGGGGACATTGTACCCATTCACATCTGGGGACATTGTACCCATTCACACCCACACCTGGGGACATTGTACCCATTCACACCTGGGGACATTGTACCCATTCACACCTTGGGACATTGTACCCATTCACACCTGGGGGCATTGTACCAATTCACACATGGGGGCATTGTACCCATTCACACCCACACCTGGGGACATTGTACCCATTCACTCCTAGGGGCATTGTACCTATTCACACCTGGGGATATTGTACCCAATCACACATGGGGGCATTGTACCCATTCACACCTGGGGACATTGTACCCATTCACTCCTAGGGGCATTGTACCTATTCACACCTGGGGATATTGTACCCAATCACACACACCTTGGGGGCATTGTACCCGTTCACAGCTTGG
Organism: Babylonia areolata; assembly: GCF_041734735.1. Classification (NCBI taxonomy): domain Eukaryota; kingdom Metazoa; phylum Mollusca; class Gastropoda; order Neogastropoda; family Buccinidae; genus Babylonia; species Babylonia areolata. The sequence continues at coordinate 14,208,024 of NC_134895.1, forward strand.
GGGCATTGTACCCATTCACACATGGGGGCATTGTACCTTAGGGCACTGTACCCATTCACACCTGGGGACATTGTACCTTATGGCACTGTACCCATTCACACCTTGGGACATTGTATCTTAGGGCATTGTACCCATTCACACCTGGGGACATTGTACCTTAGGGCACTGTACCCATTCACACCTGGGGACATTGTACCTTATGGCACTGTACCCATTCACACCTTGGGACATTGTATCTTAGGGCATTGTACCCATTCACACCTGGGGACATTGTACCTTAGGGCACTGTACCCATTCACACCTTGGGACATTGTACCTTAGGGCATTGTACCCATTCACACCTGGGGACATTGTACCTTAGGGCACTGTACCCATTCACACCTGGGGACATTGTACCTTAGGGCACTGTACCCATTCACACCTGGGGACATTGTACCTTAGGGCATTGTACCCATTCACACCTGGGGGCACTGTACCCATTCACACCTGGGGGCACTGTACCCATTCAGACCTTGGGATATTGTACCTTAGGGCACTGTACCCATTCACACCTGGGGGCACTGTACCCATTCAGACCTTGGGATATTGTACCTTAGGGCACTGTACCCATTCACACCTGGGGACATTGTACCTTAGGGCACTGTACCTATTCACACCTTTGGACATTGTACCCATTCACACCTGGGGGCACTGTACCCATTCACACCTGGGGACATTGTACCTTAGGGCACTGTACCCATTCACACCTGGGGACAATCCAGGAGTAAAGTTCCCTTTCCGAGGACACAACAGTTTGTCAAAATGGCCGGAGCCTGAGTAGAACCCTGATCACTGGTGAACACCGCATCAGAAGAAGTTAGGGCGCAACAGCCGAGTGGTTAAAGCGTTGGACTTTCAATCTGAGGGTTCCGGGTCTGAATCTCGGTAACGGCGCCTGGTGGGTATAAAGAGTGGCGATTTTTTTTTTCCCAATCTCCCAGGTCAACATATGTGTGTGCAGACCTGCTAGAGCCTGA
>NC_134895.1:14216539-14271539 GCF_041734735.1 Babylonia areolata
GTGTGTGTGTTTGTGTTTGTTGTATTGTTTTGAGTCAGATCTCCATAAATATCTTCAATCCTTCTACTAACAATAAATGACTCAGATATCGAAGCGACCGTTGGCAGTAACAATGAGGGCATTTATATGTCTAACTTATAAATGGATCCGTTTTTATTGTTTCTCCTTGTTGTTGTTTTGGTCTTGTTCTTATTATGTCCTATTTTCTTTTCATTCACTTTGTTTTGTTTGCTTGTTTGATTTCTTCCATTTTCTTCTATTTTGTGTGCATGCATGGATTTATTCATTTCATTCCATCATGATGGTGATAATAGCTGTTGTATAAGTGATATTGGTGATGGTAGTAGTCATTTAAGTATGAATTACAACTGTGGTAGGTGGATTTGATGATAACAACAATGTGCGTGTGTCTGTTCTTTATCATTTTTTTTTTCTGCAGGCCTTTTTTTCAGTTCCGTTCCCTCTTTCTCCCCTGCTCAATAACTCTTTCCATACGAACGGCGAAAGAGTCGACGTTAACAGCGTTTCACCCCAATTACCGGCCTCATCAAAATATTGCAAGCGGAAGGCTCTTATACTGAAGACGTGAATGTTGACAAAGAATACCACAATTCTGACGACGGAAGCTAAAAGTTGGGTCATTCAGACACCCACTGGACATCCGAGGGGTATGTGTAGAGGAGACTGAAGAGAGGCCGTGACTGGCCGTACTGAGTGAGTTAAATATATATGTGCTATTGTAACTGATGTAGATTAGGAAGGACAGGTTGGAAGAATGGGCCATGCCTAAAATCTTAATCTTTGAATAAAAAAAAAAAACGTTCTGAGTTCTGCTCTCTCTCTCTCTCTCTCCTCCTTCAATTAGTAAAAACAACTTCCAAGTAAATAACATTAGACATGTACATAAGTTGGATATACTTCTTCCAGATCTTGATCTTATTAAGTCCAGTCTCACATACAGCGGGGGAACTTACTGGAATAATTTACCATCACAATAAAAGATATAACTAACCACAACAACTTTAAGCAGAATTTTAAAATGTACCTATTCACAAAACTTGACGTCACCTGAAATCCAACATTGCTTTCGACAATTTGTGGGTTCCCTCTCGCTCTCTCTTGAAGTGAGTGCATGTGTGTGTGTGTGTGTGTGTGTGTGTGTGTGTGTGTGTGTTTCATGCTCTCTCTCTCTCTCTTATTTTGCTTTGCGTGGAATGGCTGTGAATGTTGGGATAATTGGAAAGTATTGATGTCTTTTGATTGTATTTTGATTTTTGACTCACTTGTGTAAACAATGTGAGTCTATGTTTTAACCCGGTGTTCGGTTGTGTGTGTGTGTGTGTGTGTGTGTGTGTGTGTGTCTGTCTATCTGTCTGTGTGTGTGTGTGTGTGTGTCTGTGTGTCCGTGGTAAACTTTAACATTGACATTTTCTCTGCAAATACTTTGTCAGTTGACACCAAATTAGGCATAAAAAATACAGAACACATTTTAACGATTAGATTTTTTTTTAAGTGTATCACAAGTGAGTCTTGAAGGCCTTGCCTCTCTTGTTTGTTTGTTTGTTTTTACATCCAGCCCTCTCCCTAAAGAGGGAACAAAGGTAAAGAAGCGAAAATGAGTAAAAAGAAGAAAAGAAAAAACAAGAGACAGGGAGAGTGTGTCACTACACTACATCGCCACCCATTTTTTGTATTTTTTCCTGCGTGCAGTTTTATTTGGTTTTTTCTATAGAAGTGGATTTTTCTACATAATTTTATCCAGGAACAACCCATTTGATGCCGTGGGTTCTTTTGCGTGCGCTAAGTGCATGCTGCACACGGGACCTCGGTTTATCGTCTAATCCGAATGACTAGCGTCCAGACCACCACTCAAGGTCTAGTGGAGGGGAGAAAATATCGGCGGCTGAGCCGTGATTCGAACCAGCGCGCTCAGATTCTCTCGCTTTCTAGGCGGACGCGTTACCTCTAGGCCATCACTCTACAATTCATTCATCGGAAGAAAGATTAAAGTTTCTTTTGCAAGCAGTTTCATATGTGCAGTTACATTAATTTTGTATTCAGGAAACACAAATGTAAAAATGCGTCGCGAGGGTTCTCAGTCTACACATGATATTCGTATTCTAGTGTATGATAGTCCTGTCCGACAATGACCATTAGAACATCAGAGGAGGCAACTGCTGTCCCAACTATTTGGGCTGGATTTCGATAGTAGTGGAGAGTGAAAGTTACATCCCCACTCTCTCGGCCATGAGGGTTTTAGGACAGTCGGCGTTGGGATGGTTCCCAAAGGCCAACTGGCCCCAAAGGCTGCAGCACTAAGAGCCAGTGCAATCTTGCCTCCAAGTTAGAGAGCCATCGTCCTTCACACAAGACTAAGCTGTAAAGTGACTTCCCTTCGCAATCAATGGAGAAATCATCGATCATACAGCTCTCGCTTTGCTGTTGGCCCAAATGTAAGCTTTTGTCAAACAGTATATTCATTTATTCATTTTAACGTGACTAAGACTGTGAAAATCGAACTAGTATCGACTGATTCCAAGCGTGTCCTGAACCAAGGTGTTATATCATTCTGACAAACTCAGTCCATGTTTGGTGTTTTATCTCGTGTGTAAGATGTCGTGCCCAAGTTTAACATACGACTTGTCTCGTGCTTGTGTAATGTTTGACCAACATTTCATTATTTGACACAGTCGGTCAAGGGATGTTTGCCCACTTCAACGAGTACTGCTAGATGTGTGTGTGTGTGTGTGTGTGTGTGTGTGTGTGTGTGTGTGTGTGTTATTTAATGATGTGATCTCTTTTAAAAAATATTCAGACAAGTGTGTACATGTCTTAAAAGAGTTAATATTGATAATTGTTATGAATACAACAGGTGCTCGCAGACAAGTCAATGTAAACTGATAGGAATGTAAGAATATAAGTTTTATGTGGTCAGTCTTTCAACTACACACACAAACGTGCGCGTGCCTTTTAAATGCATATTTTACGTTTGTATTTTGAGCAGGAGCAACACGGCGATCTCATGTGAATCAATCTTTGGAGACAAGAAATTTGACGACTTTCATTTTGTTTTGTTTTTTTTTTGTTTGTTGTTTTTTTCCTGTCAGAGTGGAAGGTCCCATGTGCAGCGCTATAAAAAGAGATAAATAAAATGCTTCGTGGACTTGCAAATCTGAGGCCAAAAAAAGATAGAAAAGAAACTATATCAATCTCTCTCTCTCTCTCTCTCTCACGTGTGTGGCTTATCCCTTAGTGGTTTATTTTGCTTCCCTTCTACCTGTTTTCCCTTTCTGTTCCATTTTGTCTGTTTTGCATCATTTTTGTTCTGCCGGATTTGTACCTACTATGTCAGTAGAGCTTTACAGCTAATGACATTAAACATTTCAGTGTTCAGTGTCTCTCACGTGACGACGGAAATTGAAATTCTCACAAAACATATATATATAGGCCTCTCTCTCTCTCTCTCTCTCTCTCTCTCTCTCTCTATATATATATATATATATATATATATATATATATATATATTGGTCAATGTAAGTTTGCGTGCGTCTGTGTTCGTGGGCATGTGTGTGTGTGTGTGTGTGTGTGTGTGCGTGCGTGCGTGCGCCCTTGTGTGAATCCAATCTACATTTACTTACAAACCGAGTTGTCCTTCTTGGTATGGTGTCCTGTTTTTGACTCACTTGTGTAAACAAAGTGAGCCTGTGTTTTAACCCTGTGTTCGGTTGTGCGTGTGTGTGTGTGTGTGTGTGTGTGTGTGTGTGTCCGTGGTAAACTTTAACATTGACATTTTCTCTGCAAATACTTTGTCAGTTGACACCAAATTTGGCATAAAAATAAGAAAAATTCAGTTCTTTCCAGTCATCTTGTTTAAAACAATATTACACCTCTGGGATGGGCACACAAAAAAAAGAAGCCAAATTATATGAAAACCGAATTTACTGTTATATTTATATTTTTTTTATTCTCTAAACTTGGCACTTTGATCTGATATTCTGACACAACAAGAGCAGTCATTTTTATCATTTTTTGTTCAAACAGGAACTTATTTTGCTAAGCATGGAAGTTATATTTATTTTGCATGTCTTTGGTGCAGATAGTAAAAAAGGGGAAATTAATCTGTAATTAATGCTAGGGGACTTAATTTGAAATTAATCTGTAATTAATGCTAGGGGACTTAATTTGCTTTAAACTGATCTTTCTCATCTTAAACATTACATTTTGAAATTATACTCAATACATAAAAAGCTTGTGTGTTTTACTCTCAGTGCACAGGGCTTTCACTATGTTCATTCGCCCCAGTGGTCTTTTTCGGAAAATACTAAAATCAATACGACGAGTGGACTTTATAGATCTACTGGCTGAGCCCTGAAGGTCATGGGCAAAAATCAATTGCATACATATATTTATACATATTCAAAGCGCGTGCTCATATTCTTCGCGAAAGCGAACGACGCCATTTTGTTTCAAGTTGTTGACCTGCCTGTTTAATCCTATAATCAATCGAAAATACACGATAACATGTGATGGAAAGTTGGAGAAGGAAACCGTTAAATATTTATTCAGAGAAAGATTTGTGACCGCCTCATCACTTACTGGATTAGGCACCAAACTACCATAAAAATATCCACAGAATCAGTCGGAATTCACAGTTAAAAATAATAAACCATGTGAGTTAATACCCTTGAATCGATGAAACGTAAAAATTTCAAGTCTTGACTTTTCTCAAAATGAAGTTCTTTTCACTTCATACGACGTTTAGAAGTACTTGTACTTGGCTCTACATGATATTAGTTTAACAAAATACTCAATTTTCATATCAACTTTAAAACTAGAATGAACATAAAAGAGAAATTGAATCGACCGTGTCAACCTGGTGTAACTAAACTTGTACATCTATCTAGATCCAGAGGAAACGGCTAAATTTTGCAGTGTGATTGCGGCGATAGCCACATCTTCTTTACCGCGGTCTTAAAAAGAATTTTTAATTGCCCTTAAAGATTTTTTGAGCGCCCAAGATACACCAGAATAATATGATTTAAACAGCGTTCTCACTGCGAATACCACAATCGATTTATCGCCCTTCAAAAAAGCATGTTTAAATGTTATATTTTTGAACGTGAGTTAAGGCGCCACGACAATGTACTGGGTAAGACAGTTTCTTCTCACCAGACCACGCGGGGTTCGAATCTGCCGCTAGGACTTTTTATTTCTTTTTTTTTTTTTAACCCGAAGCTTTATAATAACAAATACAGAACACATTTTAACGATTAGATTTTTTTTTTTAAAAGTGTATCACAAGTGAGCCTTGAAGGCCTTGCCTCTCTTGTTCTTGTGTGTGTGTGTGTTTGGGTTTTTTTGTTTTGTTTTGTTTTTTGCTGTTGTTTGTTTGTTTGTTTGTTTTTCCTCCTTTTTTTTCCAAAAGAAAAATGAATAAAAATTCACGCAGAAAACAAAAACGCTTGAGCATCATTGGTGGCATGGGTTTAGCTAACGCTGCATGATGTCGATCCTGCTGCCTGAGCAGCTGTGTTGTATTGACGACCTTTGGCGTCACCTGCTGCGCCAATCGACACGCTGAAAAATGTCAATTGACATAAAGTGCACAGACCTTTGCCATCCACGTCGTAGTTCTCCCGGTAGATATATATATATAATGATAGTCAGCCACGTGAATTGTGGGAGCCATAGGCGCCTGGAAAGTGTTCAAATTTTACTTTGTTTTTCATTCTGTCCAATACGAGTGCAGAGACACACATGCATGCTTGCATGCAGGTTTTGGTACACACACAACCGATCGACAGGCCTCTGGTGAACAGTTCTGTACGGCGCCCTGGTGACTGTACACGGAGGAGATGATGATTTGATTTTCTTTCTTTCTTTCTTTCTTTTTTTATTCATTTATTCTTTGATTTTTTTTTTTCCACTCAGGGCCTGACGTTGGGTTATGCCGCTGCTGGTCAGACATCTGCTTTACAAATACGTTGTAGCGTATGGTAAAAAAAAAAAAAATAAAAAAAAAAATTAGTGTGTGTGTTTGTGTGTTTTGCGCACTCGCCGTGTACTCGTGAAATGCAAGAACGTAAATCCAACAGAAGCCAAAAAACGCAAGCACAACTGCATACATACATACATACATACAAACACGGTGAAGCAGAAACAATCACGTACCTATCCTAGTTTCTATCAGACACCCATGTGTCTAAAGGATTGAATCCTTATCTTCGACAACTGAAGGTCACGGCCAGCTTGGTATGTTCTGACCTTGTGTGTAGCGACAGTGATTTACTGCACCAATACTTATCGATCAGTAGAGCACAGGTGTGTGAAGTGAAGGCCATCTCGGTGCAATAATAGCGAATTCTTTTCGCAGTTAGGTATCACAATCAGTTGCTGTTTTTTTGTTGTTGGTTTTTTTGTTGTTGTTGTTGTTTTTGTTTGGGTTTTTTTCCATTCCCCTTAATAATGATGACAATAATATTCAGAAGAAGAAGAAGAAAAAAAGGATAAAGTAGGAATGGTGCAAACTTCCCATTTAATGGGCTCTGATTAGCGCCTCAGATGAAACAGTGCATTACAATAGTGCATCATACTACACGACAGCACATGAGGACATAAAATAATTAGTGTCCTCACATACGTGCATTTGGTGGGCAAGCGACAAGCCTTAACAGGGTAGTTGAGGTTACTAATTATAACTCTCTTGTTTATCACCGGAATCTCATCCCACCAGCTTTCACCTTAACTATACACACATGAAGATCCCTCATCATTATCTTTAATTTTTTTTATCTTTTTTTTTTTTAATTCTTTTTTAAGACGGCGTGATGTCAAACGGTTAGAACGCAGGATTCTCGCCCGAGTTTCCACATTAAGTTCGACCCCGTCGCGCCTGGTGGGTAAAGGGTGGAGATTTTTCCGATCTCACAGGTCAACATTATATGCAGACCTGCTTGTGCCTGAACCCCCTTTGTGTAAATACGCACACAGAAGATCGAGTACGCACGTATAACATCCTGTAACCTGATCCATCTCAGCGTTCGGTGGATTATGGAAACCAGAACATATCCAGCATGCACACCCCCGAAAACAAGAGCATGGCTGCCTACATTTTTTTTCTCTCCTTAGAACTATTCCAGCGTGGAATTCCCTGCCAGCATCAGGATCAGATCAAAGCAGCGGTAAAGTACGGCGAGAGCTGCACAAGCCGGTGGGGAGTCCGGGAGGATTCCTGCGCGGGGAGCTAGAGCTTCGCTAGCCAGACAGGTCCTGCCTTGATACTGTGAAATAAAGGTCCGTGGTCTACCCCCATCGGCCTCTCTCTCTCTCTCTTTTTCTTTTTTTCTTAATCACACTTAAGTGCTGTGAATGCATAACCAAGTACCTGAATGTCTTGGAAAGACGGCGTGACAAGAAGACTGAAGACCCGAACTTTACAGACCTCACTGAGACCTTCATGCTAACTCAGCATCAGTATCAGTAGCTCAAGGAGGCGTCACTGCGTTCGGCCAAATCCATATACGCTACACCACATCTGCCAAGCAGATGCCTGACCAACAGCGTAACCCAACGCGCTTAGTCAGGCCTTGAGAAAAAAATATTAAAAAATAAGATTAAGAAAATAAATGATTAAATTTTTTTAAATAGTAATAATAGATAAATATATAAAAATACTATTACTACTACTAATAATAATATTTATAAGGCACAAAATTTTGATTAAGTCAACTCTAAACGCACAGACAAAAACTAACTCACTACACGAAACCCAACTCATCAGTCCAACCAACCCGGCACCCCCCCCCAAATCCCCCCACACACACCCCATCCCTGCCCCCCTATCTCCCCCACTCCCCATGCCCACCCACCTCTACTGAACAAGTTTGTGTTTACGTACAACTTATGAGTCTGAAATAATCCATGTAATTCGTGGGACATGTATCGAAGCTCCCTGCAACAAGAAATGCACACCATGCCCTGAGCTAGACACTGACGTGTACATACATATGAGAAGACAGAAGGGGTGACGTGATGGCCCAAGATGAAGTGGGCGTCAAACAGTGGACAGAGACCTCAGACTTGTCAGGAGAAGGGGGGCAGAGTGGTTGACACTTACCTGCCAATATATGCATGCACTCGAACCTTGACTAAACGTATTAGACCATGCTGCTGGTCAGGCATCTGCCTAGCAGTAGTAGTACGTGTAGCGTACATGGATTTGCCCAAATGCAGTGACGCCTCATTTACAGACTGAAACTGAATCTGCCAACACAGTGTTCATGAGGGTGTGGGTTCGATTCCCGCTCTTGCCCTTTCTCCCAAGTTTGACTAAAAAATCAAAATCAGAGTCCAGTCCAGTCATTCGGATGAGACAATAAACTGAGGTCCCGTGTGCAGCACACTTGGCCAACTGAAAAAGAGCTCATGGTGACAAAAACATTGTCCACTGGCAAAAAGAAATCCACTCTGACAGGCACATGAATACATATACATGCACTCAAGGCCTGACCAGTGCGGTGAGTTATGCTGCTGTCAGACATCTGCCTAGCAGATATGGATATGTAGCATGTATGGATTTGTCTGAACGCAGCGACACTTCCTTGAGAAAGTGAAAGTGAAACTCTTCTTCTTCTTCGTTCATGGGCTGCAACCCCTACGTTCCCTCATATGTACACGAGTGGGCTTTTATGTGTATGACCGTTTTTACCATGCCATGTAGGCAGACATACTCTGTATTCAGGGGTGAAAGTGAAACTGAAATTTGTTGACAGATGGTGGGGTGACACCAGCAAACTGGCTGAAGACCAAAATCTTTAATGGAGCGCTTTGACTGTCTCACGTGTCCTATGGTGCTGGAACTTCTAAGTCTGATACATTGTACGCCCAAATCAGTCGAGTGAACAGGAACGATCAGTGCATACACTTAAAGGCACACAAATCTGCACTCACACACGCACACACACTAAACACACAGGTATCTTTCTTAACCACAAAACATACTCATCTTCTCACAGCACAACATTTTAATACACATCCTAATATACGTGTCATTAACAAAGATACCATGGGTTATGCATATTGTATAAAATGTAAAATATATGAATCGATAGAGTTTATGATGAATGTTTTCTCACTTAAACCTTTGGAAAAAAAATCACAGAATGCACAAATAGGCTGATCACAAATCACACTGTGTGTTCACACACTATCACATTCAGTGTACTGCCTTTTTCTTTTTTTTCTTAATTTTTTTTTTTTTTTTTTTTTTTTTTTTTTTTTTTTTACAAAGGTGAGGATGTAGGTACAGTGTTGTGCTGCATCGTTTTCTACTTTTTGTCACACAGGAGTTTTTCCCTTATTATTACAAAGATGCCAACCCTTTGATGAATGTATAACTATTTTTTTTTTATCTTGAATATCAGTTTGTTTGCGCTAGTCAGGTCTTGAGGACATACTTTTGTCCATTTGTGAAGGTAAACCTATCAGAGTGGATCTCTTCTACAGAACTTTGCCACAGGACAACACTTGTTGCCATGGGTTCTTTTTCAGTGCGCCAAGTGCGTACTGCACATGGGAGGGACCTCGGTTTATCGTCTCCTCCGAATGAATGGATGCTCAGTTTGAGTTTTCCAGTCAAACTTGGGAGGAAGGACAGAGAGGGGGATTCAAACCCAGACACTGTATTGGCAGATGAGCTTCTTATCCATTCCACCACCTTCCTCCCTCAAATGATGACGGAATGATGCATGTCCATGTGTGGTGAAGGAAAGTTCTGATTCCAAACTTTGCACTCTTCCTCATTCCCAGGACCACCAGTCACTTCTGATGTTACTTTTCCCCTCAGTGAAAGAAAACAGTGAACATCCTGAACATTACATACAAAGACCACATCACAAATGAGGAAGTGAAAAGAAGAGTCCAAAACGCCATTGGCCCATTCAAAGACCTGCTAACCACAGTGAAGGAACGCAAGCTCCGCTGGTATGGACACATCACACGATCAGACGGCCTAGCCAAGACCATCCTGCAGGGTACCGTACAAGGAAGGAGGAAGAGAGGCAGACAGAGAAAGCGGTGGGAGGACAACATCAAAGAGTGGACGGGCCTGCCATTTGCCACAACTCAAAGGGCCGCTGAGGACCGAGGCAGGTGGCGCGAGCTGACCAGGCAGGCATCCATGGTGCCCCAACGACCCACCCACGGGTCAAGGGATAGATGAGATGAGAAAGAAAACAAAAAAAAAATTTCATTTTCCTCAGAATGCAAATGAACTGGTTAACCATGTGTGCTGCGATTGGCTTTTGACCCTATCATTTTACAATGATAAATGATTTTATTTCATGAAGGAAAAATTGCCAACGTCCCATGGAACGACAAAAATGATGGCAAGGTGCAGGAGAATCATATAAATTTTCGTTGCCATACTATCAGTCATTCAGACCACTTCATCATACTAAAATATACAGCACCGCTGTTATTATGAACCATAAGGCCTGCATATTTCTTGTACAAAAAAAAACCCACAAAACAAACTCTCACCTGGATCATTAAAAAAAGAAAAAATATGACATGAAATTTCATCGAACGTCTGACATCAACAGTTAAAGTATTAACCATCACAACAGAAAAATGTCTCTCATGTCAACAATCATTTATCATTTGTTTGTTTTTTTCTAAACAATTTTTACAGTGACCTTTGAGCTCTGTGTGTGTGTGTGTGTGTGTGTGTGTGTGTGTGTTTGTGCCTATGACTTTACGTGTGCTTACATCCTTTCTTGACTCAAGAGCGTTCTGTGAAAAAAATAAAATAAAATAATAAAAATTATTTTCTTTAATTTTTGTTAAAAAAATATCACATAACTAAATAATGCAACACCAACAATCTTAATTGCCAGCTGGCCCCTTTGTATTCTTTTCAACATAATGCTACTGGTCAAAACATCAACTCTTCACACTTACCAAACAGTAGAAAGAAAGACAGAAACAGCCATGGAGACCCCCTTTGGCCTCCCATCTAATTCACTATGGTCTTTTTTTGTGTTTTTTTTTACAGTTTTGTTTTCTTTTTGTTCTCTCTTGTTCTTTTATATCAAGCCAATTTCGTCTATTTGCCATTACCTTACCAAATTCAAGCAAACTACTCTGTACAAACTGCAAAGCATCAACAACAGAAAAACACTTCAAAGACCTGACAACAACAACAACAACAACAAAAAAAAAAAAAAAAAGTCCACACCAAAAACCATTCACCAGTTACTTGGAAAGGCACAACAGAAAACAGAGCTGACGTAACGCCAACACGACGATCCGACAAGTTGAAACACAGCGTCACCCACCACCTCATCAATACACCAAAGGACTCAAAGAATTTAATGTTAAACATCCGACCTGTCCTCATCTATACATCAGTGAGAAAGTTACCGTTAAAGATCCCAAAGCCTTTTACACCCATCAGAGCAGTGAATACATATTCAGTGCCTCTACGGATCTGGAAAAGACAGGAGGAGCCACATCTTCTCCTTCTATCATTTTAACCATCCCTATCTGACGAAGGCTGCTACACCTTCTACACCTGGATGTAGTGAGGAGAAGTGGAGTGAAGTGGCTTTCCCCAAAGGACACAACATCATGATTATTGAAACAGGGCCCTGAACCCTGATCACAGGCGACTTCTGGATCAGAAGTCCAGTGCCTAACCGTTTTTGCCAGCCACGGCACCTTGCATTAGAAAACAACATGAAAAACTCTAGTCACATGATATTAATATGGTGCACAGTGTCAAATCCATATTCTTTTTTTTTCTCGAATAAACTGATAAATCAGTTTTTTTTTAATGAATGAAAAGATCAGAAGAAATAGACATGCAGAACAGCATTTAATCCTTGTCCTTTTCCATGTTCAGGTTCACTTTTTTGTTTGTTTGTTTGTTTGTTGCTGGTGTTTTGCCTCCACACAGACAGGCATCCACTGCCACAAAATTTCCACATCCATCTGTTTTAACTCCATCTGTTTTAACTCATTCTACCCCAAAGCTGCATGCCTGCTACAACTCCTCTGGACCAGCACTACGAGACCACTGCAGAAAAAACAGGGTGATTCACTAAAACGGTTAATATTGATGGAGGAATTGTTGATTTAAGCGGTCAAACAAAGCTTCGTTTTCATGCTTCCAGAATCCATCAATGATTCAGTTTAGAATGCCAACTGTACCAAGCAAGAATAAACCAAATCAGAATAGTGTGCTGGTATGAGAATATGCATACCTGGTCCACAGGGGAAGTAATCATGGCCCGAGTTAACTAGTACCTGGAGCAGAATGAGTTAAAAACATCCCTGGTGTGAATGAAGCACTGGTTCACCCTTTGACAGCAGAATGCTGATGAAACAGGACCAGTCTGAAAAGCAGTCACCACTTTTTTGTGTGCGTACTCATTCATGATGTCACTGATTTTGCTTCAATGAAAGTAACGCTATCCCAAGAGAAAGACTTCCAAATGCAAGAGTGGTGGTGACCAATCTTCCTGACCAGTAAGCAAGCTCTGGATTATCTCAGTGAGGTGTGCGACAGCCGTTCACTGACCAGCGTACTTGTCGACAGCAGTCAAGGGGTTAATTAAACTGTCCTTTTATTTATCACAGACAATGTTGACTGCATAGCGAGTGATATTCCTAAACTCTGCGCAAATCACAATGCTGGAAAACAAGGAACAAAGCTATCATAGTTTGTTCATAGTTAAAAAAAAATATATATATAAAAAGCCATCATATTTAATTAAGCCACCATTTCATCCAAACAATCATCAAAATTAAGGTTATCAAAGGGGGGAAAGAAAGAAACAAAAAACGATGCTAGCACAGCTTCAGCTTGTACTTGCAGTTATAATTCTCGGGCTTGTACTCCTCAAGAGTAAGAAATGTAGCAGGAGGAGGACAGGGAGACATACAAACCACATCTTCATCTTGCTGTTCTCTCTCTTCTTCTTTTTTTTTTTTTTTTCCCCCATAAGGTACTTCCCCATCTATCTTTTCTTAAACAAAAAAACAATGTCTTAACCCATTCAATCTTGGGGAGCTGACAACTTCGGCAGACTCCCCTGCTTGATGCAGAAAAAAAAAAAACAAAGAAAAAATACTGAAATCAACCAGTTTTTTCCTCCACCACACTGACAAAATACACTGTGTAAGTTAGTTCCCAAGTTAGTTCCCTTTCTTTGTGGCAAGTTAGTTCCCTTTCTTTGTGGCAAATGCATCATGTATGACAGTGAAAACCCTTTCAATGAGACATATTTCCACGTCGGAGAAATGCTCGGGGTTGCAGGGCTGAATGAGTTAAAAGGATTCTAAGGGAGAGTTGACTCTCATCGCAGACAGCTTCTCTACCAATCCTAAGCACCACCGTTGTCTTTTGAATACTTTATTAAGAGATAAATAGATTTTTTTTTTTTTTTTTTTTACTGATTTTTTTTTTATTTAACGTACAAGTGTTCTGTGAAAAGAAAGAAACTTGTGAAACTAGAATCCCTTTTTTGTGGTGATAATCTTTTATCATGAAATACACAAAGGATATCATTCACACACAAAAATACATCTTAACCTCTCATCCATAAACATGAATATATACAAAGAAATGTCAAGTTAAAGAATAAAAAAAAAAAAAGAAAAAAGTATCATCTCCTTATGTCATCAATAATAAACATGGAAAAGGCTGCAAGATAGTGACTGCAAATCCCAAACACCTTTCGTGTCCTCAAAGACAGTTAACAAGACACACAAGTGTTTCATCTACCTTCGTCTCAAGGCTTTTAAATAAGCGTACAACTGGAAAGATCTTAACCTCAACAGTAATTTTAAAAGAATAAAAAGATTTTTTTTTTAAATAAAAGACACTTGTCATCTCCTATTCAAAACACAGAGCAACAATCTTTTCTCTCTCTTTTTTTTTTATAAACTTAATCTTTTTTATTTTTTTTTTCATCTTTATCTTTCGTTGCCTACATCCCAGACAACCACACAGAGTATCTCTCTCATATATATATATATATATATATATATATATCAGGGCTGCAGAACTTTAAATATCAGTCCTGTAGAACCTGGGGGAGAAATCAAACAAACAAACAACAACAACAAAAACTAGGCACAAGTAGTCACAATTCATGCACATAAAGCCAGGACATACCCCTGACATTGACCATTCCATGTTTTTCATCAGAGGGTTTAAAAACAACTAACCTGAACCTAAATATAATCATATATAATAAACAAAAAGGAAGAGACAACACAAAATACGGAAACGCCAGAAATAAAGAAACGCAATAAAAAAGATTTTTTTTTTTTAATTCCAGCACAACATTTGCAAAAGGTGACTGTATAATCAATACTGAAAGGCATTCCCACAAGGGGGAGAGCAACAATTGATTAAAAGAATAATAATGATAATAATAATGAAAAAAGCAACATCACAAGCGTTAAACATTTGATAAACAGCAAACAGTTAACCTGTACACTATGGTTGATACAAATCTGACAACATCTAAAAGGATCAACAGAGAGAACAGTCCTTCGTACCATGTGTACAACAAAACTGATGGTCTTTGGATTTCTGTGATGCAGAGTTGTGTGTATGTAACCATCCCAGTTCCTTGGGAGAAAAGCGCTAGTCTACACATCCCTAACAAAAAGCAAACAGTTTCACCCATACTCCACAACAATAAGTGTCCCCACACCCTTAAATGATAAAGTAAATAGTGCCCCTCACTCCTCAAGAATAAAGCAAAGAATTCTCCCACATCCCTCAACAATAAAGCAGTCCCCACACACCTCAATAATAAAGCAAATGGTGCCTCACACTCCTCAATAATAAAGCAAATGGTGCCACACACTCCTCCACAATAAAGCAAATGGTGGCCCACACTCATCCACAATAAAGCAAATGGTGCCACACACTCCTCCACAATAAAGCAAATGGTGCCACACACTCCTCCACAATAAAGCAAATGGTGCCACACACTCATCCACAATAAAGCAAATGGTGCCCCTCACTCATCCACAATAAAGCAAATGGTGCCACACACTCCTCCACAATAAAGCAAATGGTGGCCCACACTCATCCACAATAAAGCAAATGGTGGCCCACACTCATCCACAATAAAGCAAATGGTGGCTCACACTCCTCCACAATAAAGCAAATGGTGGCTCACACTCCTTCACAATAAAGCAAATGGTGCCTCACACTCACAATAAAGCAAATGGTGCCACACACTCATCCACAATAAAGCAAATGGTGGCCCACACTCCTCCACAATAAAGCAAATGGTGCCCCTCACTCCTCCACAATAAAGCAAATGGTGGCCCACACTCCTCCACAATAAAGCAAATGGTGCCACACACTCCTCCACAATAAAGCAAATGGTGCCTCACACTCACAATAAAGCAAATGGTGCCACACACTCCTCCACAATAAAGCAAATGGTGGCCCACACTCATCCACAATAAAGCAAATGGTGCCACACACTCCTCCACAATAAAGCAAATGGTGGCCCACACTCATCCACAATAAAGCAAATGGTGGCCCACACTCCTCCACAATAAAGCAAATGGTGGCCCACACTCATCCACAATAAAGCAAATGGTGCCACACACTCCTCCACAATAAAGCAAATGGTGCCACACACTCCTCCACAATAAAGCAAATGGTGCCCCTCAATCCTCAATAATAAAGCAAATGATGCCCCTCAATCCTCAATAATAAAGCAAATGGTGCCACACACTCCTCAATAATAAAGCAAATGGTGCCTCACACTCCTCAATAATAAAGCAAATGGTGTCCCTCACTCCTCAACAATAAAGCAAACAGTTCCCCCCCCCCCCCCCCCCTCCCTCCCGCTCTCACCGCCACCCTACACTCCTTGACAATCAATTCAAACCAGTTCAACAAACTTGTAGTTGAAGACCAATGATCTCACTGCCTTTAGAAGAAAACCGATTCATAATAAATGACAAGGCAGCGATCAACGTAGTTTTGCAAAACAAAGACAAATCATATTCCAATGGAATGACAAACAAAACCGGTAGTTGATTTACAGGCATATGTGTTCTGCAGTCGCACCTGTAACTTACAAAAAGCAACCGTGTCTATACTTTAACAAGAATACACGCAACAATCACAATCCCTTGATATACAACAACAAGCAACAGTCAACAAGAATCCTATATAAAAGACGCCAACTTCCAGAGAAATCCGAAAGTCGAACCACTGCATCAGTCCTGGAGACTAACAAGGAACTTGTTACCACAAACCTGGTTAAACATCAAGTGCAATACCCCCCTCCCTAGACCCCCTTCCCCACTGCAACAGATTCTTTTTTTTTTTTTAAGCAGCAACAATCACAGTTCTGAACAATATGCAATGCAATGATCACAATTTCCAAAGAAATTAAAAAAAATAATAAATGGGCTTTTGTCATTTGTCTTCACAAAACAACAAAGACAGTAAGCCATCACATTCCATCCAACGAAAAATAATAATCATGCTTCCACAAAAGAAGAAACATTCATAATTATTTTCTACAGAACAGGACGTAACAATCGCAACTGCCTACATGATCAAATAATTACATTTCTTACATAAGAAGCCTCAGAACTGCAATTCCCGATAACAAATAATCAAAACATCTCAAAAGAAACAGTCCTTCATTTACTAAAAAAATCAAAACAAAAAACAACAACGAACAACAGTCATGATTATGACCCAATAAAAATACACACCACCACATTCCCAATTTAAAAAAAAAAAAAAAAATACAAGCAACTGTGACAGAAGACTGAAAACGCCCAATGCAATTCATATCACAGCATTTTACAGAAATCGGATTTTGTGTTTCTCCTTTACTCAAACTTAACACACAAAAATCTTTCAAATGTCGTGTAAATGTAAAAGAAAGCCCCCCAAAACCAAAAACATCCAAACCAAAAACAAACAACAAAACAACAACAACAACAAAAAAAAAAGACCCCTGCCGGAGTCTGCACTAGTTGGGTCACGGTTAAGTATGTGTAATTAAACACCAATTATAAACACACACTCACCAAAAAAAAAAATGAGTACAAATCACTGAGTAAATAATGTAAAGAAGAAAAGCATAACACCAACTGACTGAATCAAAACATATTGTTTGGAGCCCAACCAACTGAAAAAAAAAAAAAAAAAAAAAGAACGGAAAAGGGGGGACAGAGTCCATTTCAGTGCTGACAAACCCCCATCAGTTGAACGAGAACAAATACAAAAGCCTGCCCCCAACACAAGGTGAGCGAACGGGCGACAATGAGTGTCAACCCACTGACCTGTCGTCCCGCTGACCTGTCAACTTGCTGACCTGCTGACCTGTCAACCTGCTGACCTGTCGACCTGCTGACCCGCTGACCTGTCAACCTGCTGACCCGTCGACCTGCTGACCTGTTCACTTGTTGCGGTACTGCAGCAGGTAGCGGATGCACACCTGGCTCTCCTGGTACACCACGTACTCGTTGTAGTTGGTCGACCGCCGTCGGTCCTGACCGCTGGACGTGGTGTAGTAGTACTCTGTGACGCTGTCCCCAAGGGACATCACCTCTCCTAAACAAAAATCATTATAAATAACAATGACAATAATAAAAAAACAATGAAAATGATAATCATCATCATCATCATCATAAAAGGATCACAATCCATTTCCAAAGAACAGAAATTCTCCTTAAAAAAAAAAAAAAAAAGAGAAAGAGAAAAAAAAAAAAAAAAGAAAGAAAGAAAAATACGAGTTTATTTGGTATCGGTTCTCTGATTCTGGATGCATGCAGAAGAAATTTCCTGACTTGGAATGAAAGGTTGAAAGTTTGTTGCATATGGCGTCTTCTTCTTTGTTCGAGAGCCAGGTATGTTGTTGTTGTTGTATGTTGTTGTTTCCATAACCCACCAAACGCTAACAAGGATTACAGGATCTTAAGCATGTGTATTTGATCTGCATGCATACACACATGAAGGAGGTGGAGGCACTAGCAGGTCATGATATAGGCATGATTATTAACTTCTGACATATGCATGGTTATTATCAACATCTGACAGGCATGGTTATTATTAACATCTAACATAGGCATGATTATAATTAGCATCTGACAAAGGCTCAACATCTGACATAGGCATGATTATTATAAACATCTGACATAGACATGATTATCATTGTCACTGACAACTGACACAGGCATAATTATTATCGACATCTGACATAGGCATGATTATTATCAACACTGACATAGGCATGATTATTATAGACATCTGACATAGGCATGATTATTATCAACACTGACGTAGGCATGATTATTATCAACACTAACATAGGCATGATTATTATCAACACTGACATAGGCATGATTATTGTTATAATCATCATTGTTATTATTATTAACATCTACATGCAAACATACACGGTTCACAAAAAGTTAGGGGATCACTTGGGAACTTGCAGTTTTCTTCTTTTGGGGGCATGGTGAAGTGATGCTGAATTTCCAGCAAACAGTTGTGTGTGTATGTGTATGCAGCCAATGTAATGAGGCAAAACTCACAACCAGAGATGGTTGCTTCCTTGCATGTGCAAATTTTTTTTTTTTTTTTTTACATTGACCATTTACACTTTGTGATTACTTCTTCTTCTTCTTCTTCTGTGTTCACTCGTATGCACACGAGTGGGCTTTTATGTGTATGACTGTTTTTACCCCACCATGAAGGCAGCCATACTCCATTTTTGGGGGTGTGCATGCTGGGTATGTTCTTGTTTCCATAACCCACCGAACGCTGACATGGGTTACAGGATCTTTAACGTGCGTATCTGATCTTCTGCTTGCATATACACACGAAGGGGGTTCAGGCACTAGCAGGTCTGCACATATGTTGACCTGGGAGATCGTAAAAATCTCCACCCTTTACCCACCAGGTGCCGTCACCGTGATTTGAACCCGGGACCCTCAGACTGACAGTCCAACGCTTTAACCACTCGGCTATTGCGCCCGTCACTTTGTGATTACAAACCACTGAATAATTTTCCAAATTTTCAGCTGAAACGTCAAATTTTCAAACACCCTTTTCAAATTGTTAACAGTTTACCTGTGCCTGAAACAGCCATCAGTGTGTTCAGTGACAGACCACTGGCAGACCACACACAGCCTCCATAATTTGATTAACCCTTACAACCCTGAGGAGTTTACAGCCCAGGCAGGCTTCCATGACATACTGATACGGGGAAAAACAACACGGGAATTATACTCCTTTTACTCCAAACTACGTGTGGACAGGTAAGGATAATACTGTAGAAGTTAATTTCCTTTCCTTGCAGTTTATGCATATATATAGGAATGTGAAAAATGTTTTAACCCTTTCACCACCATGCTCGCATTTATGCACAGGCGTGGTAGAGGACCCATGTCACTGAAAGGTGACCTTTCATTGGTCTGTTATCCATGAACCTACTGCTCTTAATGTTCGGTGGTAGGATAGGCCATATTTTTGATACATCGCAGGGGGAATCCCCAGCTATTCTTAGCCACTGTCTTTTCTGTGTTTATACCACATGGGAATTTTGTACTCTAAATTGACTGGCGGTGAAAGGGTTAAGGAGACGAAATTTGGTGCCAAAGCAACACTCGGCTGCAAGGCTTAATGAGTTCATTCATCTCTTTTTTTCTTTTTCTTTTTTTTTGTGGAAAATCTGATGAAAACATACGTGCCTTTATAAAAGTGTCCTTAACATTTTGTGTAACCACTGGGACTGCGACAGACGAACCCAGGTGTGACTGTGTCTGGGGGAGGGGGGGGGGGGGGGGGACTCTGAATGAGCAGCGTGGGAGAAATGCTACTGAAATGGTGCATTGGCAACAACAACAACAACAACAAAATTTGTGAAGCCAGTAGGTAATCATCCCTCTAAATGAATAACACAACTGTATCTCCCTCCCTCCCCCACCTGATGGCAGGAGAATGTCGTAATCAGGATCTGGGAAGTGGTAACCATAGACGACAGAGCTGTTGAAATCCTCGTCCACCGCCTTGGAGCTCTTGTCCACATCCTCGTCATCGTCATCATCATCATCATCCTCGTTCAGGACTCGCTGCTTGCCCAAAGCAACCTGTCAACACCAACGAGTGGAGTGATGGTCTGGAGGTAATGGGTCCACCTAAGAAGCTAGAGAATCTGAGCGCACTGCTTCAAATCCCATAGTCGCCAGTATTTTCTCCCCCTCCACCAGACCTTGAGTGGTGGTCTGGACGCTAGTCATTAGATGAGATGATAAACCGAGATCCCATGTGCAGCATGCACTTAGCGCACGTAAAAGAACCAATGACAATAAAAAAGTTGTCCTTGGCAAAATTATGCAGAAGAATCCATTTCGATAGGAAAACAAATAAAATAGCAGGCAGGAAAAACTACAAAAAAAATGGGTGGCGCTCTCAGTGTTGTGACATACTCTCCCTGGGGAGAGCAGCCCAAATTTCACACACAGAAATCTATTGTGACAAAAAAGAGCAATACAATACAATACAAAACAATACAGTCCCTCAGTACAGTAAATTGTGTTGTTATGGGTTTGGTGGGTTTCTTTTTAATGTCATTGCCAGGCCATTGTCTTGTATCACTTAATCAGTCAGACATGTCAGTCCTGCTACTGTCAACTGCGGCGCATCAGTGCCGTCTGGAAATATCTGTCCACTGACGCAACATCTAGACTTGTCGTTTCTCTCATTCTCTCTCACCTTGGCTACTGTAACTCTCTACTGTGTGATTTGCCTGCTTCGTCCATTCAGTCCCTTCAGCGCATACAAAACTCTGCTGCCCAACTCGTCCTCAGAAAGAAAAGATCTGAGCACATCACTCCTATTTTGCAACATCTCCACTGGCTCCCTGTCTCACACCAAATAAAGTACAAGATCAGCACTCTATGTTATAGATGTATTCACAAAACTGCCCCTTCCTATCTCTGCGGCTGCCTTCACCTCTACACTCCATCTCACTCACTACGATCGGCTTCGGATCCACTCTGTTTACGCATACCCAGATTCAAACACTCGACTGTTGGCCGCCGTTCTTTCTCTGTCTCTGGACCTTGCAACTGGAATGAACTTCCTCTTTCGCTTCGTCAAGTCTCCAAACTCAGCTCTTTCAAGTCTGGCCTTAAAACCCACCTCTTCCCAAAACAGCCTCCCTTGCCTGCCTCTTCCTTGTCTTTAGTTTCTACAGTTTTAGAGTTATGCATGCGTGTGAATGACTGGTGCGAAAGCACTTTGATTTGTCTCTGCATAAGATTCAGCGCTATATAAATACCTTTTTTTTTTCTTTCTTTTTTTTTTTTTTTTGTCACAACAGATTTCTCTGTGTGGAATTCGGGCTGCTCTCTCCACAGGGACAGCTTGTCACCACAGTGCACCGCCATTCACACATATTTTCCCCTTTATTTTTTCTGTCTGCAAGATTTGGTTTATTATCAAAGTCTTTTGTTTCTTTTCTTTTTTTCTACAGAATTTTGCCAGGAAAAACCCTTTTGTTGGCGTGGGTTCTTTTATTTTTTTTTAAGATGCGCTAAGTGCGTGCTGCATACAGGACCACAGTATATCGTCTCATTTGCACGACCAGCACCCAGATCACCACTCAAGGCCCAACGGAATGGTGGATAAATATCTCGGTCTGTACATAGGACTCGAACCCAAGGACACAAGTTACCGTGGATCACCCGACTCAGCCATTTATCAGTCACAAGCAACACTTGGTTATCAAGTCACAACTCACAACTCACAATCGGTCAATTGCCAAGGTCACATTTTACTATGGGTCAGCTGCCAAGGTTACAATCGGTTGTAAGTAAACTCAAGGTCATGACAGATTCAATATCAAGGTCATGAGAGGTCAAATGTTAAGGCCACAACTGCCACAGATCAAATGTAAAGGTCATGATAGGTCAACTGTCAAGGTCACAATGGGTCAACCATCAAGGTCACAATTTTGCTGTAGGTCAACTCTCAACCTCCCCATCTGCTATGGGTCTTCTGTGGTCAATGTATGTGAACGCACTGGATGTTTTTGGTGGCAGAGAGCTTTTTATGGTGTTTTTATGTCAGGATTTTAACTGGATCATGTTAGGCGCTTGGAGCAACATTTGCAATGGAAACTGCACCATATAAAAGATGCATTATGTCATTATCATTATTATTATTACCATCATCATCATTATAATCATTATCATAGTAATTATCATTATAATTATTATCATTACTTTTATCATTATTATCATTGGTAGTGTTGTTGTTATATAGCATGCCGTGGGGGGAGAGGACACTGTAGTAGAATTGAACACAGAGCCCAACAAGTACCAGGAAGGACCACTTCACTGTTCACCATCAGTGTCAAGCCACCTGTCCACTCTGCCTCCTTCCGTTTGGGACGACTGACATACCAAGTGAGGAGAAGTGAAGCAGTGTGTCCCAGAACACGTCCAAAGTCTGAAAAGGACCCCCAGCTCTTAGCACTGTACGTCCCAAGGACTCGCACGATTTTCCTGACAAAAGTTTTAATTTCTTGTTCGATCTTCAAGGGAGAGCTCTTCGCTGCAGAGCAGACGACACCAAGTGTTTGGAAGTTGCGTCCCCTGTTTCTTGCGCATGAGTCAGATAGTTAATTTTCGATCTCCTTGTCTATTCAAAGTGGTGAAACTGGCGTCAAACTGTCTCTGTTAACAAGGTTTTGTTAAAGTGGCTGTGGGGGGGGTTTTGTCGTCGTTTTTTTGTGTGTTTTGTGTGTGTGTGTGTGTGTGTGTGTGTGTGTGTGTGACTGTTGAATTGATTACTTTTAATCTAACATGGGGGACCTTTAAAACAACATATGGCGATAATGTACATGACAAGGTTACGCAGCACAAATAAGTAAATCAAATAATGCAGTTTGAGCTATTACCTGAATAGAAAAACATCTATTTTCAAAATAACATAAACTAGACTAACATTAACTTGGGAAGTGTGTATGGAAATCCAGCAGAGTAGAGAAGTGATAAATTCAATGATTTAACACAATAAATGAAATAAGTTTAGACCGTTTCAACAAAGTTGTCAGCACACCAGAGCTGCTGTGACAATGTTGTAAGTGTTGTGGATTGACAAGCTGGGAAGACAAGAAGGCTCGATTCCCAACCGAAGTGGGTTATTATCTGGCCTGCAGCCGGCTCTTACCCAGAGTTCAGCGTGCGATAAGCTAAAATGGGAAGACTGGGACCACACAGTGCAGTATCATCCACTTCACGGAATCATCATTTGGTGTGTTGCTCAAATTTCCTGACCAACACTGCAAGTGTCTGCATCTCTCGGGCCTGGTTAAAGCCGGGATATTGTTATGAAAGGAAGCCCAGATTACAGCCTTGCCATACAGTGCCAAACCTATAATGGACCGCCACAGCAGAATTGTCACTATGCCAGAAAGGTAGCTGTCACATGTCTCCACCCAGGTAGGCAGCCTGTTGTGCAAGTAACTCTGTAAACGCTTCAAAAATTTACACCCAACCAAAGATATGTATCATATGAGCATCAATAATAAATAATTTTAAAAATCAGATGACAAAACTGATAAACGTGAGAGGAGATGAAGCAATGCATGAGGAAAAGAGGAGGAGGAGGATGGGAGAGGATGACTACACAGTACAGATAATGCGCACGTTTACCTCACAGAGCAGCATGAAACTGCTGGCGTCACGACTGGAATCGGTGTAAGAATCACTCTTGGACATCATGTCAGCAAAGTATATGCCCTGTTCACAGATTGTACACACACACACACACACACACACACACACAGATACATTTCATGGGGAAGAGAGGGGAGGGGTGCGGGAGTTAGTTCTGGAACTACGAGGGCACATGAAAAGATTGCATTCTAATAGCAGCAAAGTAGGTACATTAGTACCCAGTCATTACAGTGACGTCCCTCACTCAGCTTACCAAAATGCATACAGTGGCTGTAGTCTATTTTCTCTGCTGGACTATTCCATGCATAGCTCTGTCACCATGACCACAGTGACACACATGCACGCAGCATCAACACACACTTGTTTCTGTGCAGTCACACACACACATACCATCCCACACGCCCCCTTCTCCCCCCATTACCCCCCACACACACACCCATGCAGTCACACACACACATACCATCCCACACACACCCTTCTCCCCCCATTACCCCCCACACACACACACCCATGCAGTCACACACACACATACCATCCCACACACACACTTCTCCCCCCATTACCCTCCACACACACACACCCATGCAGTCACACACACACACACACACATGCAGTCACACACACACACACCATCCCACACACACCTTTCTCCCCTTCTCCCCCCATTACCCCCACACACACACACCCATGCAGTCACACACACACATACCATCCCACACACACACTTCTCCCCCCATTACCCTCCACACACACACACCCATGCAGTCACACACACACACACACATGCAGTCACACACACACACACCATCCCACACACACCCTTCTCCCCTTCTCCCCCCATTACCCACACACACACACACCCATGCAGTCACACACACACACACCATCCCACACACACCCTTCTCCCCCCATTACCCACACACACACACACCCATGCAGTCACACACACACATACCATCCCACACACCCCCTTCTCCCCCCATTACCCCCACACACACACACCCATGCAGTCACACACACACATACCATCCCACACACACCCTTCTCCCCCTATTACCCCTCCACACACACTTTCTTTGTTTTTTTCCATCCAGTATCTCTTAAGGTGTAAAGACGTTAAACTGAAACACACACACACACACACACACACACACACACACATGCACACATGCACACACACACTCGTACTTGCACCCCTTTTCCATGCTCCTCCTCATGTGCCTGAGCAATGTGTATCTATGTCTGAATGCCTAGTCCTTGTTACTCCATTTCAGTTTTATCAACCAGCAAACCAAACGCCTCTTGTGGTTCGAACATATGATACCATCACGAAGTTGAAACATCCACATATTACAACCCCGTCCACACCCCAACCTTGCCAAAGCACTCCCCCCACCCCCATTGTGCTAAAGCACTCCCCCCCCACCCCCACTGTGCTAAAGTGATCCCCCCCACCCCCACCTTGCTAAAACACTCCCCCACCCCCACCTTGCTAAAGCACTCCCCCCACCCCCACTGTGCTAAAGTGATCCCCCCACCCCCACCTTGCTAAAGCACTCCCCTCACCCCCACTGTGCTAAAGCACTCCCACCACCCCCACCTTGCTAAAGCAATCCCCCCACCCCACCCCCACTGTGCTAAAGTGATCCCCCCTCCCCCACCTTGCTAAAGCACTCCCCTCACCCCCACTGTGCTAAAGCACTCCCACCACCCCCACCTTGCTAAAGCACTCCCCTCACCCCCACAGTGCTAAAGCACTCCCACCACCCCTACCTTGCTAAAGCACTCCCCTCACCCCCACAGTGCTAAAGCACTCCCACCACCCCCACCTTGCTAAAGCACTCCCCTCACCCCCACAGTGCTAAAGCACTCCCACCACCCCTACCTTGCTAAAGCACTCCCCTCACCCCCACAGTGCTAAAGCACTCCCACCACCCCCACCTTGCTAAAGCACTCCCCTCACCCCCACTGTGCTAAAGCACTCCCACCTTGCTAAAGCACTCCCCTCACCCCCACAGTGCTAAAGCACTCCCCTCACCCCCACTGTGCTAAAGCACTCCCACCACCCCTACCTTGCTAAAGCGATCCCCCCACCCCACCCCCACTGTGCTAAAGTGATCCCCCCACCCCCACCTTGCTAAAGCGATCCCCACCTTGCTAAAGCGATCCGATCCCCACCTTGCTAAAGCGATCCCCCCACCCCCACTATGCTAAAGTGATCCCCCCTCCCCCACCTTGCTAAAGCGATCCCCCCACCCCCACTGTGCTAAAGCAATCCGCCCACCCCCACCTTGCTAAAGCGATCCCCAACCCACCCCAACATACCTTGCTAAAGCAACCCCCCCACCCCCTCCACCCTGCTGAAGCGCTCCCTCCCAGACACCTTACCGAAACGCTCCCCCCCCACCTTGCTAAAGCACCCCCACCCCACAGACACCTTACCGAAACGCTCCCCCCCACCTTGCTAAAGGCCCCCCCCCCCCACCCATCCACCCTCCCCAGACACCTTGCCAAAATACTCCCCACCCACCTTGCTAAAGCACTCCACCCCCACCACACACAATTTGCCGAAATGCTCCCCTCCCCCCCCCCCACCCTCCTACCCACCTTGCTAAAGCACTCCCTCACCCCTGCACACACACACACACCCCTCCCCTCCCCACCTTACCAAAGCACTCCCTCACCCCTGCACACACACACACCCCTCCCTTCCCCACCCACCTTGCCAAAGCACTCCCTCACCCCTGCACACACACACACACACCTTGCCAAAGCACTCCCTCACCCCTGCACACACACACCCCTCCCCTCCCCACCTTGCCAAAGCACTCCCTCACCCCAGCACACACACACCCCTCCCCTCCCCACCTTGCCAAAACGCTCCCTCACCCCTGCACACACACACCCCTCCCCTCCCCTCCCCACCTTGCCAAAGCACTCCCTCACCCCAGCACACACACACACCCCTCCCCTCCCCTCCCCACCTTGCCAAAGCACTCCCTCACCCCAGCACACACACACACCCCTCCCCTCCCCTCCCCACCTTGCCAAAGCACTCCCTCACCCCAGCACACACACACCCCTCCCCACCCACCTTGCCAAAGCACTCCCTCACCCCAGCACACACACACACCCCTCCCCTCCCCTCCCCACCTTGCCAAAGCACTCCCTCACCCCAGCACACACACACCCCTCCCCTCCCCACCTTGCCAAAGCACTCCCTCACCCCTGCACACACACACCCCCTCCCCTCCCCTCCCCACCTTGCCACAGCACTCCCTCACCCCTGCACACACACACACCCCTCCCCTCCCCTCCCCACCTTGCCAAAGCACTCCCTCACCCCTGCACACACACACACACACCCCTCCCCTCCCCACCCACCTTGCCAAAGCGGTCCCCCGTCAGCCTTGAGTCGAGCGGCGCGTTGACCAGGCCACGGTTCAGGATGCTGACCAGGTTACAGGACCCGGTGCCGTGCCACAGCAACCGCCGGTTGCCCAGCCCGCACTTCTGGAACCGCCCCTCCTCCCCCTCCCTCTCCACCTTGTACACCCCCTCAAAGCGATGCCGGTTGTTACCTGGTTGGAAAATATATACGTATAAATTAAGAAAAAAAGTTGCTGTTTTTATTGTCAGTTGCGTCTACTGGATGACACCCCCTCAAAGCGATGCCGGTTGTTACCTGGTTGGAAAATTTTTTTTTTTTCAAATGGTTGCAGCTTCTACTGTCAGGCGCAGATGTTGGATACTGTCTTTCAATTTGACTTTAAAACCTCGTCAACGGACTCTCCCAAATTTCGCTCTGTTTCTTGGACCAATATTGTTTCACTTTCTGACGGGCACAACAGCCGAGTGGTTAAAGCGTTGGACTGTCAATCTGAGGGTCCCGGGTTTGAATCACGGTGACGGCGCCTGGTGGGTAAAGGGTGGAGATTTTTACGATCTCCCAGGTCAACATATGGTCAGACCTGCTAGTGCCTGAACCCCCTTCGTGTGTATATGCAAGCAGAAGATCAAATACGCACGTTAAAGATCCTGTAATCCATGTCAGCGTTCGGTGGGTTATGGAAACAAGAACATACCCAGCATGCACACCCCCGAAAATGGAGTATGGCTGCCTACATGGCGGGGTAAAAATGGTCATACACGTAAAAGCCCACTCGTGTGCATACGAGTGAACGCAGAAGAAGAAAAAGTTTCACTTTCAGACTGTTATCTAATTCATTACGGACTAGATACTGTCACTTGATATCAAGTGTCTGTTACGTGATGTTGCAGTTAAGCATACTGTCATTAATGACACTTTAATTACATGAAAGGTTTCATCTGCAGTCACTGGCAACACTGATGAGGGTTTTTGTTTGTTTGCTTTTGTTTGTGTTTTTTTTTCTCTCTACATTCATTATCAGCTGTTTCTCAGTAGGGTATTGTTATGTTAATGACTTCCCTTTCAATAAATCCCATTAAGAAATCACCTTTTATAGCAGGTGAATTTGAAGCAGTGTTTTCAACAGAATTATTCTACTGTGGATCATATGTTTACTTCAGTGGCCTTTGTTCAAAAACAGTATTCCTTAAATCGTTAGAGGCATGTAGCATTTAAAGATTTTGAGAGAGCTTTTGACTCTATACAAGGAACAATTCTCTGGCCGATCCGTTCAAAAAGGATGTGGTCATTCTGTGCTGTTGGTTTGTTGTTGTTTTTACACAACAAATCTAAAAATGACACAGAAGTAAAAAAAAAATAATAAAATTAAAAAAAGACACATAAAGAAAAAAAAAGAAAAGAAAGGATCTTACACAAACAGACAGACAGGCATAAACATACAGCATCAAATGAAACCAAAAAAAGTTGTCAGAAAACTGACACCAAAAATGTACGGTCTTTGAATAATAATAATCAGACTCACAATCAAATCAAATCAAAACCACGTCTGTACCAACAACTGCAACAAGTGCTGAACAAGATCACAAAGAAATCAAAAAACATGGTTCAAAAGGTTTATTAAAAAAAAATTTTTTTAAAAGGTGGTGTAAAAGAACGAGCCTGTGTGCACAGGTGCTACTGACTTTTGAATTGTGTTCTTCTCTCTTGAGTCTGTATTTGGCAAGCAGGTATGTGTGGCTCTACTTTACTTCTAAAAACATAGGACTCATTGCCACTACATGTCCGGCGCAGTGAAAGGGTACCAGGGTGGGGGTGGGGGTGCGGGGGATGGAGGGCTAACACCAACACAAAAAAAAAGAGGCGTCGCAGAGGAGACAAACACAAAAGACACAGAAAGAGAGGTAGAAAAGGACAGGAACTTGAACCCAAACCTTATAATAATGATAATATTATCATTACACACACACACACACACACACACACACACACACGCTGAGGGTACTGACTTCCCAGCTGAGCGAAGCGCAGGATGTTCTGTACCATGGGGTCCCCTTCCTCCATCCTCTGCAGCTTGCACTTCATCACATTGTACGTGTAGTCCAGAGGGTGCACCTCTGCAACACACACACACACACATACATACACACACATAAATTAATAGTTAACATACAAAAAAAAAAAAAAAAAACCACTCAAAATATAATTTTCATCAATGTGTAAGTTCACATGTGCACAAAGTACACTTGCAATATGCACACCACATGCAGGTAAGCAGCCATGCACAGAAACATACACGCATGCGTGTTCACATGCACGCACACATCACAGGCAACATAAGCATCAAATTAACATCTTAGGCAACTTAATTAAGTCGACCAGACAGTTCACTGCCATAGGCAACTTCAGTCGAATGAACAGTTCACCTTCCATTGGCAACTTTAGTCGACCAGACAGTTCATCGCCATAGGCAACTTCAGTCGACCACCCAGTTCACCGGACAATTCAACACCATAGGCGACTTTAGTCAACATCAAGGTGTCTTGTTAAAATGACCATTTATCACACTGTAACGAAGACTGACAGCTGCTGCCAGTTTCCTGGGCAACAGAACAACTAGCCTTCGCCTTCAGACTGTCCTTTTTTGTGTTGTTTTGAAATTAACCAAACTGTGTGACCGAGAACATGTCACACTCACCGAACCCGCATACACCCACACATGCAGGCACACTGACACAAGCATGGAAACGCACACACATGTGGAGTGATGCGTCCGCCTAGGAAGCAAGAGAATCTGAGTGTGCTGGTTCCAATCACTGCTCAGCCTGCCGATATTTTCTCCCCCTCCACTAGACCTTGAGTGGTGGTCTGGACGCTAGTCATTCGGATGAGACAATAAATCGAGGTCCCATGTGCAGCATGCACTTAGCGCACGTAAAAGAACCCACAGCAACAAAAGGGTTGTTCCTGGCAAAATTCTGTAGAAAAATCCACTTCGATAGGAAAAACAAATAAAACTGCATGCAGGAAAAAATACAAAAAAATGGGTGGCGCTGTAGTGTAGCGACGCACTCTCCCTGGGGAGAGCAGCCCTGAATTTCACACAGAGAAATCTGTTGTGATAAAAAGAAATACAAATACACAAACACACACAGATAACGCAATGCTTGTATAACAAAATTTCCAGTCCCACATAAACGCCGAGGCCCAAACCCTCGACCCGACAAACGTGCCAGTCTGTTACCTGACTTCCGGAACATGGCACCCAGCATCATCTTGGTGCTGACTTCAAAGTCCAGCAGGTTGGTGACCAGACTGAACTCCGTCTCAAAGTCCCTCATCTTGTCCAGAGGGCGCAGCCTCTCATACACAAAGTTCTTCTTCGGGATCAGCTGGTAGTACTCCGTGCTCAGGTCAGACACCTACACAGCACAATACAAGACAGTATAGTACAATACCGTATGATACAGTATAATTCAACGCAATACAATGCAATACAGTACAATACCATACAGTACAACATAGTACAGTACAGTACATTATAATACAATACAATACAGTTGGGGTTTTTTTTGTTTGTTTATTTTTTTTTTTGAGATTTCATAGTCTTTTTAATTCCTCTTCTCCCATTCATCCATTCCAAACTTCCTGCATTCATCTATCAACATCTTTCTTTTGTTGTAGTAATACAGAGTTACGTGTGGATGGACAGGTAATTAGAAAATAAACACAAAACAGCAAAATTCCTCTTTACTAATCCGACTGGAAATTATTTGTGCATCCTTTTAACTCTTTCAGCCCTTTGAAGTCTTCTGCCTGTACACACCTTCCCAGCCTGGCTTATTTTGGCTTGGCTGCATCAACGGGACGGGGTGCTTCACTTCAGGCACAAATTTATAGCAACCACTCAACCAATAACTACCAAACTTCACATGACGACTGAAATATAATACTGACACAAACTGCTGAAGTCTCAAGACAAGGGATGCAATAGTTTTACCTGTAACTTAAAATTAAAAACAGAAATAGTAAAATGTCAGCTTCTGACGATGTTGAAGGCTGTGCGTTTTTGATTCAAATGGCCCAACTTTGTCCAGACCTGACGGGCAAAACAGCCGAGTGGTTAAAGCACTGGACTGTCAATCTGAGGGTCCCGGGTTCGAATCACGGTGACGGCGCCTGGTGGGTGAAGGGTGGAGATTTTTACGATCTCCCAGGTCAACATATGTGCAGACCTGCTAGTGCCTGAACCCCCTTCGTGTGTATACGCAAGCAGAAGATCAATACGCACGTTAACTCACTCAGTACGGCCAGTCCTCTCTTCTTCTCCACAGACCCCTCGGATGTCCAGTGGGTGTCTGAATGACCCAACCTTTAGCTTCCGTCGTCAGAATTGTGGTATTCTTTGTCAACATTCACCACTTCAGTATAAGAGCCTTCCGCGTGCAATATTTTGATGATGGTAATTGGGATGAAACGCTGTTAACGTCGTCTCTTTCGCCGTTCATATGGAGAGAGTTAAAGATCCTGTAATCCATGTCAGCGTTCGGTGGGTTATGGAAGCAAGAACATACCCAGCATGCACACCCCCAAAAACGGAGTATGGCTGCCTACATGGCGGGGTAAAAACGGTCATACACGTAAAAGCCCAATCGTGTGCATACGAGTGAACGTGGGAGTTGCTGCCCACGAACGCAGAAGAAGAAGAAGAAGAGTCCAGACCGGTTGCCAATTTCATCTCCTTCACTTTCCAAAGAGTATCGGAAGAATCATAAGTCAAATTTTTGTCAATATCTGGACTGAATTCCCTGCACAAGTCCATCATAATTTCATTGAGCACTTTCTGTGCAGTAAGCCTTTGACGCTTTACTATATCGATGCAGAAAACTAAAACCGGATACATAACACACTAATTGTTCGATCCATGGAGCGTAACTTTGCATGCCAGTGAGGAAGGAAGTTAAGTTTGAGATACTTCCCTGACCTTGCACTTTGATTTATAGTGATGAGCTGACGAAAAAGTTTAAGTATACAGGTTTCTTCGCTCGTCATTTATGCAGAGCTCAGGCATAGAATGGCGATCAGCAGTGCCCACCTGCAGGTTTGAATAAGTTAAATGCTTGTCACTTCGATCTCCCCCGGCGAGGCCTCACCTTCTGACAGTCCCTCTGGTGCTGCTCCTTCTCCTCCTGTCCCCTCTCCTTGCGCACACTGCGGTACTCTGCTATGTTGTTCACCAGGGGCCTGCACACACACACACACACACACACACACACACACACACACACACAAACATACACAACACACACATACACACATGAATACAGGGGAAAAAAAACATCTGTGCTGCATGCTAGGTCAAACAAACAACAACAAAAAACCAGACTAAGCTGAATGATCAGAAATACACAACATGCAGTTCTGCTTTCACATTTCGTCTGATTCTTCACCTGACAAAGTGAAAAACAAAAACAAAAAAAACAAAAACAAGGCAGAACAGTCTTTTTTCCTTCCCCATCATGAGCATTGTTTCAGTGGTGTTTGGTCACCAGGAGGCCACACACCAGAGGAGACCCTGCGCCGCTGCTGAGTCAGTTTAGTGGTGTTCATTAGTGCCTGTTATGATTTAACGAATCTACTAAGCCCCCTGCTGACGACAGTAACTGCTTAGTCATGGAGCCAAACTGAGTGAGTGTCTCCCCCAGAGTGAAGACAAAAAAACCAAACAAAACAAAATTCTTCACTTCTGTATTCACTCCGTGGATGGGTACAACAGCCACGTGGTCAAAGTGTTGGAGTTTCAACCTGAAGGCCGTGGATTTCAATCCTGGCTGCAGCACCAGTTTGGTGAACGAGAAGAGATTTTTCCAATCTCCTGGTGTATGTGCAGACCTGCTCGTGCCTGAACCCACCTTTGAATGTATAAAGCATGCCAAACATGAAGGTGGCAGAATGGATAAGATGCAGATCTGCCAATACATAGTCCATGTGGATCTGGGTTCCATTCCCACTCTCGCCCTTTCTCCCTACTCTGACTGGAAAATCAAACTGAGCGTCTAGTCATTCAGACAAAGTCATCAACCATGGTCCCATGTGTAGTACGCACTTGGCGCACAGAAAAAGAACCCATGGCAATAAAAGTGTTAAGCGCATTGGGTTACGCTGCTGGTCAGGCATCTGCTTAGCAGATGTGGTGTAGCGTATATAAATTTGTCTGAGCGCAGTGACGCCTCCTTGAGTAACTGAACTAACTGAACTGTCCTCTTGCAAAATTCTTTAGCAGAAATCATCTCTGAGAGGTACATGAATATACATGCATGCACTCAAGGCCTGAGTGGCATCTGCTTGGCAGACATGGTGCAGTGTACATGGATTTGTCTAAACACAGTACTACCTCCTTCAGAAACTGAAACTGAAACTGAACATGAAATGTGCATGTTAAAGAACCAGTCATCAGAGTCAGCCTTCGGTGGGTTATGGAAACAAAAATACACCTAGCGTACTTACTCCCCAAAACTAAGTATAGCCACCTGCATGGTGGGGTTAAAACATTCACGCACATAAAATCGCACTGGTTCAAGGGAAGGTGGGAGCTGCAGCCCATAAACAAAGAAGAAGAAGATGATGATGAAGAAGGAGAATAAGAAGCAGAAAATAAAAAAAAAAGAAGAAGTAGAAGAAGAAGAAGAAGTGGACATTAAGGAAAAAGACAACGAAGAAGAAGATCATGAAGAAGAAGAAGAAGGAGAATATGAAGAAGATGAAGAAGAAAAAGAAGAAGAAAGGAATAATGATGTTGATGATGACAACAAAGAAGTAGAAGACAGAGAAGGTCAAGAAGATGAAGAAGAAAAAGAGAGGAAGAAGAAAGATAAAGAAGAAGAGGAAGGAGAAGAAGAAGATGATGAAAGAACACAATCAAGAAGACAACACTCACGCCATCTCCTCAAGTAGCTGCTTCGCCTGCAGCAGTCTGTCCCGACGGAACTGTCCGAAGGGCAGGACGTTGGTGTCTATGTGGACGTTGTTGTGGTACGCATTCTGCAGGGTGTCTATGTTCACCTGCAACATCACCAGACATGATGATGGCAAGTGTTTGTAGCAACAATCAGGAAATTTGGTAGGAACATTTTGAATTTGGTAGGAACACTCGGACTCTGAGCCACATCAGCTAATGTACATTTTATCTACAAGGCATACAAACACTCCATAGCTTAATCCACCGAGCACAGATGCTGTTTGACCGTGACGCAATTTGCTTAAGCCACGTTCTCTCTTGTTCAGGCAAACGATTAAACTGACTCGTCTACTCAATGCTGTTTCAATGCAAACACGCACGCAATTAGCTGAGCATCATCACGTGAGACCAAGGTTTGTAGTGACTGCCCTGGCTTCATGATCAATAGGTCTAGAGAGTCTGAGTAATGTTACGACAGGAAAAGCATGTGACCATGCCTATGCTGTTGAAAATGAACCTGTTAGAACAATTTTGACATTGGTGTAATGTCTGAACAAACTGCAATCAAGCGTAACAAAATACGGAGAAATCTTAACAGTTGGCATCCCTGCATCATCCACCACCTGGCTGAGTCCTACTGAAGAGCTGGTCTAGGATGGTCAGTCAAGTCTCACCAGGACCATCAGAACAGTCAGAGGCAACTGCTGTCCTGACTGATTATAGTGGGGAGTGTCTTGCCCAAGTTACAACCCCACTCTCTCCGCCTAGAGGGATTTAGGACAGTCAAGAGTTATGATGGTTCCCAAAGGCCAGTCAACACCCATGTCTGCAGCACAAAAAGCCAGTGCAGTCTTGCCTCCTGGCTGGAGAATCATAGTCCTTCACAAAAGAATAAGCTGTGAATGAATTCCAATTGCAATGGAGAAACCATTCATCATATATATATGTGTATCTGTATTTTCACTGGCTGTATATAAGAGAGTTCTGGCATTTGAGGAAAGGCATCTTCAGGACCTCGACCAGAAGCATCAAACCCGAACAGTAAAAAGACAAGAACTATCATCTGCTACTGCCTGCCTGCATTCCGAAATCTGCTTTTGGGCTGCGTTCCTCCCCTCCAGAGTCACAGAGTGTCTTCATCATTCATGATGGACTTCCATGATGTATCAAAATTCTTACTGTATTCATGTTTGTACATGTTTTCCAAGTTTACATCTGTACTTGCCTCTCAATATTTCTAGTAATCTTTATAGTAAAGACATATTCTGTTCAGTTCTCTTCCACTGCTGAAATATTTCCACCATGGTTTCATGTTCAACTGAAACAAACATGCCGTTTTCTGCTAAAACATTAACATGATGTTCAGTTAACTCTGCTACACATCCAAGTTCATCCATCTCAAAATTGTAATCTAGCATGACGTCACTGTGTTACCTGAAACATTACACCAGTGTTCAGGGTTCTCCGTAATGTCTTTGTTAAACTGAAACATTAAGTACTGTTGAAAGCACATTCACTTTTTCATGTCCAGCCAAAATACTATGATCAAAGTTCACCACAAACATCGGTACGTTGCTTGGATGTATGAAATTTGAAATCACCTGATGCAACACTGTCATAAATCTGACTGCTCCATCAAACCCCATCAGTGCCAAGGGAAAAACAGTGGACAGTGGTGTTTCAAGTCATAAAACAACATCCAAAACAATAAGCCTAAAACTGAGAAAATGGCCTGGAGATACACCACTCGAGATAAACTGTGTGAATTTTCAGCCTTCCAAATTAATTTCCCTTTTTCTGATGACATCATCAGTGATGTCACTATGCAGGGATGTGACATATTCTATGGAACTCAAGGGGTTAAATCTACACCTGAAACATAACTGGTAGTAGTAGTGGCTGCAGGAGTAGGAGTAGTAGCAGCAGCAACAGCACTAGTAGTAGTAGTAGTAGTAGTAGTAGCAGCAGTGACAATTCTAGAGCACAAAAGTATAGAGCACTCGGCAATTTACAATGACACTCTCATGATTTTTTTTTTACAAGATACATGCTTTATAAAAACTGACATAAAAATAAAACAATGATCAATATATCTAAGGAACAAGGGCACACAACCACACAATCCCATATGTTACTCACACACACAATCCCATCTGCTACTCACACATACACACACCTGTTACTCACACACACAATCCCATCTGCTACTCACACATACACACACCTGTTACTCACACACACAATCCCATCTGCTACTCACACATACACACACCTGTTACTCACACACACAATCCCATCTGCTACTCACACATACACACACCTGTTACTCACACACACAATCCCATCTGCTACTCACACATACACACACCTGTTACTCACACACACAATCCCATCTGCTACTCACACACACCTGTTACTCACTCTCACAATCCCATCTGTTACTCTCACACAGACATCTGTTACTCACACATCTGTTACGCTCACAATCCCATCTGCTACTCACACACACACACACACACACACATTTGTTACTTACACACACACACTCCCATCTGTTACACACACACACACACACACACAATCCCACCTGTAACTCACACACAACCCAATCTGTCACTCACACACACAACCCACACCATCTAACGCTCATTGTAACTCACAATCCCTCAATATTCTCACCATGATTTTCATGGCGCTCTGAACATGTTCAGGCAGAGAGCATCGCACAGTGGTGGTGAAGTCAAACTTGATCTTCTTCTGTTCTTTGGGCGGCCTGCGTTCCTCTGCTGGCACCAGACGGTACTTTCGGGGCTTCTGTTCAAAACTGCAACAGCACAGCAAAAATCGTGTTAATGTTTTGATGAATCTGCCCTCTATTTATCTCAGTTGTCTGTTCAAAACTGTCCAAGCACAGCAAAACTCATGTTTATATTTCAATGACTTTGTTCTCCGGTTATGACGGGCGCAATAGCCGAATGGCTAAAGCGTTGGACTTTCAATCTAAGGGTCCTGGGTTCGAATCTCGGTGACGGCGCCTGGTGGGTAAAGGGTGGAGATTTTTACGATCTCCCAGGTCAACATATGAGCAGACCTGCCAGTGCCTGAACCCCCTTCGTGTGTATACGCAAGCAGAAGATCAAATACGCACGTTAAAGATCCTGTAATCCATGTCAGCGTTCGGTGGGTTATGGAAACAAGAACATACCCAGCATGCACATCCCCGAAAACGGAGTATGGCTGCCTACATGGCGGGATAAAAACGGTCATACACGTAAAAGCCCACTCGCGTATATACGAGTGATAGTGGGAGTTGCAGCCCACGAACGCAGAAGAAGAAGAAGAAGAAGTTCTCCGATTATCTTAGTTGTCTGTCTGAAACTGCAACAGCAAAGCATAGATCATGTTTAAATTTTCAAAACTTTGCTCTCTGTTTACCTTGGTATTTATTCTGTTCAAAACTGTCACAGTAAAGCAAAACTCATGACTCTGGCTCTACAACTATCTTAGCAGTCTGTTCAAAACTGTAGAAGCACAGCAAAACTCATATTTATATTTCTTCTTCTTCTTCTTCTGCGTTCACTCGTATGCACACGAGTGGGCTTTTACGTGTATGACCGTTTTTACCCCGCCATGTAGGCAGCCATACTCCGTTTTCGGGGGTGTGCATGCTGGGTATGTTCTTGTTTCCATAACCCACCGAACGTTGACATGGATTACAGGATCTTTAACGTGCGTATTTGATCTTCTGCTTGCATATACACACGAAGGGGGTTCAGGCACTAGCAGGTCTGCACATATATTTATATTTCAATGACTGTGCTTTCTGATTATCTTAGCTGTCTGTTTGAAACTGCAACAGCAAAGCAAAAATCATGTTTATATTTCAAGACTTTGCCCTCTGTTTACCTTAGTAGTCTGTTCAAAACTATCATAGAACAATGAAAATCCTGTTTATATCAATTTTTTTTTTGTCTTTTCAAAAATTAAACATACGTTACTAATCATCATCATCACCATCATAACGATCACAATGATCACCACAATTACCTGACATATCATTACCATTTTCTTGTTGACTTAACACACACACACACACACACACACACACACACATATAAACAGATAAATCAGGTGAAAGGCTGAAGAAGCTTACAAGATGACTGATGATATGATAAATCACCTTTCTAAAAAAATGTACTGAATATGGTCAAGTGGAGATAGCTGCCAAGCAGGTAAATAAAAAAATTTAAAAAAAGATAAATAAATTGAAATGAAACAACTGCACAAAAACAAAACAAAATAAAACTAGAAAAAAACAAATCAATGAAATAAAATAAAATGAATCAACCACAAGAAACAAAATAAAATGAAAAAAAAAAATCAATAGAATAAAATATAAAATGAAACAACTACACAAAATAAAATAAAATGAAAAAAATCAACAAAATAAAATAAAATGAAACAACTGCACAAAACAAAATAAAATGAAAAAAAATAAATAAATAAAATAAAATAAAATAAAAATGAAACAACTACACACACACAAAAAAAAAAAAACCCCAAACAAATCACCTTTTGACCTCCTGCCACTTGTTGCCGGACTTGGCGCGGAAGATCTTGCAGAACTCCTTGACGCCGGCCTCCTTGGAGGTGAAGGGGGTGTGCTGAAACTGCCCAGTGTCCCCAATCCTCCCCCAACGCGTGAACAGAACGTACAGGTTCTGGCCCGGCTGGTGCACCAGCTGTCGCCGTGGAAACACACCATCGTCATGACAACAACAGCGTGTGGCTGTGACGGTGACCAGTCGACTGGTGCACACTTTTAATACTGATAAGAAGAAGAAGCAGATGAAGAAGAAGAAGAGAAGAAGAATGGATGTTTACTGCATTGTATGTATTGTATAGTATTGTACTATATTGTACTGTACTGCGTTGTATTGCACTGTATTGCACTGCATCATATTGCACTGCATCACACTGTATTGCATTGCATTGCATCATATTGTATTGCATCACACTGTACTGTATTGCATTGCATCATATTGCACTGCATCACACTGTATTGTATTGCACTGCATCATATTGCACTGCATCACACTGTATTGTATTGCACTGCATCATATTGCACTGCATCACACTGTATTGTATTGCATTGCATCATATTGTATTGCATCACACTGTATTGTATTGCATTGCATCATATTGTATTGCATCACACTGTATTGTATTGCACTGCATCATATTGTATTGCATCACACTGTATTGTATTGCACTGCATCATATCGCACTGCATCACACTGTATTGTATTGCATTGCATCATATTGCACTGCATCACACTGTATTGTATTGCATCATATTGCACTGCATCACACTGTATTTATTGCATTGCATCATATTGTATTGCACTGCATCGCACAATACTGTTTTGTATTCACTATTGTATTGTACAGCATTACTCTTTTGTCACAACAGATATCTCAGTATATTGTGCTCTATTCAGAACTGCTCCGGGTGCGTCTTAGTACACAGGATGTTATACATAACACACTAAATCCATGTTACACGCCCAAATGTACCTGGCAAACTTGACACACACTTCAACACAATGCATGCCTACAAATAAACATAGATTCAAACATATTTCATATATACGTATACATATATACACATACATACCCACACACTCTTCTGCCCACATGCATACACAAATACACACACACACCGCATGCACAGGAGTATATTCTGTATGGATGGAAGTGCTGCAACAACAAAACATCACTGAGAGAAGCAGCGAGTTTTGAGGCCAGGTTCGAAAGAGGCAATGTAGTCAAAACCTCGGATGGAGCCTGTTCCACGTCTTTGAGGCTTGAGAAGAAAAAGATCTACATCCATAGGTCTTAGCTCCTGACAAGAGGTATCAACGCACACAGGCTCTAACAGTGCTGGAGCTTCAGTCGTCACCCATGGAAACGTGGAGTGCTGCAATGCCTACAGGCGCTAAATGCACTGCCCTAAGTAGCATGCCTACTGTCAATATGGAAACATAGCAATGCCATGACGATTGTGAAAGCTTTGGCCTTGACGTATTGAGTAAACACAGAGTCATTAGCCCCCTGAATGCCATGCATGTAAAACTCACGGTCATAGTGACGTCAGTGATGACATCATCAAAAGAAGGAAATTAACTCTGGAAGGCTGAAAATTCACACGTTTGATCTAAAATGGTTTAATCTCCGGTCCATTTTCTGAGTCTTTAGCTGATTGTTCTGGATACTGATTTTTATGACCTGAAACAACACTTTCCTTTCTTTTTTCCCCTACAGCAGTCAACCGGTTAACCCCTTGACTGCTGAGACTTGGTGAAACGAAATTAGTGTGGCAGAAGTCTGAAGAGCAGTTACAGCTTTTTGTCTTTATATCAATGGTGTTATCTTCTTCTTCATGCATGGGCCGTGACTCCCATGTTCACACATACACACAAATGGGCTTTTATGTGTACTACCTTTTTTACCCGTCATACTCAATTTTTGTGGGGGGGCTGGGGGGATGCAAGCCAGGCATGCTCTTGTTTCCATAACCCACCAAATGCTGATATGGATAATGGGATCTTTAATGTGTGTGTTTGATCTGCACGCGTATACACACAAAGGGGGTTCAGGCACAAGCAGGTCTGCAAATCTGTTGACCTGAGAGATCGGAAAAATCTCCACCCTTTACCCACCAGGCTTACTTATGAAGTTTCCTGTAAC
The DNA here is from genome assembly GCF_041734735.1 of Babylonia areolata. Classification (NCBI taxonomy): domain Eukaryota; kingdom Metazoa; phylum Mollusca; class Gastropoda; order Neogastropoda; family Buccinidae; genus Babylonia; species Babylonia areolata. The sequence goes on from NC_134895.1 coordinate 14,257,387, forward strand.
TAAACATCTATAACCATGATTGCACATGGTCAACATACTTCATAAACAGTGAAACAGTTTATGTGTTGTGTGTGATCATTATCTATATACAGATGATCAAAATTATCATTAATGGCAATATCAAATGGGGTAATATTTGTATACACAATACCTTACAACTTTATTCAATGTAATGCAGCAAAATTGGCTGGAATGCTTTGAAAGGCAACTCCACCATGTTGTCAATGACACCCCCTCCCTGCCCCCACCCACTGATATAGCTTCCCTTGTATTGTGGCTCATGGCAGATGTACATTAAAATGTTCGAGTTTCAGTTTGAGTTCTCTCTCTCTACCCCCCTCTCTCTCAAGTATCCAACGTCACACAGGGTTACCTGTATCTGGTAGAAGTTGTACAGTCCCCACACTCCCAGGTGGGCATCGCACTTCGTCATGAGGACTTCATACGGCAGGTCTTGCTCTTCGTCCCTTGCGATGGTTCTGCAAAGCAAAGTCATGTTTTAAAAAATCTATCATCAGATGACATCAAGTTACCCTTGACGCAAACTCATGTCTTAAAAAATCTTTCATTAGATGACTTCTTGCAGATCTTACGGAACACACCCTCTCATTAACAATGTATCATGGCAAAAAGAATTTATAACTGCCTACTTATTCTACACCAGGTACAAGTTCATGTACAAAACTCAAACCACAGACACTCACTTTGTAGTCATGCACATTACCACTATGTAACGGCAGGTGAGGTGATCAAATGGCGAAAGTGCTGGGTTCTTGCCCTGGTTTCCCTGAGTTCGACACCTGGTTTTGGTTTCCGAAAATGGATTATGGCTGCCTACATGGCAAAGTAAAAAAAAAGATCATACACATAAAATCCCAACTGCACATAAAAGTGAACATGGGAGTCACAGCTCATGAATGCAGAAGAAGAAGAAGACCACAAGGTAACTAATTCAATGCACAGATGAAAAAAAAACATCCCACCCTGCCCCAGCATGTAACAGTCCGACAGATATACCCAGGAAGAAGATGGCAGAATGGTTAAGATACTCATATGCCAATACAGAGTCCATGAGGGTCAGGGTTCGAATCTCAAGAGCTCTCGCCCTTTCTCCCAAATTTGACTGGAAAATCAAACTGAGCATCTAGTCATACAGTTGAGATAATAAACTGAGGTCCTGTGTGCAGCATGCACTTGGTACACCAAAAAATAACCCATGGAAACAAAAATATTGTCCTCTGGCAAAGTTCTGTTGCAGAGATCTACTTTGATTGGAACACAAATTGATATGTGTGTATATATATATATATATATATATATATATATATATATATATATATATATATCCATGCACTCGAGGGCTGACAAAGCACATTGGGCTATGCTGCTGGTCAGGCATCTGTCTAGCAAATGTGGTGTGGCGTATACAGGGATCTGTCCGAATGCAGTGACGCTTCAATGAGAAACTGAAAACTGAAACCGAAGCCTACCCATTGGTGATGTTGCAATGCGGAGACACTTCAGGCTCAAAGGGCTCCTCCTCCTCCTCCATGTCCTCCTCTCCCCCTGCCAGCTGTTTCCCCGAGTCGCTGTGGAAGTCATAGTCCTTGCGGCGCTGCACTCTGTCAGTCACCCGATGGTCCGCTGGGCTGAAGATGGGCTCCTGCAGGACATCGGGTGAGGACAATGAGCAACACTGTGATGTTCTGAGTTGTGTTGCGCTGAGTTGGGTTGTGTTGTGTTCTGTTGTGTTGTGCTATACTTAACTGAACTGTACTGTGTTGTTGTGTTGTGTTGTGCTGTTCTGTGTTATGTTGTGTTGTGTTGTGCTGTACTGTATTGTGTTGTGTTGAGGTGTGCTGTATTACACTGTACTGTGCTGTGTTGTGTTGGGTTGGATTGGGTTAAGCTGAAAAAAAAAACTTAAAAAAAAAAAATCACCAAAATTCCAAAATAGAAATTTGTATGATATGGACATACTCCCTCCCACCCATTCCAGAAACTGATTTCTTCCAAACCTGTCACTTCCTAGTCGTAACACCCATCAGCTTCTGGAAAATTCTGCCCCCAAAAGGTGACAAAATTCAGCATCTTCCAGACCTGTCGCTTCTTTGTCGACACTCACCCGGGGACAGGCTACTACCAACTCAGTAGTGTGGCCACTGTTCCCAACCTGGTGGATCCCCAGGTGGTGGATAGGGGGACAGCCCTCAGGTATGGAGTCTAGCTATGATATTTGCAGCCCCCGACCAACTGTGTTCCTGTCAGGATGGTGCAGGGCATCAGGTGGCACTGTTGCACTCACTGAACCACCCCATGTGTCTTACGACAGGTTCATCGTGCAGCCAAGAAGCATGCTGTAACCTCTACCCCTGGGGTGGGATCCGCGGAGAAACAATCCTTCCTGTGCTCACAGGGCAGATCTTTGGGCCATGAGCTAAGGGTGAGGTAACTCTGACAGAAACCCTGAGTCCTGAAAACGGAGGTATTGGGCTGCATAGCACTCTAACAAACCACAGCAACATGTGTCATCGCCCATGACGATACACCCATCAGATTCAGGAGAAGAAAATTCCCGCACCTAACAAGAAAATTTCTGCACGTAACAGGTGACCACATTCTAAACAACCAACATCTTATCAGCTTATTTCTGACCCAACCAACCAACATATCTGTGTATTTCTGGCCCTACTAACCAACATCTGATCAGTTTATTTCTGCCCCAAATGACTGACATCTGATCAGCTTATTTCTGCCCCAAACAACTGACATCTGATCAGCTTATTTCTGCCCCAAACGACTGACATCTGATCAGCTTACTTCTGCCCCAAACGACTGACATCTGATCAGCTTATTTCTGCCTGCCCAAACGACTGACATCTGATCAGCTTACTTCTGCCCCAAACGACTGACATCTGATCAGCTTATTTCTGCCCCAAATGACTTACATCTGATCAGCTTATTTCTGCCCCATATGACTTATATTTGATCAGCTTATTTCTGCCCCAAACGACTGACATCTGATCAGCTTATTTCTGCCCCAAACGACTGACATCTGATCAGCTTATTTCTGCCCCAAACGACTGACATCTGATCAGCTTATTTCTGCCCCAAACGACTGACATCTGATCAGCTTATTTCTGCCCCAAATGACTGACATCTGATCAGCTTATTTCTGCCCCAAACGACCGACTTCTTCCAGACCTGTCACTTCTGTCTTTTTTTTTTTTCATTCATTCATTTCATTTCTTTTACAATGCACGAAACTTAATATTAAACAATACAGATACAATACATCACATTAAACTGATACATAAATAAGTAAAGATCTGTAATAAGACATAGGTCATATATAGAAGAAGGATGCAGGATATACATAATGCATATTCTGCACTCTTTCCTTCATTATTTTAAACTGCAGCGAACAAAAGAGGGTAACAAAAAATAAGCAAACAACAACGACAGTATATGAAAGACAGACAAAGACAGATAAAATCAAATAAAATCAAATTAAATTTAAAAAAATTAGAAAAATTACACAAGGACAAAACTAAACACTTTCTTATACGAACAAACAGGAAATATCTTTATTATATGGATGATGGGAGCAACAGCCAGTGGTCAAAGCGTTGGAATTTCGATCCGAGGGTCCCTGAGTTCAAATCTCAGTAACAGCGCCTGGTGGGTAAAGGATGGAGACTTTTCTGATCTCCCAGGTCAACATATGTCCAGACCTGCTTGTACCTGAACCCCCTTCATGTGTATATGCAAACAGAACATCAAAACGCATGTTAAAGATCCTGTAACCCAAGTCGGGGTTCGGTGGGTTATGGAAACAACAACATGCCCATCATGCACACCCCCAAAAATGGAGTATGGCTGCCTACATGGCAAGGTAAAAACGGTCACACACGTAAAAGCCCACTCGTGTACATACGAGTGAACGTGGGAGTTGCAGCCCACGAAGAAAGAAGAAGAAGAAGATTATGTGGATGTCTATACTGCGATTTTCTCGTCATCTACACGACCTGTCGCTTCTTATCAACGACGCCCATCAGCTTCTGCAGCATGGCCGCGACCTTGGGGGCGGAGTTTGCCAGGGCCAGGTCAAGCGGGGTCTGTCTGGCGGCATTCCTCACGTCCAGCTTGGCTCCGGCCTTGCCCAGCACAAAGACCACCTCTTCGTTGTCGAAGGTGCCCGTGCTGAGGGGGCAGGCCGCGTAATGGAGGGCCGTCCAACCCTTCCTGTCTGTGGCATTCAGGTTCACGGCGCTGGTCTTCCGCACGGCCTTAAACTCTAAAAAAAAAAATAATAAATAAATAAAACATATAAATGAATAAATAAAAAAAAGAAAGAAAGTTGTATATTTTTAAGAATAATTTCGTTTAATAAAAAAGGAGGTAGTTTAAACTCAAATACATTTTTTTTTAATTAATAAAATGACATAAAATCAAAAAAGAAAGTCAGTCAAATATTTTCATGTATAATTTCTTTTTTCTGTTTTTTTTTTTTTTTTTTTTTTTTATTTTTTATAGAATAAAATGAAATAAAAAAAAAAAAAAAGAAAGAAAGTGAAATATTTTGATGAATAACTTCTTTAAAAAAAAAAGAAAAAAAGAAAAAGAAAAAAAAAGGAAAGTTTAAAAACGCACTGACTAATACAACTGCATATAAATCAACCCCACACCCTCACGAGACACTGTTTTGTCAGATACGCATCTTATCCATTCTGCCACCTTCCTCCCTGAAACTGAAACTCTGTACTGATTCCCACTTTAGCCCTTTCTCTGCATTTGTGTGTGTGTGTGTGTGTGTGTGTGTGTGTGTGTGTGTGTGTGTGTGTGTGTGTGTTTTGTAAAGGAGGAATTTTTTAATCAATCATAGTTAAACTTAGCCAGCGAACAAAAGAAATCAACAGTACACTGATTTAGAAAAAAAAAAAAAAAAATTCAAACACAGCAATCGAATCAGAATAAGATGAAACAAACTTTTTTAAATCAATAATAAAATCACATTAAGAAATGGTTCGAACTGATGGCTGTTCCTCCCTGAAACTGAAACTCTGTACTGATTCCCGCTTTAGCCCTTTCTCTGCATTTGTGTGTGTGTGTGTGTGTGTGTGTGTGTGTGCGTGTTTTGTAAAGGAGGAATTTTCTAATCAATCATAGTTAAACTTAGCCAGCGAACAAAAGAAATCAACAGTACACTGATTTAGAAAAAAAAAAAAAAAAAAATTAAACACAGCAATCGAATCAGAATAAGATGAAACAATTTTTTTAAATCAATAATAAAATCACATCATGAAATGGTTCGAACTAATGGCTGTTCCTCCCTGAAACTGAAACTCTGTACTGATTCCCGCTTTAGCCCTTTCTCTGCATTTGTGTGTGTGTGTGTGTGTGTGTGTGTGTGTGCGTGTTTTGTAAAGGAGGAATTTTCTAATCAATCATAGTTAAACTTAGCCAGCGAACAAAAGAAATCAACAGTACACTGATTTAGAAAAAAAAAAAAAAAAAAAAAATCAAACACAGCAATCGAATCAGAATAAGATGAAACAATTTTTTTAAAATCAATAATAAAATCACATCATGAAATGGTTTGAACTGATGGCTGTCAACCAGGAGAGAAGTTGAACAACTTAAACAGTGATTTTTTTTTTTTTTTTTTTTTTTTCTTTTTCCTGCCCCTCTTTCATTCCGTTTAAATTTTCTTCTTGTAATGACAACGGCGTGGTGAAGGTGGAGATAACTGACAGACCAAGGGAAGACAATATATATTAACATTAATAATCATCATCATAATAATAATTATAATGTGAATCTATATAGCGCCTATTCCCTAAATAAGGCTCTACTTGCTTAAGACAGGTAAACACACACACACACACACACACACACACACACAGAGAAACCTGTGGAAAGGTGTGGAGGCAATTAAGAGACCAGAGGTTGTGAAGATGATCAGCAGAAGGAAGATGGGAAAAGGGAGAGATGGGTGTGTGTTTTAACAGACTCAGAAAAGTGAAGATAGGTCTGTCCCCTCAGCTGCTGAATCTTAGTGAAATGAAATCAGTACTGCAAGAACTTGAAGTGTAAGAAATACTTCCTGTGTACTTCTGTGTGTGTGTGTGTGTGTGTGTGTGTGTGTGTGGCTAGAGTTGAATCAAGATTTTGCGCATTTTAAATATTATTAGTATTAGTAGTATTTTTATGTATTTATCTCTTTTTTTTCTTTTTTTTTTTTCTTTTTTTTTTAATTTAAATTTTTGTTATTTTTTATTTTATTTTATTTTATATTCTAATTTTTTTTTTTTTTGTTTCCTCAAGACCTGACTAAGCGTGTTGGGTTACGCTGCTGGTCAGGCATCTGCTTGGCAGATGTGGTGCAGCGTATATGGATTTGACCGAACGCAGTGACGCCTCTGTGAGCTACTGATACTGATACTGTGCACTCCTGAGCGGTGTAACTGATTTCAGTGAACGAAAGTAATGCAATCCCAAGAGGAAGGAGTTTAGTTTCAGATTTCAGTTTCTCAAGGAGGCATCACTGTCTTCAGACAAATCCATACCCGCTTCACCACATCTGCTAAACAGATGCCTGACAACAACATAACCCAATGCATTAGTCAGGCCTCAAATGCATGCATGTCTTTTTTGTGTACCTATCAGAGTGGATTTCTTCTAAAGAATTTTACCAGAGGACAACACTTTTGTTGCCATGGGTTCTTTTTCAATGCAACAAGAGCATGCTGCACAAGGGACCTCGGTTTATTGTCTCATCCGAGTGACGGGAGACTCAGTTTGATTTTCTGGTCTTCTTCTTCTTCTTTTTCTTCTGCGTTCGTGGGCTGCAACTCCCACATTCACTCGTATGCACACGAGTGGGCTTTTACGTGTATGACCGTTTTTACCCCGCCATGTAGGCAGCCATACTCCGTTTTTGGGGGTGTGCATGCTGGGTATGTTCTTGTTTACAGGATCTTTAACGTGCGCATTTGATCTTCTGCTTGCATATACACACGAAGGGGGTTCACCCACCAGGTGCCGTCACCGTGATTCGAACCCGGGACCCTCAGATTGACAGTCCAACGCTTTAACCACTCGGCTATTGCGCCCGTCAAACTTGGGAGAAAGGACAAGAGCAGGAAGTGAACCCCCACACTCTTACGAACACTGCATTGTCAGATGAGCATTTTATCCGTTCTGCCACCTTCCTCCTGTTGGGACAGCAACAAAAAAGAACCCATGGCACCAGAGTGTTGTCCTCTTGCAAAATTCTGTAAAAGAAATCCACTCGGACAGGTACACAAATAGATATACACCCATGCACTCAAGGCCTGGTTAAGTGCTTTGGGTTACGCTGCTGGTAAAGCATCTGCATAGCAGAATTGGTGTAGCGTATATGGAGTTGTCCGAAAAGCAGTGACGCCTCACTGAAAAACTGAAACTGAAACTGAAAACTGTGACAAAAGTGCGATACAACACAAAACATCAGTCCTTCATTCTGACCTTTCTCCTTCACCACTGCAGTGGGTTTTCTCACTTTCTCCTCCTCCTCCTCCTCCTCAGATGAGGATGAGGAGTCGGCGGAGTCGGAGACATTGTTGGTAAAAGCCGAGGGCCTTTTCGTCAAGCGGAACACATTCTTCTTCACCAGTTTCTTGGCCGGTTTCTTCACAGCTGGTTTGACCGGGTCCTTGTCGTCCACATTTGGGTCGTAGTCAAACTTCAGGAGCTGCTTAATGTGCTTCACCGAATTCTGGTCACACACAGCAACAACACGAAACACTGATTCCCGTGATTCTGATTCAATGAACAAGTTATTTCAAAACCAAATCCTTTTAAGCACTGCATTTTCAACACACACACACACACCCTCCCACCCCCACCCCCCAAAAAAGTCTCAAAACTTCTTAGTCTGAGAGGCAATCAATTCATATTCACTGATACTTGGGCTCAGCATAGGAAGGCGAGATGTCCAATGCCCAGCAAATTCCGCTGTGGTGGTCCCTCAAAAAAAAAAAAAAAAAAACCAGAAAAGACAACAACAACAAGAATATTTCTAACCGTTATTTACTGAAAGAAATCCAACAACTACCATCCATATAACTAAAACAACAAACAAACAAAAGCTGGATATATCTCTCTCTCTTTTCTGTACTGTACAGTTTGGCAAGAAGAGCCGGGTAATTCAAAATTTCGAGCAGGAGTTTTCAAACAAGTTATCCAGGGTTACTTTCCCAGTCAGGGTCAGTCACTCTGCAAGACAAAGAGATCAGGACCTTCCCTGAGTCTCATCTGTTTCATGCAAGCTTTCTGACTGTTGACTGTTTGGTTCTCTCTCTCTCTCTCTCTCTCTCTTCTTCATCCCTTGTAATTGTGTGTGTGTGTGTTTGCATCAGTACTTGTACCAGCTTTGTTCTTTTTGTGATGGGGTGTGCGTCAGGTATGGCTGCTGTGTCCAGGTGCAGACAGGTACAAGGTATTTTCTATAACTGAGTAGATTTCAAAGGCTGCGCCAAAGTTCCTCCACTTAAACATCAATTTAAAAGATTTTGGCTTCCTAAGATTATAAAGTTTGTGTTTTGGGTTTTTTTTTAAATTGAAATAATGCTCCCTGTAAAGGGAGGTAAATCACTTGTGACTGATTTACTTGAAGATTACTGGATATGAACAACCACTGTTTGTGAGTGGATGACCAAGAACAGACAAGGGAGGCACAACCACTCAAGTTCTTGACGTTCAGGAAAATAGAAAATTATTGAAACTAATACTCCACAAATCAGGAATATTGCTGTGTCACAGGGCAAATAACGCTGAACTGAATCAAATTCGCAGTCCTCATTTCCCCATCGCAAAAAAAAAAAGATTGTTTTACCCAAAACAGTTTAAGCCCTTTTCATCCTTCTCTTCCATCTTCTTAACCACATGCCCACACACGTCAATTTTCCCAAATTAAAAAAAAAAATTGTACACTTAAAAATAAAGAAAATATGAAAAAAATTAAGTGGCAGTATTGCCAGAATTGCCAAAGTTGCTCGAATTTTCTCTCCTCCACTAGATCTTAAGAGGTGGTCAGGATGCTAGTCATTTGGATGAGATGATAAACTGTGGTCCTATGTGTAGCATGCACTTAAAACATGTAAAACAACCCACAGCAGCAAGAGAGTTGTCCCTGGCAAAATTTCGTAGAAAAATTCAATCAAAAATACATGTGTGTGTGTGTGTGTGTGTGTGTGTGTGTGTGTGTGTGGTGTGGTGTGTAGTGTGGTGTAGCATGGCATGGTGTGTGTGTGTGTGTGTGTGTGTGTGTGGTGTGATGTGGTGTGGTGTGTAGTGTGGTGTGTAGTGTGGTGTAGCATGGCATGGTGTGTGTGCGTGTGTGTGTGTGTGTGTGTGTGTGTGTGTGCTCTTTGCTGTGCTGTGCTATGCTGTGTGGCGTGGCATGGCATGGCATGGCATAGTGTGTGCGTGTGTGTGTGTGTTTGAGTGGGTGTGTGTGTCTATGTGTGCATGTTTATGTGTACGTATGTGTGAAGCCCAAATGAAAGACACAGGAAATGAACGACAAACACCTCAAGTTAAGGCAGCTCTCACTCAGCTGGCTCTACCTTGGCAGGCATTCTGTAGTGATGCAAATGACCCAACAAGCCTGTAGAACGCTAAGAGCTGACCTTCTTGACCAAAGACAGGCACTACACAAGCGTTCCTTATCAACCTGTCAATCAAGACAAAAACAACACCGCCCTCACCAGTTTCACATTGTGCCACGCTACACAAGCGTTCCATATCTGGAATAGCTGAGTGGTTAAAGCGCTGGACTTTCAATCTGAGGGTCCCCGGTTTGAATCTTAGTAACTTCTTCTTCTTCTGCGTTCACTCGTATGCGCACAAGTGGGGTTTTACGTGTATGACCGTTTTTACCCCGCCATGTAGGCAGCCATACTCCGTTTTCGGGGGTGTGCATGCTGGGTATGTTCATGTTTCCATAACCCACCGAACGCTGACATGGATTACAGGATCTTTAACATGCGTATTTGATCTTCTGCTTGCATATACACACGAAGGGGGTTCAGGCACTAGCAGGTCTGCACATATGTTGACCTGGGAGATCGTAAAAATCTCCACCCTTTACCCACCAGGCGCCGTCACCGTGATTCGAACCCGGGACCCTCAGACTGAACGTCCAACGCTTTAACCACTCGGCTATTGCGCCCGTCGAATCTTAGTAACAATGCCTAGTGGGTAAAGGGTGGAGATTTTCCCGATCTCCTAGGGTCAACATATGTGCAGACCTGCTAGTGCCTGAACCGCCTTTGTGTGTATACGTACACAGAAGATCAAATACGCACGTTAAAGATACTGTAATCAATGTCATGTCAACATTTGGTGGGTTATGGAAATAAGAACATACCCCAACATGCACACCCCCAAAAAAGAAGTATGGCTGCATAAACGGTAGGGTAAATAAATAAAATGATTATGCACGTAAAATGTTACATGTCTGTCTAAGTGCGTGTATGCATATCTGACTGAATGACACAGGAAACTAGCGATGAGCACCCAATGGCAGCCGTCAGTTGGCTCTACCCTGGTCAGCAGCCTGTTGTGCAACTGACCCCAAGATTGTAAAGCACTTTGAGCTTGGCCTCGGACCAAGGACAGGCCCTGTATCATCCATATCATCACCATAATCATCACCAACCAATCCAGACGAAAACAACTCGGCCCTCACCAGTTTCACAGCGTTCATGAGCGGGGTCAGTGAATGCCCATCGGCCAGGTCAGGATTGGCACCGCTTCGCAGCAGATTCCCGGTGAACTCAAACTCCTTGCAGTGGAGGGCGAAGATGAGGGGCGTGGTCTGGCATCCCGGGTACCTCTGCCAGTAGTCCGGGTCCTGCAGCTTCTCTGTGCGCAGAGACTTGGAGCCAAACACGTCCGTCAGGAGAGGGTAGTCGAAGGAGCAGTTGATGTCCACCTTCCGTCTCAGCAGAAGCGATATCCAACGGTCCCTGAAGAGCGAAAACACCATTCTGTTCAGTTTCAGTTTCTCAAGGAAGCGTACACATCCTCTGCATTCAGACAAATCCATATATACCCTACACCACGTCTGCTAAGCAGATGCCTCACCAGCAGCATAGCTCAGTGTGCTTAGTCAGGCCTTGAGTGCATGCAGATTATTTGTGTACCTATCAGAGTCAATTTCTTCTACAGAATTTTGCCAAGTGCGTGCTGCACACGGGACCTCGGTTTATAGTCTCACCCGAATGTTCTTTTCAGTATGATACAAAATGACAAAACACAACATGACATAAGTTTAACTGACTACAGGCTGGGTTTAACAACCAATTGATGTGGTGCCCTTAAGGTCTTCATGCACCATGGAAGGTTGGTGTGGTTTGAGGTGTGGGGTCCTAAACATAATTTTACAAAACACAACAAAATTAAATATGACATAACGCAACACAACTCAATTCAATACAACGTAACACAACAAAAATCAACGCAGCATAACATAAAACAATTCAATGCAACATAGCACAACACAATTCCAGCTAAACAGAACACAATTCAATTCAATATGAAATAACGAATCAAAACTCAACACAATTAATCAGGACATAACAAAACACAACACATTTCAATTTAAAATAACACAACACAACAAAACTCAATATAACATAACACAATTCAATTCAATATGACATAACACAACAAAACCCTATTTAATATGACATAAACATAAGAAAACACAATTCAGTTCAATACAACACACCACAGCAAAACACAATACAGTTAATATTCAACACAATACAATTCAATATAACATAACACAATATAACACAATGTAATGCAATATAATACAACATAACAGTACAAAATATGATTAACTTCAATATAACTTAAATAAGTAAGAAAACACAAAAAATACAAATCAATAAGCATGATATAACAACAAAACAAAATAAGACATTACATGATAAAGAACATAACACAAAACAACAGAATGTTATAAGACATAATACAAAAAAAAACAAACCGCAACACAATTCAATATGACATGATACAACACAATACGATTTTCAATACATAACATAGTACGATACAATTCAATATGACATGTCACAATACAATATAACATCACACTTCACAATACAATACAATATGACGATACAATACAGTACAAATAAGAACATGATGGTTACACAATACAGTACGATTACCCAACATGACATGACACAACACAATACAAATAAGAATATGACATGACACAAACATCATACAACACAATACAATGCAAATCCGAATATCACATGACACAAACATCATACAACACAATACAATGCAAATCAGAATATGACATGACACAACACAATACAGTTCGATTCAATATCACAGGACACAACACAATACAGTTCAATTCAATATCACAGGACACAACACAATACAGTTCAATTCAATATCACAGGACACAACACAATACAGTTCAATTCAATATCACAGGACACAACACAATACAGTTCAATTCAATATCACAGGACACAACACAATACAGTTCAATTCAATATCACAGGACACAACACAATACAGTTCAATTCAATATCACAGGACACAACACAATACAGTTCAATTCAATATCACAGGACACAACACAATACAGTTCAATTCAATATCACAGGACACAACACAATACAGTTCAATTCAATATCACAGGACACAACACAATACAGTTCAATTCAATATCACAGGACACAACACAGTTCAATTCAATATCACAGGACACAACACAATACAGTTCAATTCAATATCACAGGACACAACACAATACAGTTCAATTCAATATCACAGGACACAACACAATACAGTTCAATTCAATATCACAGGACACAACACAATACAGTTCAATTCAATATCACAGGACACAACACAATACAGCTCAATTCAATATCACAGGACACAACACAATACAGTTCAATTCAATATCACAGGACACAACACAACACAGTTCAATTCAATATCACAGGACACAACACAATACAGTTCAATTCAATATCACAGGACACAACACAATACAGTTCAATTCAATATCACAGGACACAACACAATACAGTTCAATTCAATATCACAGGACACAACACAACACAGTTCAATTCAATATCACAGGACACAACACAATACAGTTCAATTCAATATCACAGGACACAACACAATACAGTTCAATTCAATATCACAGGACACAACACAATACAGTTCAATTCAATATCACAGGACACAACACAATACAGTTCAATTCAATATCACAGGACACAACACAATACAGTTCAATTCAATATCACAGGACACAATACAGTTCAATTCAATATCACAGGACACAACACAATACAGTTCAATTCAATATCACAGGACACAACACAATACAGTTCAATTCAATATCACAGGACACAACACAATACACATAAGAAGAGCTCTTCCATGTGTTTCTCATCTGCCCAGCATGTTTACCATGTCAAACTGGTGCAAGCCGTAACTGGTAGACCTGCCCTGCTGGCCATGCTTTTATGCCTAACGCAGAATCAACACCCCCCAACACCAACCCCAACCAGTTTCAAGGCGTGCACAAAACAAAATTTCTTGTTCTTCTTCTTCCGCGTTCCCTGGCCACGCTAGATTTTCAATCCGGTCAGGACAGCGAAGTCCGCGGTCCACCACAGGGACCCCGCCAGTCCCCACAGTTTCTCCTGGAGCTCCACCGGGCTGGGCCATGCCTGGCGTCTAAGACTGTCGAAGGTGGGGCAGGACTGCAGGATATGGGAGGGGGTCTGTGGGCCTGTGCCACAAGGACACTGGTCAGTATTTGATATCTTCAGACGGTAGAGATGGAAGAGGAGCTAACAGTGTTCCATTCGCGGTCTGAAGATTGTGACCTGTGCCGCTCTGTCCAGCTCATGGATGCTGTATATTTCGTCTTCCAGCCCGATGTCCAGACGTTGGTGCCATACTTTCCTGAAGCTGTCTCTCAGCATCGTTTTTGCCTCGCACAAAACAAAAGAAAATAAAAAATTCCCCACCATGCATGAAACAAAAAGACTATGATAACCCCCCCCACACACACACCCACAGGTCAATACGCCCACTCCAGTGTGCAGCAC
>NC_134895.1:14276539-14476539 GCF_041734735.1 Babylonia areolata
GACCAGTTGCTGCTTGTTGCGATCATGGTCGGCGTACAGCGCCAGCACGTGCATCAAATTCCTGTTATGCTCCCTCACTGCGCACACTTCCCCAGACCCCTTCAGCACCGTCGACAGCAGTCGCAGGGCAACGTTGAACTGTGAGTTCTTCACCGCCATCTGGAGCCACACAGTTCAATTCAGCAAGGAGGTGTCAATAAACAAATCCATATACACTACACCACATCTGCTAAGCAGTTGCCTGACCAGCAGTGTAACCAAACAGCCAAGGATGATGCTAATAATGAGGAGGAGGAGGAGAGGAGGAGGAAAAGGAAGATTTGGAGGAAGAGGAGAAGGAAAAGGGGGATGAGAATTTTGTTGAGGAGGAGGAAGAAGAAAAGGAGGAGAAGGAGGATTAGGAGAGGAAGGAGGAGGAGGACGAGGAGGAGAAGAAGAAGAAGAAGGACAACAACAACTACTACAACAATGACAGCTATAGCTATGATGATAACAATAACAGCAGTACATTAATTCTGCACTTTCAAACATCTGAATGCGCTTTACAATACTACATCATTGAGACACAAACCACAACACACACACACACACACACACAGACAAACACATGAATAAAGAAACACAGACACAATCCACTGAACGGGTACAACGTATGGGGGAAAGAGGAGCACCGCCTGAAGTTAATCACAAAGTAGAGACCCGACACTATAGGAAGTAAGCGCATCCAGAAAGGTCAGCCACGGCCCCCATCAGAGGAGTCAGGTCCCCCCCACTACACACTCCAATCATCCAATGTACTGTATTGTACTGTACTGTATTACCCCCGATCCTCCAATGTATTGTATTATATTGTATTACCCCCAATGCTCCAATGTTTTGTATTGTATTTTATTACCCACGATTCTCCAATGTATTGTACTGTATTACCCCCGACCCCCCAATGTAATGTATTGTATTACCCCCAATCCTCCAATGTATTGTATTGTATTATCCCCAATCCTCCAATGTATTGTACTGTATTACCCCTGACCCCCTAATGTATTGTATTGTATTGTATTACCCCCAATCCTCCAATGTATTGTATTGTATTACCCCTGACCCCCCAATGTATTGTATTGTATTGCCCCCAATCCTCCAATGTATTGTATTGTATGACCCCCAATCCTCCAATGTATTGTATTGTATTACCCCCAATCCTCCAATGTATTGTATTGTATTACCCCTGACCCCCCAATGTATTGTATTGTATTACCCCCAATCCTCCAATGTATTGTATTACCCCTAATCCTCCAATGTATTGTATTGTATTGTATTGTATTACTCTTTTTGTCACAACAGATTTCTCTATGTAAAATTCGGGCTGCTCTCGCCAGGGAGAGCACATCACTACACTGAGAGCACCACCCATTTTTTTGTTTTCAATTGTATTGTGTTGTATCGTATTGTATTACTCTTTTTTGTCACTACAGATTTCTCTATGTGAAATTCGGGCTGCTCTCGCCAGGGAGAGCGCATCACTACACTGAGAGCGCCACCCATTGTATTGTATTGTGTTGTGTTGTGTTGTGTTGTATTGCACTGCACTGCATTACTCTTTTTTGTCACAACAGATTTCTCTATGTAAAATTCGGGCTGCTCTCGCCAGGGAGAGCGCATCACTACACTGAGAGTGTCACCCATTTTTTTTGTATTGTACTGTATTGTAATGCATTGTATAGTATTACTCTTTTTTGTCACAACAGATTTCTCCATGTAAAATTCGGGCTGCTCTCCCCACAGATCAGTGTTGCTACACTGAGAGCAACACACTTTCTTTTTTGTGTGTAATTTCTCTGCCTACAATTTCATTTGTTTTCCAATGAGAATAGATTTTTCTACAGAATTCTGCCAGGAGAACCCTTTTGCTGCCGTGGGTTCTTTAATGCGTGCCAAAGTGCATGCTGCACACGGGACCTCAGTTTTACTGTCTCATTCAAATGACTTAGCATCCAGACCACCACTCAAGGTCTAGTGGAGGGGTAGGAAAAACCGGCGAGAGTGGGATTCGAACAAGTGCGCTCAGATTCCCTCGCTTCCTACGCAAACGCATTACCTCCAGGCCAACACTCAGAAAGAAGATCAGCTCCGGCCCCCATGAGAGGAGAAAGGTCCCACCCCACCCCCACCACCCCCACCTGACCCCGACTGCCCCACCACTGACACTGACCTCAACGGCGTCCACCAGGGTGACGCCAGACCTCTCCACCGGCCACTCCAGGATGAGGAACGACACCCCAACCATGCCTTGCTTGATGGCCTCCTGCAGGACACACACACACACACACACACATATATATATATATACAAACAAACACACAGACACACACACAGACACACACACACACACATATATATATACAAACAAACACACAGACACACACACACACACATATATATATACAAACAAACTCACAGACACACACACACATATATATATATATATATAACACACACACACACACACACAGACACACACACACATATATATATATACAAACAAACACACAGACACACACACACACACATATGTATATACATACAAACAAACACACACACACACACACACACACACACACACACACACATACAAACAAACACACAGACACACACACACACACACACATACAAACAAACACACAGACACACACACACACATATATACAAACACACACATACACACACACACACACACACACACACACACATATATATATATATATATATATATATATATATATACAAAAAAACAAACACACAGACACACACACACACACACACACACACACACACACATATACAAGCAAACACACACACACACACATATATACAAACACACAGACACACACACACACACACACATATATATATACAAACACACAGACACACACACACACACACACATATATATATATATATATATATATATAAAACAGACACACACACACACATATATATACATACAAACACACAGACAAACACACACACACATATATATACAAACAAACACACAGACAAACACACACACACATATATATACAAACAAACACACAGACACACACACACACATATATATACATACAAACAAACACACAGACACACACACACACATATATATATACAAACACACAGACACACACACACATATATATATACAAACACACACACAGACACACACACACACACACAGATACACACGCAGACACAAGACACACAGACACAAACATACGCACACAAACACATACACACACAAAAATACACAGATACACACACAGAAACACCCATACAGAGACACAAACACACAAACACAGACACACATACAAATACACACAAACACACATATAAATACAGACACAGATACATACATGCACACAGACACCCCCCCAACCCACCCCCACACGCACACACATACAAGGACACACACACACACACACAGACATCACACATAAATACATATACACGAACACACACACACACACACACACACACAAATTCAGACACTGATACACACACACACACACACACACAAACACACACACACACATACATAAAAACACATACACACAATACTGCGAACACAACACACACTGCGGGATCAACACAAAACGCAGAGCAAAGCACAAACAACATGTACACACAGGCCCAACACTACACACTACTGAAAACACAACACACACTGCAGGATCAACACAGAACTCAGAGCAAAGCACAAACATCATGTGCACACAGGCCCAACACTACACACTACTACAAACACTACACACACTGTGGGATCAACACAGAATGCTGAGCAAAGCACAAACAACATGCACACACAGGGCCAACACTACACACTACTGCGAACTCTGCACACACTGCCTGATCAATGCAGAACGCTGAGCAAAGCACAAATAACATGTACACACAGGCCCAACTCTACACACTACTACAAACACTACACACACAGCCTGATCAATGCAGAACGCAGAGCAAAGCACAAACATCATGTACACACAGGCAAACACTACACACACTGCAGGATCAACACAAAACGCAGAGCAAAGCACAAACAACATGTACACACAGACCCCAACACTACACACACTGCAGGATCCACACAGAATGCACAGCAAAGCACAAACATCATGTACACACAGGCAAACACTACACACACTGCCTGATCAACACAGAACGCAGAGCAAAGCACAAACAACATGCACACACAGGCAAACACTACACACTACTGCGAACTCTGCACACACTGCCTGATCAATGCAGAACGCTGAGCAAAGCACAAATAACATGTACACACAGGCTCCAACACTACACACTACTGCAAACACTACACACACAGCCTGATCAATGCATAACGCAGAGCAAAGCACAAACAACATGTACACACAGGCCCCAACACTACACACTCCTGCAAACACTACACACACTGCCTGATCAACACAGAATACAGAGCAAAGCACAAACAACATGTACACACTGGCCCCAACACTACACACACTGCCTGATCAACACAGAATACAGAGCAAAGCACAAACAACATGTACACACAGGCCCCAACACTACACACACTGCCTGATCAACACAGAATGCAGAGCAAAGCACAAACAACATGCACACAAAGGCCCCAACACTACACACACTGCGGGATCAACACAGAATACAGAGCAAAGCACAAACAACATGCACACACAGGCCCCAACACTACACACACTGCGGGATCAACACAGAATACAGAGCAAAGCACAAACAACATGCACACACAGGCCCCAACACTACACACACTGCGGGATCAACACAGAATACAGAACAAAGCACAAACAACATGCACACACAGGCCCCAACACTACACACACTGCGGGATCAACACAGAATACAGAACAAAGCACAAACAACATGCACACACAGGCCCCAACACTACACACACTGCGGGATCAACGCAGAACGAAAAGCATCCTAACCTGGAAGAGGGGCACCTCCCTCGACTCCTCCTCCTTCTTCTTCACTATGGTCAGTGGCTTCCACTTCCATTCGGGAGGTCTCTGGTCGTCCACCTCCTTCTCCCCCTGCTCCCTCTCCTTCACCACAGGGTTCTTCAGCTCTGCTCCGTTTTGAACCAGGACACTGCCGCAGCTGGACACACACACACAACGCAGCAATAAAGGGTCCCGGGTTCGAATCTCGGTTAACGGCGCTTGGTGGGTTAAAGGGTGGAGATTTTGTCTGATCTCCCAGGTCAACATATAAGCAGACCTGTTAGTGCCTGAAACCCCCTTAGCATGCATTCACAAGCAGAAGATCAAGTATGCGCATCAAAGAACCTGTAATCCATGCCAGCGTTCAGTGGGTTATGGAAACAAGAAGACACACAAATGGGCAGAGGAAGAGAGTCACTCGTCAAAATGCTGTCAATATCAGTACTCTGGGCGCCTAAAACCCACCCATCAACAGCTGCGCAGGCACGCGCTGCCATTTCCTTTGACACCAGTGATGGGTAATGAAATGACGTCATGATATGACGTCAGCGATTCTTGATGGACGCAATAGCCAAATGGTTAAAGCGCTGGAGTTTCAGTCTGAGGGTCCCGGGTTTGAATCTCGGTAACGGCGCCTGGTGGGTAAAGGGTGGAGATTTTTCCGATCTCCCAGTTCAACATATGTACAGACCTGCTTGTGCCTGAACCCCCTTCATGTGTATACACATGTTAAAGATCCTGTAACCCATGTCAGCATTCGGTGGTTTATGGAAACAAGAACATACCCAGCATGCACACCCCCGAAAACGGAGTATGGCTGCCTACATGGCGGGGTGAATAAAGAAAACGGTCATACACATAAAATGTAACATGTCTGAGTTTGCATGCGTGCATGCCTGAAATCTGACTGAATGACACAGGAAACGAATGGTGAGTGCCCAATGGCAGCCGTCAGTCAGCTCTACCCAGGTAGACAGCCTGTCGTACAAATGACCCTGTGTTTATAAAGCGTTTACAGCTTGGTCTCCACACAAGGATAGGTGCTATATAAGTATCCATATCAAATCATATTATATCATATCATATATCATATGCCAACCCCTGTCAAGTGTTTGTAGGAACAATCAGAAAATTTCGTAGGAACATTCTGAACCTGGTGGGAACACCAAGACTCAGAGCCACAGCAGCCAACGTACATTTTATCTACAAGGCATACAAACACTTGGGTCTATCTGCAACACGATGTAACTGTTACAATTAAGCTTATTGGTCCACTCAATGCTGTTTCAATGTAAACACACATGCGATTAGCTGAGTATCATCAAGCGAGACCAAGGTCAGTTAGTGACTACCCTGGCTTGTGATTAATAGGTGTGGAGTGTCTGGGTAATGTTACGACAGGAAAACATGTGACCTTGCTATGTAGTCAGAAGCATGTGACCTTGCTATGTAGTCAGAAGCATGTATGTGACCTTGCTATGTAGTCAAAAGCATGTGACCTTGCTATGTAGTCAAAAATGAACTCGTCGGAACAATTCAATGTTGGCTTATGCTGGAACAAACTGCGATTGAGTGTAACAAAATATGTTTATGTCAACTTTGTATTTAAACACCTCATGTCTTTTAGATATTGATATTGAATAACTGTGATTTTCATACACTGTGTTTGTAACACATACTGCAACTGAATTTCTCTTATTGGCCATAATAACATCTTCAGTATTCAAATCACAGATTGCAAACCAATTTTTTTCCACTGGCTTTCAACATTTTACATCTGTAAAATAATGTATGTGTATGAAAACGGATGGATTACAAAAAGGGAAATGCTGTGAACAGGTTGCAGAGGTTTCATAAACTTCATGGACTAGATAGCAGGGTAACGTTGTGAACAGGTGGCAGACATTACCTTAGTTTCAGGGATTAGATAGCTGGGTAATGCTGTGAAACAGATGTCAGATATTATCTCAACTTCATGGATTAGACAACGGGTAATATTGTGAAACAGATGGCAGAGATCACCTAAACTTCAGGGATTAGGTAACAGGATGCTGTGAACAATGGGCAGAGATCACCTGAACTTCATGGATTAGTTAAAGGGTAATGTTGTGAACAGGTGGCAGAGATCACCTAAACTTCAGGGATTAGGTAACGGGGTAATGCTGTGAACAATGTGCAGAGATCACCTGAACTCCATGGATTAGATAACAGGGCAATGCTGTGAACAGGTGGCAGAGATTATCTGAACTTCATGGATTAGATAACAGAGTAATGCTGCAAACAATGGGCAGAGATTATCTGAACTTCATGGATTAGATAACAGGGTAATGCTGCAAACAATGGGCAGAGATTATCTGAACTTCATGGATTAGATAACAGAGTAATGCTGCAAACAATGGGAAGAGATTATCTGAACTTCATGGATTAGATAACAGGGTAATGCTGCAAACAATGGGCAGAGATCACCTGAACTCCATGGATTAAATAACAGGGTAATGCTGTGAACAATGGGCAGAGATTACCGGAACTTCAGGGATTAGATAACAGGGTAATGCTGTGAACAGGTGACAGAGATTACCTGAACTTCAGGGATTAGATAACAGGGTAATGCTGTAAACAATGGGAAGAGATTACCTGAACTCCATGGCTCAGATAAAGGGTAATGCTGTGAACAGGTGGCAGAGATCACCTGAACTTCATGGATTAGATAACAGGGTAATGCTGTGAACAGGTGGCAGAGATTACCTGAACTCCAGGGATTAGATAAAGGGTAATGCTGTAAACAATGGGCAGAGATTACCTGAACTTCATGGATTAGATAACACGGTAATGCTGTGAACAGCTGACAGAGATTATCTGAACTTCATGGATTAGATAACAGGGTAATGCTGTGAACAATGGGCAGAAATCACCTGACCTTCACGGATTAGGTAACAGGGTAATGCTGTAAACAATGGGAAGAGATTACCTGAACTTCATGGATTAGATAACAGGGTAATGCTATGAACAGGTGGCAGAGATTACCGGAACTTCGGGGATTAGATAACAGAGTAATGCTGTGAAAAATGGGAAGAGATCACCTGACCTTCAGGGATTAGATAACAGGGTAACGCTGTGAACAGGTGGCAGAGATTACCTGAACTTCAGGGATTAGATAAAGGGTAATGCTGTAAACAATGGGCAGAGATTACCTGAACTTCACGGATTAGATAACAGGGTAATCCTGTGAACAGCTGGCAGAGATTATCTGAAATTCATGCATTAGATAACATGGTAATCCTGAACTTCATGGATTAGGTAACAGGGTAATGCTGTGAACAATGGGCAGAAATCACCTGACCTTCACGGATTAGATAACAGGGTAATGCTGTAACCAGGTGACAGAGATTACCTGTCATGTTCAGCCATGACGGCAAATGAGAGAGGGGTGTTTCCATCCTTGTCCTTCACATTTGGATCCACTCCTTTCTGCAAACACATTGTCATGTGGAAGCATGTGTCAGCATGCAAAATGTGCATGCATGTTCAAACAATCTTGACAAGCATGCATTTGCTCACACACACGCAGTCCACCTCTCTCTCTCTCTCTCTCACACATACACACACAGATGAAATTAAAAGTAAAATGAGCTAACTAGCGTAAGCTTAACCAACTTTTTCAATTAATCCACCTCTTAACAGAAGGGGGTGGGGGGGAAGATTTGTTAAAACTCATGTAACAGGAATGAAATTGGATGCATTCATCAATAATTTCTAGATGTAGATGCATTTAAGAGAAATGCTATTTTAAAGTTTTGTTAATTATTCATACAAAAAGCAATGCTTTTTACAGATAATATTCTCTCAGAGCTTATCAAAAAGCAATTAAAATTTATTGTTTGAATAACACCATGCCTAAACAACAATGAAATATGGTATATATTCCCATCATGAATGGTTTTCTGAGTCTGATATAGACAAAAGCGTGATGACAGACAGTACCGAACTCACCTGCATCAGGTCCACACAGGCAGTGCTGAACTCACCTGCATCAGGTACATACAGACAGAAACTCACCTGCATCAGGTACATACAGACAGAAACTGAAACTCACCTGCATCAGGTACATACATACAGACAGAAACTCACCTGCATCAGGTACATACAGACACTCACCTGCATCTGGTACATACAGACAGAAACTCACCTGCATCAGGTACATACAGACAGACACTCACCTGCATCAGGTACATACAGACAGACACTCACCTGCATCTGGTACATACAGACAAACTCAAATGCATCAGTTACATACAGACAGAAACTCACCTGCATCAGGTACATACATACAGACACTCACCTGCATCAGGTACATACAGACAGACACTCACCTGCATCAGGTACATACATACAGACACTCACCTGCATCAGGTACATACAGACAGACACTCACCTGCATCAGGTACATACAGACAGACAGAAACTCACCTGCATCAGGTACATACAGACAGACACTCACCTGCATCAGGTACATACAGACAGACAGAAACTCACCTGCATCAGGTACATACAGACAGACACTCACCTGCATCAGGTACATACAGACAGACAGACACTCACCTGCATCAGGTACATACAGACAGAAACTCACCTGCATCAGGTATACACAGATAGAACTCACCTGCATCAGGTACATACAGACAGAAACAGAAACTCACCTGCATCAGGTATACACAGATAGAACTCACCTGCATCAGGTACATACAGACAGAAACTCACCTGCATCAGGTACATACATACAGACAGCAACTCTCCTGCACCAGGTACATACAGGCAGTGCTGAACTCACCTGCATCAGGTACATACAGACAGAAACAGAAACTCACCTGCATCAGGTACATACAGCAGATGCTGGCGCCGCGCCGAGCAGCATAGTGCAACGGAGTGCGGCCCGCATTGTCAGCGATGTTCAGGTCGGCTGCCTTCATCGACTTCACCAACAGTTTGCACAGGTCCACCGGGTCAAGCTGGGACCTGTTGTCCTCCCTTGGGGGAATAGTTTTGAAATAAATTCTAATTCAATACCTTTTGCTTCTTTCTTTCTTTATCTATTTATTTCTGAGGGTTCTCTTTACATGTGCTAAGTGTATGCTGCATACAGAACCTCGGTTTATCATCTCATCTGAATGACTAGTGTCCAGAACACCACCACTCAAGGTCTGAACGTGAGGGAGAAAATACTGGCGAGTGTGGGGTTCGAACATGTGTGCACTAAAAAAAAATCTCTCGCTTCCTAGGCAGGCATGTTACCACTGAGCCACTGGTGGTGTGTGTCCATCGAGATCGATGATGACCATCGTTGTCATCCAGCATGGGGATGGGGGGAGGGTGTTGACAGGAAGGTGACAGAATGGCTAAGACGCTTATCTGCATTTCTTTTTTTTTTTTTTTTTTTTTCCTGCCCCATCATCTGCACAGTTTCAGTGGCATTACTCCCACGCCGCTCATTTAGATTCCCCCATACACAGCCACACCCGGGTTCGTCCGTCGCAGTTCCAGCGTCGGCAGTCCACAGGGAGCCATCGATGTTAGGTCGCCAGGAGGCCACACACCAGAGGAGACCCTGCACTGCTGCTGAGTCACTTTGGTGGTGTTCAGTGGTGCCTGTTCTGTTTTAACGTACTTATCTGCATTTCAGCGTCCAGGAGGGTCTGGGTTCAAGTCCTGCTCTCGCTCTTTCTCCCAGGTTTGACTGGAAAATCAAACCAAGCATCTAGTCAATCTGATGAGACGATAAACCTTAAGTCCAATGTGCAGCGTGCACCTGGCGCACTGAAAAAGAACCCACGGCAATAAAAGTGTTGTCCTCTGGCAAAATTCTATCGAAGGAATCCATTCTGATAGGTTCACAAATATATATTCATGCAGTCAAGGCCTGGCTAAGCTTGTTGGGTTATGCTGCTGTCAGGCATCTGCCTGGCAGATGTGGTGCTGTGTGGTGTTCATGAATTTGTCTGAACGTGGTGATGCACCATTTTACGAAACAGAAAATGAAACACTACTCCACTCAATCTAAACTGATCAATCTTAATGCACAACTATTGTTATAATAAGTCTGCCTATGCGCATGAGTGTGTGTGTGTGTGTGTGTGTACGTATGTGTGTACTGTATATTTTGTATTAGATTTTAAATACTGCTAAATAGCTTGGTTTTAATCATGTATGTCTATGTTTTAATACTGTATGATATTGATTTATGCATATTCTCTTGCTGTGCTTATCGCATGTGTGTGTGTCTGTGATTACTGTATGCGATGCTTACACTAACTTCGCAGTTAAGAATTTTGCATCTTTCACATATACATTTATGCTGATATTGAACGACTGTGATCAGCGGGTGTTTATGACTGTGAGGGTCCACATCAACTTGGCATTTGAGCATTTTATTCCTTTTGTTTGTGTTCATACCGTGCATTGTTTGTGTGGTGTACACCATGCGTGAATTCCTCCTGTTGAGATAATAAAGTATTGAGATAATAAAGTATCTGTATCTTGATCAGAAGATCAATTACGCACATTAAAGATCCTGTAATGCATGTAAGTGTTCGGTGGGTTATGAAAACAAGAACATACCCAGCATGCACACCCCCATAAAAGGAGTATGGCTGCCTACATGGCGGGGTAAATTAACAAAACGGTCATGCATGTAAAATGTCACATGTCTGTCTAAGTGTGTATGTGTGCATGCCTGAAATCTGATTGAATGACACAGGAAACAACGGATGAGCACCCAATGGCACAGCTGTCAGTCAGCTCTACCCACATAGGCATCCTGCTGTGCAGATAACCCTGAGGTTTTTTTGTTTTGGTTTTTTTGTTTTGTTTTGTTTTTGTTTTTTTTGCTGCCCCATCATCTGCACCGTCTCAGTGGCGTTACTCCCACGCCGCTCATTTAGATTCCGCCATACACGGCCACACCCGGGTTCGTCCATCGCAGTTCCAGCGTCGGCAGTCAACAGGGAGCCATCGATGTTAGGTCGCCAGGAGGCCACACACCAGAGGAGACCCTGCACTGCTGCTGAGTCACTTCGGTGGTGTTCAGTGGTGCCTGTTCTGATTTAACGTACTTAGGACAACACCTACTAAGCCCCCTACAAACGACAGTAATGTCTGAGTTTGTAAAGCACTTGGAGCCTGGTGTCTCCGACCGAGGAAGGGCGCGATATATAAGTATCCACATCAATCAAACCTGTATCCCTCCAGAAAGCCACGTGGAGCCACTCACCACTTGGCCTTGACAAAGACGTAGTGGAGGGGAATGCGCCCCCAGTCATCCCTCAGGGTCAGGCTGGCCTTGTGGCCAATCAGCAAGACCTCCTCCTCGAAGCTGTCGTCGATGCGGCCCCCGTTGTCGTTCACCAGCAGGTGCAGAGGGGTGCGGCCGTCTCCGTCCTGCGCGTTGGGGTTTGCTCCCACCTCCAGCACTTTCGTCATCAAGGGCACCAGTCCTTCTGGGAGCCCGGAGATACAAAAGAGGGCCAAGCTTTTCAGTTTCAGTTTCCAGGAGGGTGTTCAAGCGTGCAGACTGATCCATTATGTGCTACTACAACCACATCTGCTGTAGTTTAACAAATGATAATAATGATAAGATAAAGAAAATCACACCCAAGGCAGACGTCCGATCTCTGCGTAGACAAAAGGAGCTGATCAGCAATTGAGAGCCTACCCTTGGTTTGTGTTAACAAGAAAAAAGAAAAGTTTGTGTTAACACTGACAAGAAAAAAGACAAGTTTGTGTTAACATTAACAAGAAAACAGAAAAGTTTGTGTTAACATTAACAAGAAAAGTTTTTGTTAACATTAACAAGAAAAAAGAAAAGTTTGTGTTAACATTAACAAGAAAGGTTTGTGTTAATATTAACAAGAAAAAAAGAAAAGTTTATGTTAACATTAACCAGAAAAAAGAAAGGTTTGTGTTAACATTAACAAGAAAAAAGAAAAGTGTGTGTTAACGTTAACAAGAAAAAAGACAAGTGTGTGTTAACATTAACAAGAAAAAAAGACAAGTTTGTGTTAACTCACTCACTCACAAATAATCGTTTTAGTTCATACTGGAAAGGGCTGAGCTGTTGAGAATTAATCAGGAGGGGAAAAGGTCGGTCTTCAGTCTGGATTTCAAAGATTGCAGCGAAGATGAGTGACAGAGAAGCTGAGGAAGTCAACGGCAAAGAAAGGGGGCTTGGAATGAAAAACTGCATTGGCCATATGAAATGATAATAATAAGAACAGTCATAATAATAATAATAATAATAATATATACTTTTAGAATTTTCATCATCATTATTATTATTATCTATTATCTTTATTTTCATTATCCTGAAATAAAAAGATGATAAATAAATAAGTAAATAAATAGATGAATAAAAAAGATGAATGAATACATAATTTTCACCTCTTCTGTGCCTGGGGACATATTCTTACATCTGCAAAAAATGCTTCACAAAAACATCTGCGTAATTTCAAGAATTTTCACAGTTCTATTTCAAAGCTGATGTGTACCAATACCCACAAATCAGAAAACTTGATGTATCTATTTTCATTATCCGTAAGGAAGAATACGGTGATCACAGATTGTTATTATTGGTACCCCTTTCAGATGATTTCAAAATGGCAGACGACAAAGCAAGACAAGAAACAAACTTGGGATTGTGTGGAATTTACAAGGAATATACTCATGATTAAGATGACTGAGAGCAGAACAGAAAAACACAATAAAACAAATTCATCATCAGCTGCATTCCTACATACTGGGAACCTCAATGTGTTGTCAGACACTTGTCATACCGATGGCGATGCATGGCTATATCTGATATTCCAAAGCTGACTCTTGTCATATATTTCCTTAAATTGACAATATGAAGCCAAAGAAAAGTTTCACATTTATTTGAAGTTTAAGCCATTCTGTAACATGAAAATATATCCCTTTCTTGGATCCCACTGTTGCCATCTTATCATTGATAAATCTCTGAGAGAATTTAGCAAAGACCAGTTTGACATTTTCGTCACCATTGATTTAGACACAGTGTACCTTATGAATAGCTGAAACCCATGTATTGTTCCAGACAAATCTAAATTCAACAACATTCTGTATGCCCTGAAAGGTAATTGGGCGATGGAGAGAGAGTGCCACACACACACACACACACACACACACATAGGGAGAGACACAAAGAAAGAGAGAAACAGAGACAGAGATTGAAAGACACAGAGACTGAGAAAGCGAGACAGAGAAACAGAGAGAGACACACACAAAGAGACAGGAGAGAGAGAGACAGAAAAAGAAAGAGAAACACTGAGAGAGAAAGTGACTGACACATAGAAAGAGACAGTGAGACAGAGAGTGCATGAGCAAGAGACAGAGAGAAAGACAAGAGATAGAGAAAGAGAGGGGCGGAGAGAGACAGCACTGTCAGGAGACTATCAACTGACCTGATGTTGCTGTGATTTCTGGCCACACTGTGAAGGACAATGGCTTTCTGGCCACAGTGTGAAGGACAATGGCTTTCTGGCCACAGTGTGAAGGACAATGGAAGGACAATGGCTTTCTGGCCACAGTGTGAAGGACAATGGCTTTCTGGCCACAGTGTGAAGGACATGGCCTTCAATGGCTTTCTGGCCACAGTGTGAAGGACAATGGCTTTCTGGCCACAGTGTGAAGGACAATGGCTTCCTGGCCACAGTGTAAAGGACAATGGCTTTCTGGCCACAGTGTGAAGGACAATGGCTTCCTGGCCACAGTGTAAAGGACAATGGTTTTCTTGCCAAAGTGTGAAGGACAATGGCTTTCTGGCCACAGTGTGAAGGACAATGGCTTTCTGGCCACAGTGTGAAGGACAATGGAAGGACAATGGCTTTCTGGCCACAGTGTGAAGGACAATGAAAGGACAATGGCTTTCTGGCCACAGTGTGAAGGACAATGGCTTTCTGGCCACAGTGTGAAGGAAAATGGCTTTCTGGCCACAGTGTGAAGGACAATGGCTTTCTGGCCACAGTGTGAAGGACAATGGAAGGACAATGGCTTTCTGGCCACAGTGTGAAGGACAATGGCTTTCTGGCCACAGTGTGAAGGACATGGCCTTCAATCACTGCACTGGGAGAGAACACTGTCAGGGGACCATATTCAAGACAAAATTCATTTTGCCTTCAGGCAAGTTACCTTGACATGGGGACCCGCTGGCACAGTTTTAACCTGAAGGCTAAGTTATCTTCCTATTGAAGACATGTACGGTGCAGTCAGACAGCTAACCCACCGTCTATAATTAAAATCTCGGTGATTCCCTTCTGTGCGTGCTCTCAGTTTTACTCCTCACCACACCACAGTTCAGAGCATTGTCGAGAGAGTTTGCAAAACACGTGCTATCCGCTAAGCACGCCCGTCTTCCCTCAACAAAATCAATGCAACAAAAGGATGTGCCATATTTACCTCTGCTTCGTAGTAAGGATAAATTTGCCTTCCGGTTTGAAGACTCACAGGTAAGCTCTTATAGGGTAGGCCTTGAATACCGGATATTACTTACCCTTGGGAGGTGTGCACTGCCTCAGGCAGATTACCCACAGGTACACATTTACAATAGGCATAATGGTCCCTTGAATACGGCCCCAGGAGGCCATGAACTGACCTGAGGTGCCACGCTTTCTGGCCAGGGTGTGCAGGGCACATCACTTAGAGAACACTGTCAAGCCATGAACTGACCTGAGGTGACACCCTTTCTGGCCAGGGTGTGGAGGACACATCACTAAGAGAGAGAACACGGTCAGGCCATGAACTGACCTGAGATGCCACGTTTCTTGGCCAGAGCGTGCAGGACACATCACTTAGAGAGAGAACAAGGTCAGGCTATGAACTGACCTGAGATGACACCCTTTCTGGCCAGGGTCTGGAGGACACATCACTTAGAGAGAGAACAAGGTCAGGCCATGAACTGACCTGAGGTGCCACCCTTTCTGGCCAGGGTCTGGAGGACACATCACTAAGAGAACACTGTCAAGCCATGAACTGACCAGAGATGACATCCTTTCTGGCCAGAGTGTGCAGAACACATCACTTAGAGAACACTGTCAGGCCATGAACTGACCTGAGGTGCCACATTTCTTGGCCAGAGTGTGCAGGACACATCACTTAGAGAGAGAACACTGTCAGGCTATGAACTGACCTGAGATGACACGCTTCTTGGCCAGAGTGTGCAGGACTGTGGACTGGAACTGCTCATTGACAGCGTTGACATTCACGCTGTACTTCAGGAGTTCGTTTGTCAGATCCCAGGATCCCTGCCTGCCCGTTTCAAATCACACACATGCACATGTCTGTTATCAAACACACACAGATCTCTCTCTCTCGCTCCCTTTCTCTCACTTATACACACACTACAAACATACGCACACACACACTCAACCACCATACGTACTGATCACAAACACACACACACACACATCACACACTAACACACATGCACACACACTCAAACCAACACACACACACACACACACACACAACACACACACACACGCAATACGCACTATCACACATGCACACACACTCATATGCACACATCTACACACACTCATATGCACACACATACATACACATGCACTCATACACACACTCTCACACAAACTTACCCTCAAAGTGAAATCAAAACGGCAGAAGAAAAAAAATTCATGACAAATTCATATCTTAGTCAAACAGAACATGGCTGACAGAAAGAACACTTCATACTTTTCTAACAAAATCAAAAGACACCACCAAAAGCAAACCCAAAAACAAGACATATTAAAAAATAAAATTACTTCTTTTTATTGAAATCAAAACACGCAAACACAAGAACACAAACCTTTTGACATATTACTGTAAAACAGAACATGAACAAAAGAAAAAATAGATTTATACTTTTGTAATGAAATCAAAACACACTAACAAAAAAAAAAAAAAAAAAAAATCATTTAACCCCTTCAGTGCCCCAGGACAGAAATTTCCATCCCCTCCCACTGTGCAAAAAGTGCCCCAGGACAGAAATTTCCATCACCTCCCACTGTGCAAAAAGTGCCCCAGGACAGAAATTTCCATCACCTCCCACTGTGAAAAAAGTGCCCCAGGACAGAAATTTCCATCACCTCCCACTGTGAAAAAAGTGCCCCAGGACAGAAATTTCCATCGCCTCCCAGTGTCAAAAAGTGCCCCAGGACAGAAATTTCCATCACCTCCCACTGTGAAAAAAGTGCCCCAGGACAGAAATTTCCATCGCCTCCCAGTGTCAAAAAGTGCCCCAGGACAGAAATTTCCATCACAATCCAGAGTGCAAAAAAAGTGCCCCAGGACGAAAATCTTCTTTCATGCATTCATTGTAGGAAACTTTCTATCACAAAATCTTAAAATTCATATGAAAATGTCATAACTGGACAGCGTGTTCATTTTTCCTTTCAGAAAAGTAAGGTAATATATGTTCTTCAAGAAGTATGCAGGTGTTACCTTGAAATTCGCAAGATTGCATCCATTCGTCATCTCATGACTGAAGATGCAACCAAATCTCTCCTCTGTGTCTTTGTGTCTTTGTGCTGTCCCGCCTGGATTTTTGTAATTCCCTACTTGTCAGTTTACCCAGCTACCTCATTGCTAGGCTTCAGAAAGTCCAGAACCATGCTGCTCGTCTTGTCTTTCGTTCCTCTAAATTTGATCATGTCTCTCCTCTCCTTCATACTATACACTGGCTCCCAGTACAAGAAAGAATTATTTACAAAGTCATCTCTCTTTGTTTCAAGTCCACTGAGATTATCTTTCTGATCTCATTCATACTTACATAACCTCACGCCAACTCCGCTCTTCTTCTGACACCCACATGCTTAGAATCCCCCCTGCTTGAACTTGTATGTCTAACACAGTTTTTCATACCAAGCCCCCTTTCTTTGGAATCAACTTCCTTTGCCTCTCCGTCACTCATCTTCGCTGCAGTCTTTCACATCCAGTCTGAAGACCCACCTTTCCCCTCCTAAATAATTCTCAACAGCTCGTCCCTTTCCAGTTGCTTGTGTTTCTGATTGAATACTATTTATGATTGTGTGCTATGACTTCTGTGTGAGAATGTGCATGTGCTTGTGTGTATCGTGGGTGTGTGTGGGTGTGGGGGATGAATGATTCTTAATGTTTGGTATCTTGTGATCAATCTTTTTTTTTTCTTTTTTTTTTTTTACATGTGTTATATTTGTAAATGCTTAGGGCTTATTTTCAAGATTAGGCGTTTATATATCTTTTTTTACCCTCCGTGTCCAAAACATCCCTTGGCAACTAGCTGTCATTGAGCATAAATAAGCTAGGCACTGAAAGGGTTAAATCTTTTTTCTTTCTTTTTTTTAACACACTACACACAGACACATCACTGTCAAACAGAACACAAAGGCCATGAAGAAGAGACAGGAAGAGAGAGAGACGTACTGTGCCACAAGGCAGATTGGGGGGATGTTGTAGAGTACGTTTTTCACCTCGCCCCCTTTTCTCTCTCGAACGGTGAGGTGCCGACACTGGTTGACGTCCGCTCCCCCCTTCTCGATCTGTCATGAGATGATAGAAATAACAATAATGATAATAATAATAATAATGATAATATCATTTATTTTCAGTCTAATTATCATCATCTCAGACGAACAGACTATATAAATAAATAAAAGAATGAACCTCAACCTGATGACAGTCACCTCTTTTACATTGGTTGAATCTCTCTTACAGTCACCTCTTTTACTCTGGTCGAATCTCTCTTACAGCCACCTCTTTTACATTGGCTGAATCTCTCTTACAGCCACCTCTTTTACATTGGCTGAATCTCTCTTACAGCCACCTCTTTTACATTGGCTGAATCTCTCTTACAGTCACCTCTTTACACTGACTGAATCTCTTTACAGTAATCTATTTACATTGGCTCAATCTCTCATACAGTCACCTCTTTACAGTCATCTCTTTACACTGGTTGAATCTCTTTACAGTCACCTCTTTACACTGTTTGATTCTCTTTTACAGTCTCCTATTTACACTGGCTGAATCTCTTTTACAGGCACCCCTTTGCACTGGCTGAATCTCTTTACAGTCACCTCTTTACACTGGTTGAATCTATTTACAGTCGTCTCTTTGCACTGACTGAATCTCTTGACAGTCAACTCTTTACACTGGCTGCATCTCTTTTACAGTCACCTCATTACACTGGTTGAATCTCTTTGCAGACACTTTTAGACTGGTTGAATCTCTTTTACTGTCAGCTCTTTACACTGATTGAATCTCTTTACAGTCACCTCTTTACACTGTTTGAATCTCTTTTACTGTCAGCTCTTTACACTGGTTGGATCTCTTTACAGTCATCTCTTTACACTGGTTGAATCTCTTTACAGTCACCTCTTTACACTGTTTGAATCTCATTTACAGTCTCATATTTACACTGGCTGAATCTCTCTTACAGTCTCTTCTGTACACTGGCTGAATCTCTTTTACAGTCACCACTTTACACTGACTCAATCTCTTTACACTCACCTCTTTACACTGGCTGAATCTCTATAGTCAACTCTTTACACTGGCTCAATCTTTTCTACAGTCACCTCTTTAACACTGGCTCAATCTCTATTACACTCTCCTCTTTACACTGGCTGAATCTCTTTACAGTCACCTCTTTACACTGGTTGAATCTATTTACAGTCGTCTCTTTGCACTGACTGAATCTCTTGACAGTCAACTCTTTACACTGGCTGCATCTCTTTTACAGTCACCTCATTACACTGGTTGAATATCTTTACAGACACTTTTAGACTGGTTGAATCTCTTTTACTGTCAGCTCTTTACACTGGCTGAATCTCTTTACAGTCACCTCTTTACACTGTTTGAATCTCTTTTACAGTCTCCTATTTACACTGGCTGAATCTCTCTTACAGTCTCATATTTACACTGGCTGAATCTCTCTTACAGTCTCTTCTGTACACTGGCTGAATCTCTTTTACAGTCACCACTTTACACTGACTCAATCTCTTTACACTCACCTCTTTACACTGGCTGAATCTCTATAGTCAACTCTTTACACTGGCTCAATCTTTTCTAGTCACCTCTTTAACACTGGCTCAATCTCTATTACACTCTCCTCTTTACACTGGCTGAATCTCTTTACAGTCACCTCTTTACACTGGTTGAATCTATTTACAGTTGTCTCTTTGCACTGACTGAATCTCTTGACAGTCAACTCTTTACACTGGCTGCATCTCTTTTACAGTCACCTCATTACACTGGTTGAATATCTTTACAGACACTTTTAGACTGGTTGAATCTCTTTTACTGTCAGCTCTTTACACTGGCTGAATCTCTTTACAGTCACCTCTTTACACTGTTTGAATCTCTTTTACAGTCTCCTATTTACACTGGCTGAATCTCTCTTACAGTCTCATATTTACACTGGCTGAATCTCTCTTACAGTCTCTTCTGTACACTGGCTGAATCTCTTTTACAGTCACCACTTTACACTGACTCAATCTCTTTACACTCACCTCTTTACACTGGCTGAATCTCTTTATAGTCAACTCTTTACACTGGCTGAATCTCTTTACAGTCACCTTTACACAGGCTGAATCTCTTTACAGTCATCTTTTTACACTGGTTGAATCTATTTACAGTCGTCTCTTTGCACTGACTGAATCTCTTGACAGTCAACTCTTTACACTGGCTGCATCTCTTTTACAGTCACCTCATTACACTGGTTGAATATCTTTACAGACACTTTTAGACTGGTTGAATCTCTTTTACTGTCAGCTCTTTACACTGGCTGAATCTCTTTACAGTCACCTCTTTACACTGGTTGAATATCTTTACAGACACTTTTAGACTGGTTGAATCTCTTTTACTGTCCGCTCTTTACACTGGCTGCATCTCTTTTACAGTCACCTCATTACACTGGTTGAATATCTTTACAGACACTTTTAGACTGGTTGAATCTCTTTTACTGTCAGCTCTTTACACTGGCTGAATCTCTTTACAGTCACCTCTTTACACTGTTTGAATCTCTTTTACAGTCTCCTATTTACACTGGCTGAATCTCTCTTACAGTCTCTTCTGTACACTGGCTGAATCTCTTTTACAGTCACCGCTTTACACTGACTCAATCTCTTTACACTCACCTCTTTACACTGGCTGAATCTCTTTATAGTCAACTCTTTACACTGGCTGAATCTCTTTTACAGTCTGAATCTCTTTACAGTCACCTTTACACAGGTTGAGTCTCTTTACAGTCACCTCTTTACACTAGTTGAATCTTTTAGTTACCTCTATACACTAACTGAATCTCTTTACATTCACCCCTTTACACTGACTGAATCTCTTTTACAGTCTCCTTTTTACACTGGCTGAATATCTTTTACAGTCTCCTCTTTACACTGGCGGATTTTTTTTTACAGTCACGTCTTTACACTGACTCAATCTTTTTACAGTCACCTTTTTACACTGGCTAAATCTTTTTAGTCACCTTTTTTACACTGGCTTAATGTCTTTTACAGTCTCCTCTTTACACTGGCTGAATCTCTTTTACAGTCACCTCTTTTCAATGGGTGAATATTTTTACATCAGCATCTTTACACTGGATGAATCTCTTAAAGTCACCTCTTTACACCGCGAAAATCTCTTGACAGCGGCTGTTTCTCTCAACTTACACAAGTAGACATCTCTTTGCTTTTTTTTTTTTTTTTTATCTGTTTATGCTGGTTGTCATCTCTTTACGATGACATCATCTCTTCTTATTGTGTTGACCCCACACTTTAGGGTGTTAAATTTCCACTAACTGTCATATCTAGCGAGTTGTTTAATTTCTTTAAAATGGTCATCATCTCTTTGCTTGGTTTTTTGCCTTTTTGAAGATGGTTTTCATTTTACACTGTTTTATATACTGATTGTATTCTCTATACAGAGATCTACATTAAGGCTGTCATGTCTTTGCATTGCTTTATGAATTATCATTTTCATACACAGATTTTCAACTGGACTGGTAAGCATTATATCTAAGTAATTTTACACTTGCTGAAATCACTTTTTAATGTTTTTTTTCTACTTTCTTACTTGTTTTTCACATTCAATTACATTTTAACATAATTCACATCACACGACTCAAACATGTCCTTACACTGATTTTTACACTGATACTTTTTACTGTGACTGACATCACCGGCTTTGTGTCAGTATCTTTCTGCGCTGTGGGCTTTTTTTTTATGCTGACTGATAGTTTTTGCAGTGTTTTGAGGGCAGGTTTGGGTAGACCACAGCAATTACAGAAGTCCTGTCTGGTGAGAACAGAAGCACAAACAAGTCTTGAGGATATCTTGAGAAAGAAACTAGTCACTGGATGTGCGTGCGTGCGTGCGTGCGCGTGTGTGTGTGTGTGCACGTGTGTGCGTGCATGCATGCATGTTAAGTACATGCTTGCACATGCGATCGTACCCACACATGAGCACGCATGGTTGCGTTTTCCCCAGGTAGATGAATGCTGACTGAAGCCATCATTATCCCCCACGCCCCCTCCTCCTTTTTCTCAACTCTTGTTCCTCATCCCCCCTCTCCCTGACTCTGCCCCCCTCCCCCTTCCGCTCCCAACCTCCAACATCACATGAAAACAACCCTGCAAACAACAACAACAAAAACAACACCCCCTCCCCCCCAAACCCCCAAAAACCCCAAATTACCAAAATCTGCAGAATTTCAGGTTCACAGTTCTTCTCTAGAGCCAGGGTCAAAGGGGTGTTCCCACCGAGGTCGTACGCCTTGACGCAGGCCCCCTGGCTGATCAGGAACTTGAGGCCCCTTAGTCCCCGGGACGGGGAGTTGGAGCCGCGACCGTGGCTGAAAGAGGGGCCCGTGGCTGACACCATGTGGAACACGGGGCTCCACCGGGCTGTGAGCAACGCACCACAGGGACCACCACACAGGTGGTCAACACTTCCGCTATATAATGATGATAATGATAACAATAATAATAATGGACATTTATATATATATAGAGCCTTTTTAAAAAAAAAAAAAAAAAAAAAAAACCCAGAAATACTGCTCACAAAGTGCTTTACATTTCATTACCCCTCTCCATCCACACCCCTCCATAACCCCCACCCCCACCACACCCCTCTTTCACACACACACACATACACAGAGAAACATGTGCCAGAACACACTTGCACAGCTGATCATTGGAAACCACCCAACCACGCCACCCTCCTTATATTCAGTTTCAGTTTCTCAAGGAGGTGTCACTGCGTTCAGATGAATCCATCTATGCTACGCCACATCTGCTAGGAATCAACACGTTTAGTCAGGCCTTCAGGGAAAATGAAATAAAATGATGTGGAATCAGATAAGATAAATAAATTGATTTTTTTTAAATTAATAAATGAAGACCAACACACAGGTGGTGAACAGTTTGGCAATGTTCACAAGCCCTCAGTACTCACTGAAAAAATGTGAAAACTGTTCTCACATGAACTGGTCATCATCTTCAGAGAAGACAAACACTTGAACACAGATGCTACACTTGACTTCACTATATTTTTCAGCCGAGTCAAATAATTTGAAACATAAAATCGAAGAATCTCTTCCGAATGGGTATTCTTCTTCTTTTTCTTCTGCGTTCGTGGGCTTCAGCTCCCACGTTCACTCGTATATACGCGAGTGGGCTTTTTACGTGTATGACCGTTTTTACCCCGCCATATAGGCAGCCATGCTCCGCTTTCGGGGGTGTGCATGCTGGGT
This sequence comes from Babylonia areolata, assembly GCF_041734735.1. NCBI lineage: Eukaryota > Metazoa > Mollusca > Gastropoda > Neogastropoda > Buccinidae > Babylonia > Babylonia areolata. Next base: position 14,300,323 of record NC_134895.1, read on the forward strand.
GTGTTCTTGTTTCCATAACCCATCAAACACTGACATGGATTACAGGATCTTTAACATGCGTATTTGATCTTATGCTTGCGTATACACACAAAGGGGGTTCAGGCACTGGCAGGTCTGCACATATGTTGACCTGGGAGATCGTAAAAATCTCCACCCTTCACCCACCAGGCGCCGTCACCATGATTCAAACCCGGGACCCTCAGATCTAAAGTCCAACGCTTTAACCATTCGACTATGGCGCCCGTCGAATGGGTATTCAGTTTCAGTTTCTCAAGAGAAGGTGTCACTGTTTTTGGACAAATCCATATACGCTACACCACATCTGCTAGGCAGAATCCTGACCAGCAGCATAACACAACACACTTATACAGGACATGAGTACATGCATATATATTTGTGTACCAATCTGAGTGATTTATTCTTCACAATTTTGCCATGGGGGGGTTCTTTTCAGTGTGCCAAGTGCATGCCGTATATGGGACCTCATTGTCTCATATGTTCTTCAATTAGACATCAATCCACATATTGTGATTTTACACACACACACACACACACACACACACACACACACAGATCCATGTAGAAAGGAGCAAGAACCTAGAATAAAGTTAACTGTAAACTTAATTAAATCAAATGTCCAACAGGACTACGAAGCAAATGTCTGAAGTTTTTTACAGCAGTGCAAAATTATCAACGACATCTTCAAACCATTTTTCTGAAAATCTAGGTAAAAAGGGCCGTAAGGCCTCGTTTCATACAAATGAATGGACACTCAGTTTGATTTTCCTGTCAAAGGGCGGAAAAACCTCACGGGGCAACAAACCTATCTGCCAAATCCAGTTCAAGGGAGAGCAAACCCTTATGCTAACTCCAATTCAAGGTGAACAAACCCATCTACTGACTGTTTCCCCCTGGTATGTGCTTGAGGGAGAGAAAGGACTGTTGGCACTTGTTGACTCATTGTGTAAACAAAGTGAGTATGTTTTAACCGGTGTTCGGTTGTCTGTGTGTGTGTGTGTCCGTATGTCTCTGTGTGTGTGTGTGTGTCTGTGTGTCCGTGGTAAACTTTAACATTGACATTTTCTCTGCAAATACTTTGTCAGTTGACACCAAATTAGGCATAAAAATAGGCAAAAATTCAGTTCTTTCCAGTCATCTTGTTTAAAACAATATTGCACCTCTGGGATGGGCACAAAAAAAATAAAAAAAGAAGCCTAATTATATGCAAACTGCATTTACTGTTATATTTTTATTTTTTGTATTCTCTAAACTTGGCACTTTGACCTCTTATTCTGACACAACAACAAGAGGAGTCATTATTATCATTTTTTGTTCAAACAGGAACTTCTTTTGCTAAGCATGGAATTTTTATTTATTTTGCAAACGTTTTGGATGCAGATAGGGGACTTAATTTATCACAAGTGAGTCTTGAAGGCCTTGCCTCTCTTGTTTATCTATTAAGCAGACTTTAGGATGAATTTTGCAGAATGGTTAAGATGTTTATCTGCCAATACAATGTCAGTGAGGGTCTCAGTTTGAATCCTGGTCTTGTCCCTTTCTTCCAAGTTTGACTGGAAAATCAAACTGAGCTCCATTTAAAATCACATTATGTGGATACATGTTAAACTGGAAAACACACACACTCACAAGCACACAGAGAGAGAGAAAGTGAGAAAGAGAGAGAGAGGGAGAGAGAGGGAGAGAGAGAGACACACACACACACACACACACAAAAGCACGGATGCATGCACGCACGCACGCACACACCCGCACACACACACACACACACACACACACACACACACACACAAAAGCATGGATGCATACACAGTCACACCTTCCACCCTTCCCTTTCCCTTCCTCTTGTAGACACACACACACACACACACACACACACACACACACACACACACACACACACACATCACACACACACACACACACACATCACGCACGCACACACACACACACACACACACACACACACACACACACACACACATGATACAAAGAAAATGCAAAAACCTTGTGAGAAGATGGCATAGTCACTTGCACTGTTTTCATCTGTTGCACGTTCTCCAAAGGCTCTCCACATTGGTCTGTTCGTGCCATTTACATCGCTCTTGGCAACATGAATCAGATTCTGGATGAAGGTGAAGGCATTCTCCCATCTTGAAGCCTCTTTTTCTGCGTAGTGTTCGCCGGAAAAGAACTGTGTACAACACACAACAACAGTGTGTGTGTGTGTGTGTGTGTGTGTGTGTGTTTGTGTGTGTCTGTCCATCTGTGTGTTTTCATCTTCACTTTACTTAAGGCTGGTGCAAAAACAACACACTCTAGCTGACCAGTCATCTCTCTTTGATTCAAGTGTAAAATTTGGGCTGCTCAACCCAGGCAGGTCTACACATGTGTTGACCTAGGAGATCAGAAAAATCTCCACCCTTTATCCACCAGGCGCCATTACCAAGATTCGAACCCCGGACCCTCAGATTGAAAGTCCAGCGTTTTAAGGACTCAGCTTTTGCAGCCAAGTGGTGACAGTGTGAATGACAAGGTTACACAGTACATAATAAACATGTAAGTAAATGAAATAATGCACAGTTTCATTTACTATCTGCACAGAAAAGCACCAATTTTAAAAACGACATAAACTGTACAAACTGTAGTGAGAACATTGCAGACCTGGAGGAAACTGGCGAAGTGGTTCTGTGCAGCGTGCCCAATGATGCTGCACAGAGTTAAGAAAGAGGAAGAAAAAATATGGAGCAGGAGGAGAAGATGGAGGAGGAGGAGGAGGAGGAGAAGAAGAAGAAGAAGAAGGGGGAGAAAAAGAAGAAGAAAAAAGCAATGTGTATGTACCTTTGCAAGAAGCAGAGATGCCAACCCCTGTCGAGTTTTTGTAGGAACAAACAGGAAATATGGCAGCAGGGTTCGAATTTAACTCTTTTTTTTTTTTTTAGTGCCAGTTGGGCACTCTGGACAAAACATGTGAGTGCCCAATTGTGGTTTTGGGTGCCAGCATAATAAAATGAAATAAAATCTTTGACTGAGTTATAATTTGCATTTGTGTTGATGTTTGGAAAACCGCATTCAAAATGTCCACATGCCTGAACCCATGGGCCTCTTCTTATAACACTGAAGATGGGAAACATCGGTCGTTGCTAACGCGCCATGAACGTCAACATCCAATCGCGAACGCACAAAGATGCTGCTCCGCGAAGCGAGCTGCAGCAGACAACACTTCACATTTCAATCGACCGCGTTCGAGCTTGCTTTCTTGGTGTGTCTTTTAAATAATTTTCTTTCGCTTCTATCAATTCTGGAGTGCCAACTGGGCATTCTCGACAGGGCACCTGCAAAATTCGAACCCTGGGTACGAACATTTTGAATTTGGTAGGAACACTCGGACTCCCAACCACATCAGCAAACGTACATTTTATCTTCAAGGCATACAAACATTTGATTCAGCCACGTTCTCTCTTGTTCGGGCAAAAACAATTAAGCTGACTGGTCCACTCAATGCTGTTTCAATGTAAACACGCATTAGCTAAGCATCATCACGTGAGACCAAGGTTAGTAGTAACTGCCCTGGCCTCGTGATCGATAGGTCTAGAGCGTCTGGGTAATGTAACAACAGGAAAGCATGTGACCATGCTATATAGTCGAAAATGAAATCATCGGAACAATTTTGACATTGGCCTACCGTCAGAACAAACTACAATCGAGCGCAACAAAATACAGCAAAATCATAACAGTTGGCATCTCTGCAGAAGACAGCTGACGAAATCTTACACTGCCTGTGGAGTAGGTCAGACAGGCCGTCAACAGAGGTGTCCTGCCGGCCTTGTCGAAGGTCTGCGCTGTCTGCAGCAGTTCCTTGGTCCACTGCCTCTTCTCTCCCTTCACCGTCCACTGCTCGCAGCGCCAAACAGATACAAGCCTGTATGCCACTGTGATCGAGGGTGTGTGTGTGTGTGTGTGTGTGTGTGTGTGTGTGTGAGTGTGTATGTCTGTGTGTCTGTATTGACTACAACTTTCACAAAAAATGTTCAATATATTCTTCCACCTCTGTCACCTTGCCTGTGTCCTAGTGAGTTATGTTATATATCTGTTTAATCATGAATCAAAATGAAATATGCTTAAACTGATTCTCATATGTCCATTTATCTATTTTACCCTTTCATTTCCACAACTATTAGTTATTTTTGCAAAATAATTACCAACCTCTACAAAGAAAAACAAAAAACAAATTACAAAAATTTAAATCATGCTCAAAAGTATGTAAAAGTATGTTTTTTCTTGAAGAAAATGAATTGTGAATATTATAATTATCTCAGTTCAATATTGACAAGAAAATATTTTGGAACAAAAAAGAAGAAAATTCAAGTTTATTCATTTTATGGGTGGAAATGGTGCTTAAATATTAGCAAGTGTATCAAACCCAAGAACTAAGTGCAATTATGTTGTTTCCTCCACTATCGTGTTATTTTAAACATCAATACTATACATAAACAATTATATACACTCCCTCCCCCCACACACACACCCTTCCACCTTAACACCCACAAACACTATCAGTCAATATCAGAACACAATTGCTCACTGTAAACAATATTTTCGCATGAATATTTTCGCATGAAGCTTTCATCCGGAGGGTTTCATAGTAAATGAAAACCCCAAAATGAAGGTTTGAAGCTAAAATATTGAGGTTGTTTTTCTATTCCCACTTCCTGTTGTTGTACCTTTTAAGAAGCAATCATCATCAAGATAATGAGAATCACTTCAGATGATCAACAACATTACTTTCGTTTTCTATCACCTTTTTTTGTAGTTGCTATTGTTGACGTTGTGCAGAAAATCAAGGCTTAAAAAAATGAAAATTATATATATATATATATATGGTCAAACAAAGGTTCATTTTACCCTTTCTGGAATCAGTAGACAGTTCAGACTAGAACGCTAACTGAACCAGGCAAAAATTAACCAAACCACAACAGCAGTGTTGTTACGAGAATCACTCGTACCTGGTCTGCATGGGAAGTAATGATGGAACAAACAAACTTGCACCTGGAATAGAATTAGTAAAAATATATACATATAAATAAATTTTTTTAAAACACCATGTTCCAAACAGGTAACCAACCGTTTTCGTGAGGAAGGTGATGACGTCGTTGGGGTTCCCTCGCAGGTCGTCCAACAGTCTTTCTGCCACTACATGAAGCAGAGTGTTCGGCGCAGTGTTGGCGTCTTTCGCCAGGTTGAGGAAAATGGGGCTGCCTCTCTCAACCAGGTACTGGCCCAGCTTTGTGTTCCCCTGTCAGTTTGCACACACTGTTTGGTCAGGACTGAAGAAAAGTGTGGTGTGGTGTGGTGTGGTGCGGTGTAGTGTAGTGTGGTGCGGTGTGGTGTTGTGTGATGAGGTTTGGCCTGATGTGGTGTGGTGTGGTGAGGTGGTGCGTCACGGTGCGACGGTGTGGTGTGGTGTGGTGTGGCACGGAATGGCACACACACACATGAGATGCTACACACACACACGAACACAGACACTTACATCAGATAACACACACACTCACACAAATCACACACAACATAAACACACACTCACTTGTCAAATACAACACACATACACACATACACACACACAGACACACACACATCATGAACACACAACACACACACAAACACATGATCACATGAGACACAACACACACAATCACACACATCACATACTACACACACACAGATTACACACACACAATCATATGAGACACATCATGCACACAACACACACACACACACACACACACACTACACACAACACACACACACACACAACACACACACATCAGACACTACACACAACACACACACACACACACACACACACACTACACACAACACACACACACACAACACACACACACCACGCACACACACACACACATCAGACACTACACACATACATACACACACACCAGACACTACACTGACACACACAAACACACACACACATACACATATACACACTCACATCACATATTACACTACACACACACACACACACACACATCAGATACTGCACACACATGCATTCACACACATGCATGCACGCACACACACACACACACACACACACACACACGCGCGCGCGCGCATTAGACACTACACACACACACACACACACAGACCTGTGCCAGAGCCAGCATAGCGGCGGTATATCCATCGTCGTTGCACTGAGTGACGTCACATCCCTTCTCCACCAGCAATTTGCTGACCTGCATCACCACCTTGATCGCCTCCTCGTCCACCACCTGTCAATCATCACCACCACCCCCACCTCTTTAACTCTTTCACCAACACATAGCAGCTTAACTCTTTCACTGCAAAGTTTCTGTGTGAAAAACAAATATTTAAAAGAAACGTTGCTCTCAGTCACAGGCTTTGGTTCATGTCAGAACAACACAATGGACTGTACACTTCAAACTCTTTGCTGCCCCATCATCTGCATTGCTATTACTCCCACGCCACTCATTTGCATTCCCCCATACATGGCCATACCCGGGTTCGTCCGTAACAGTTCCAGCGTCAACAGTCCACAGGGAACCGTCAATGTTATGTCGCCAGAGGAGACCCTGCACTGCTGCTGAGTCACTTCGGTGGTGTTCAGTGGTGCCTGTTCTGATTCAACGTACTAAGGACACCACCTACTGAGCCCCCTACTAATGACAATAATGGCTTAATCGCAGAGCCAGACTGGCAAAGGTTAGTCATTGTTCTGTTGGCCGGAAGCTGGCTGCAGCTGTTGAGCATTGTTACAATGTGAAAAATGGTCCACATGACCCCTCGGTGTCGCCTATGGTGGTGCACTGTCTAGTCAACTGAAGTCGTCTATGGCAGTGAAAGAGTTGACGGGACAGTGCATTGCCATCGGCGACTTTTGACGACATCGAGGAGTCATACCATTTCAGTGATATGAAATCACGTGCTTCTGTGACAGATACAGTCAATATTTTGTTGCTGCCATGTGTATGGAATTCCAGCCCATATAATGTTGGTGCTGTGTGTCTGGAAATCCAGCTAATATTATGTCAGTGCTGTATACACATATAAGATCCAGTAATCCGTGTCAGTGTTCAAAGGGCTATGGAAACAAGAACATACTAAGTATGCAGGGCCCTGAAAATGGAGAATGGCTGCCATCAAGACATGGTACAAAATGGTCATACAAAATGGTCATACATGTTAATGCCCACTTGTGCATGCATACAAGTTAACATGATAGCTGCAGCCAACGAGTGCAGAAGAAGTAGATAAAACAGGTGAAAATTCATTCAACAGTTTTCATTTAAACCCCAGCATTTTGCTACGCACACACACACACACACACACATATGCACACATATACATATAAACACTCACACACATGCACGGATTCACGTACACTTCCTATACATACCCTCTGAAAAGATGAAAAATTCACACAAGCACCCACACATATATACACACGGACTACACAAAACTGAATTCGCAAGACACATTCATAAAAACAACACAAAAAGGGACAAAAAAAATGCATAGAACATACAACAAAACCAACAATCAAATGTACAACATGACCATCTAACGAACAATACGAGGAATGTACAACAACAACACACAAAGAACAGACTGACACAAACCAAGCAAATGTGAAAAAAACAACAACAAAAACTGGGCCATCGATAACAGAAGGACAAACTTTTGACACAGTAATGTTCGTTCACAATTTTCAAAACACTCACTGGTTTCCTGAAAAACTTCACTTCATGCTTCATATAGGAGTCTTCCTTGTAAATGATGGTGTCTGCCAAATGGTGCAACTGAAAACAGAAAGACAGGCATCTCTGTTTTCATGTGCAGTCTGCAAAACAAGGCGCCATGAACAGAGCATGACACAGAGTGAGACCAAAATAACAACGGCAACAAAAAAAATAAATAATAACAACATATTGTATTTATATGGCATAAACTCACTGTATAACAGGCTCTAAGCATCTAAAATGAAAAAAAAAAAACATATGCAACAGTGCATTATACTACATACAAACACATGAGGACTTGGAAGTAAAAAACAAATCAATATTCACCAATACTAAAAATCGTAGATACGAACAATCGTAGAAAAAAAGGCACAAAATATCCCCTGCACACGCATGTACACACACACGCGCGCACACAGCAAACACCAGCACACAAGCATGCACACTACAGGATACTCCAACAGAGGGGGGACACAAGGGGAGTACAGAGGATGGGAGGAGACAAAGGACAATGCTTCATCACATCCAAAGGCCATTTTGAACAGGTGGGTTTTTAGTTTTGTTTTGAAAGAGGACAGAGTTAGTGAGTGCCGGAGATCCAGAGGAAGAGAATTCCAGACAGAAAGTGCTTGATACTGAACTGCTCTTTGACTAAATGTCTTTGAAGAGACTTTGGGGACTCACAGCTTATCTCCAGAAGACCAGAGAGAACAGGATGGAGTGTAAATATGAAGAACAGAAGGTAACTAAGGTGGTAGAGAACCTTCGAAGTGGCGATAAGCCAATATGCCAATTTAGAACTGGATTCTGTACTGGATGCGCAACCACTGAAGCTGACGCAAGAGAGGGGTAATATGATACTTTTTTTTACTTTTTGAAAACGACTCTGGCAGCATTGTTCAAGATTGTGTACATACGAGTGAACACAGGAGTTGCAGCCCACAAACGCAGAAGAAGAAGAACAAGAGAGGCAAGGCCTTCAAGACTCACTTGTGACTGAGAGTAAAACACACAAGCTTTTTATGTATTGAGTATAATTTCAAAATGTAATGTTTAAGATGAGAAAGATCAGTTTAAAGCAAATTAAGTCCCCTAGCGTTAATTACAGAGTAATTTCCCTTTTTTACTATCTGCACCAAAACGTTTGCAAAATAAATAAAACTTCCATGCTTAGCAAAAGAAGTTCCTGTTTAAACAAAAAATGATAATAATGACTGCTCTTGTTGTTGGTTCAGAATATCAGATCAAAGTGCCAAGTTTAGAGAATACAAAAAATATAAATATAACAGTATGTGCAGTTTGCATATAATTAGGCTTCTTTTTTTATTTTTTTGTGCCCATCCCAGAGGTGCAATATTGTTTTAAACAAGATGACTGGAAAGAACTGAATTTTTTTCTATTTTTATGCCTAATTTGGTGTCAACTGACAAAGTATTTGCAGAGAAAATGTCAATGTTAAAGTTTACCACGGACACACAGACACACACACACACACAGACCACCGAACACCGGGTTAAAACATAGACTCACTTTGTTTACACAAGTGAGTCAAAAATTATCTTTTCGGCCTTCACGGTGCTGCAGTGTATAAGGCGCATCCCCCAGATTTAAAGAAAAAATATTATTTTGATCTAGTATAAAGGGCACACATCCGATGAGCCACATCTGCCGTAACGTGAAAGCCATTTAGTCTCTGCTAACAGTGGATGTTGTTTTCCAATTAGTGATGTCATCTTCAGAAAACTGGATCAAAATCTATCTTGTTTTCGTCTGCTTGATGACTCGGCAAAGTAACAGAGCCATTTGTCTGCTCTGTTATCTGCTGCTTTCTATTTTTTACACTTTTTTTTCAATACAATTTTACAGACTTCAGTCGAATTTACACTATTGTAAAGCGCAAGCTTATTAACATGAGGAGTCTTATCACTGAGTTGCCACGAAATTTTGGTCAAGAGGAGCAAACAGATAGACCTGGTTTGCATCAGACCGACATGGTAGAGTATATGACACTGAATGTTCAATCAGAATCCAGTCTGCAAGCCCTGCTTTTCAGTCCCGTCCACCATTTTGCTTTGTGTTCTGCTTTCAAAAAAAGATCAATTCACTTCCGATTTCTCTACTTTCACACCGTAAATTTATCCCGAGTTCAGACACTGCCCTTTTTTTATGGCCTAAGGTTGAACTGCAATCACATTCAACTGAAATTATGTCTAATATCAATCTGATTCAATAGTAAGTACGAACCATGTCAAATCAAACAGTGGTATGACAAGTACTGCTGTTCAGCACAATCGTGAGCGTTCATTGCGAGCAACAATGTTGTCATACTGGTCATGGTTGTCAGAAATTAGTTTTCAGGCACAAACAGGGTGTATACAGCTGACAAAATGCAAGGGTCAGATTTGAGTTTAAAAAAAAAAAAAAATTTTTAATTTTTAAAACAGTAGTACCTCACAGTAAAAAAATTTTTTTTTTTTTTTTTTAATGACTGGGTGGTGCACGGTGCACATGCTTACTGGAGTGTCACCGTTGTTGTTGACGATGGTGCAGTCTGCCCCCTTCCCCTCGATCAGGTAACGGATCTGCTCGATCAGATCCTCGTCCTTCTCACTGGAGCAGGCGATGAACAGCAGTGTCTCACCTGAGAACCGAACAGAAGTGGTGACCATCTGGGTGGTGAACAGCACAGTTTTATGGCTTGAGCAAATGCATTCTCCCGCAACCAAGCCCCCCCCCCCCCCACCCCACCCCCCCCAACTTTTTTTTTTCTCACTGTTTGTATGAACACACGCTTGAAAACATGTTCAATTATTCACATTCGTAGCACTGGTAACTTTTTTCTGTTTTTTTTTTGTTTTTTTTCTTTTTGTTTTTTGCATGCTGAACAAACGCAGACTCCAAATAAACGTTCACAAATACACATTTTCCAGTCGCCATAGTGAAGTGGTTAGAATCACAAACCTATCAACAGGGGGACAAAGGTTCCAGCCCCATCAGAGGTATGTGGGCTCCTACCATGTTTGAGAGTGTTACAGGCGGAAATGGGAAGACTGACACCACACAATACATCATCTACTTCATGGACATATCTTTTGGGGTGCTGCTCAAAATTTCCTGACCAACACTGCAGGTGTCTGTATCTCTCAGGCCTGGTTGACAGCCAGGTGTACAGCCTTGTCCAGTGGTCCCAAACCTAAATGGACCCCCTATAGCATCATCGTCATTACCCTTATCGTATCTAATTACAGAGAGAAAAAAACAAAGCAAAAAGAGGCAAGGCCTTAAAGACTCACTTGTGACACGGGCTTTATCCAGTCAAGGAATCATGAGAAAAAAAAAAGAGATTTTTTTTTTATCTTTAAAATGGGTTCTGTATTAAATATCAATAAGCTTTGGAGAAAAAAAAAATAATAATAAAAATATATTTACCATTTAAATCATGTTGTTGTTTTTTATATCTCTATTATTTTTTAAGAAATTCTTTTAATTTGGCAGTAAAGGAGATGTTGACATCGCCTCAGACACACAGCAACATGTAGCTGTTTTCTGCACAAACCAGTCTACAATAGGCTGACCAAAACGATCAATTCAATTTTTCTTTTATGCTCATTCAAGTTAATTCAGTATCCACTTCAGAATGCTCATATGTAGTAAACACGTCGACGGTGTAGTTAGTGTCAATGTATGTGTTAGTGGCAATGTATGTGTTCTGTCCAGAATTGGTATTTCTTTTCTTTTAATTGCGAAAAGAAAAACAATGTCATACCGTCTTCTTACCAAACATAGCCTATGTTCTGGTAAATGGGAAGTGGGATTACAGATTTTTCGGATTCAGAACAAGCCTCAACAAAATAAACCGTTAAGGACCCAGAAATACAGCTTAATTAAGACGACGTACAACCTATTACTGGTATGACTGAAATATTTTTTTCCTCCTATGTATAATCCAAATTTGGAATTGGCAGAGACAAAGTATTTCCAGAGAAAATGAATCAGTAGAAATTTACCACGGACGCACACACAAAAACACACACACACAAAATGAAAATTTGTTAAAGTTTAACACACACACACACACACACACACACACACACACACAGAGTCAACCGAACACCGGTTTATAACAGACTCACTTTGTTTACACAAGTGAGGTAAAATTGTACCAAATTCTGGGGGCACCAAAGAAAAAAAAGATAAAAAATTAAAATAATATCTCAGCGACTGACCATCCTCGTTGGGGAAGTTGACGTCCACTCTGTCATCCTCCAGCAGCAGACTGACCACGCCCTGATGACCCTTCAGGTACGCCACAGACAGAGGCGTGGTCTGAGGGACACAGTTTCAGTTTCTTAAAGAGACATCACCGCATTCGGACAAATCACTGCCTTCGGACAAATTCATTTACACTACTCCACATCTCCTAAGCAGATGCCTGACCAGCAGCATGCGGAGGTTGTGTATTTCTGTGTGTGTGCATGCTCTGTGTGTGTGTGTGTGTGTGTGTGTGTGCGTGAATGTATCTGTGTAGTGTGCATGTGCCTGTGTGTGCATGTGTGTGAGTGTGTGACTGCATGTGTATATGTGGGTGTATGTATGTGTGTGTGTAAGTGTGTGTGTGTGTGTGTGTGTGTGTGTGTGGTGTTTTACAAACAGTCGTCACACAGACTCTGCGCTGAATTTCATTTTCACAGTGAAGCAGGGGAAGTAAGAAGTGCTTAGCTGCAGAACAAGGTGAATGACATCCCACAGAGACACTCGGACATCGAGCCACACATCAGCAAACGGGCACAGATGCTGTTTGACCGAGATGCAATTAGATTCCGCCACATTCTCTCTTGTTCGGGCAAACAATCAAGTTGATTGGACCACTCAATGCTGTTTCAATGTAAACATGCACATGATTAGCTGAGCATCATCACGTGAGACCAAGGTTAGTAGTGACTGCCCTAGCCTTGTGATCGGTAAGTCCAGAGCATCTGGGTAATGTTATGACAGGAAAGCAAGTGACTATGTTATGCAGTTGAAAATGAACTCGTTGATGTTGGTGTAACGTTAGGAACAAACTGCGATCGAGCCTGACAAAATATGGCGAAATCGTAATATCAGTTCGGTTCAGTTACTCAAGGAGGTGTCACTGTGTTCAGACAAATCCATATACACTACACCGCATCTGCCAAGCAGATGCCTGACCAGCAGCGTAACCCAACGCGCCTAGTCAGGCCTTGAGGAAAGGAAAAAAAGAAAAGGCATAAACAAATAAATGGATACATCAATGAATCAATTAATAACTAACTAAATAAATAAATGTGAGCAGATAGATAATGAAATAAAAATAAAATGCGGAGAAAAAAGAATTAAAAAAAAAATCAAATAAATAAAATTTAGAAAAACATATAAATAGATAAATGAATTTTTTTAAATAATACTAAATAGATGAATAAAACAGATAAAAAGATGAATAAATAAATAGAGAGATAAATGAATAAATAAATACCATAAAATAAATAAACAAATAAACTGATAAATAAAATAAAAACATATAATTTAGCATCTCTGATTCTGCCACCTTCCTTCCCCCGTCCACTCACAGTCCAGTCATTGCTGACGGCAGGGTCGGCGCCAGACTCCAGCAACAGTTTGACAGCGAAGTACCAGCCGTAGGCGGCCGCATAGTGCAGCGGGGTGTTGCCTGAAGTGTCCTTGCGGTTGGGCCAGGCCCCCAGGTGCAACAGGTAGGACATCACGTGCGTGGAGCCGTTCATGGCTGCGTGCATCAACGCCGTGCGGCCCACACGATCTGCCAGGCACAGACAAACCGAGTCGTATCATAAGAAAAATTAATATGTTATGAATATATACATATATAAAAACATTCAATCTTGAAATAAAGAAAAACAACAACCAGTGTCCCTCTCTCGTCAATCGCGGCATGCATCAACGTCGTGTGGCCCATGCGATCTGACAGGCACAGACATACAGACAGACACTGGCAAATCAAGTCCAATAATAAGAACAAGAGAGGCAAGGCCTTCAAGACTCACTTGTGATACACTTTAAAAAAAAAATCCAAGCTTTTTATGTATTGAGTATAATTTCAAAATGTAATGTTTAAGATGAGAAAGATCAGTTTAAAGCAAATTAACTCCCCTAGCATTAATTACAGAGTAATTTCCCTTCTTTACTATCTGCACCAAAACGTTTGCAAAATAAATAAAACTTCCATGCTTAGCAAAAGAAGTTCCTGTTTGAACAAAAAATGATAATAATGACTGCTCTTGTTGTTGGGTCAGAATATCAGATCAAAGTGCCAAGTTTAGAGAATACAAAAAATATAAATATAACAGTAAATGCAGTTTGCATATAATTAGGCTTCATTTTCTATTTTTTTTGTGCCCATCCCAGAGGTGCAATATTGTTTTAAAGAAGATGACTGGAAAGAACTGAATTTTTCCTATTTTTATGCATAATTTGGTGTCAACTGACAAAGTATTTGCAGAGAAAATGTCAATGTTAAAGTTTACCACGGACACACAGACACACACACACACACAGAGACACACACAGACAACCGAACACCGGGTTAAAACATAGACTCACTCTGTATACACAAGTGAGTCAAAAAATGATGTTATAAATATCTTTAAAATAATTTTTTTTTTTTAAACCCATTCAAATTTAAGAAAGCAGAAAAAACAACCAGTATCCCTCTCAGGTCCATGGCCGCGTGCATCAACGCGATGTGGCCCATGCAATCTGACAGGACTCAGACAAACCAAATTGAATGATAAGAAAAGTTAATATGTTATATACATATATATATAGATATATATATATATATATATAACGAAAATTCAATTTTACAATGAAGAAAAACAATAACCAATGGCCCTCTCAGATCCAGCTGATTTCTCAGTGCATAAAATAACAACAACAAAAAAAGTATTTCTTCTCTTTTTTTTGTCTTTATCAAGAGGTCCTCCAGGTCTGTCGATTATGTGTCAAAGCCTGGGTCTCTGCAAATGGTTAAATTTTTTTTTTTTTTTTTTTTTTTTAAAATAAAACGTACACATACAAAAGCTAATAACAAAAAAACCAAAAGAACTCCGCTGACCTCTGAACTCCACCACAGCACCAGCCTGCACCAGACACCTGACGATGTCCAGGTGACCGGCACCGGCAGCGAACATGAGGGGCGTGACCGACAGGTCGTTGAGGGAAGTCTTCACATCCACGTTGGCCCCTCGCTTCACCAGCTGTTTCACAATGTCCTGCACACAGTGTCACCTTGTGTGTGTGGGTGTCATGCTCAGAGATGCCGACCTCTGTCAAGTGTTTGTTGTTGGAACAATCGGAGAAATGTGGTAGGAACATTTTGAATCTGGTAGGAACACAAGCCACATCAGCAAACGTACATTTTATCTACACACACACACACACACCCAACACACACACACACACCCAACACACACACACACACACATACCCAACACACACACACACCCAACACACACACACACACACACACACACCCAACACACACACACACCCAACACACACACACACACACACAAACACATACACACACACTCCTGTACACACACAAACACACACCTGTACACACACACCTGTACACACACACACACACACACACACACCCAACACACACACACACCCAACACACACACACACCCAACACACACACACACACAAACACATACACACACACTCCTGTACACACACAAACACACACCTGTACACACACACCTGTACACACACACACACAAACACACACACTGACCAGGTGACCACCCTGACAGGCCAGATGGAGCGGACTGAGCGACTTCTTGTTGGCGCGGTTCACTCCTCCGTTCGCCTTACCCTCCGTGGGGTCCACAAACCGTGCCTTGCCTGCCAAGCCATTTATCTCTTTATTTCTTTTATCATTCATATCTATATACAGCACCCAATAATAACAAACGAAGGCTTGCCTATAACAGCACAGTAACCCCTTCTCAGATGGGAGCTCTCTGCAATTTACAATAACATAAACAAATTTAAGAACAAGTGACTTAAAAGTATCTACAAAACATCAACACAGGCAGTATCACAGTCTCCTATCACATAACACAGAGATCAAAAGTCTAATCGCTTTACTTATACATAGGGCCAAACTTTCAGTAAGAGACTATTTAATATATGAGATGAAACAATCATTGACTGAGAACTATAATGGTAGAAACAAATCTGTAACACTGTTTTTAATTAACTGATATGGATACTTATATAGTGGTTAATTGACTGATCTGGATACTTATATAGTGGTTAATGGACTGATATGGATACTTATATAGTGGTTAACTGACTGATATGGATACTTATATAGTGGTTAATGGACTGATATGGATACTTATATTGTGGTTAACTGACTGATATGGATACTTATATAGTGGTTAATGGACTGAAATGGATACTTATATAGTGGTTGACTGAAATGGATACTTATATAATGGTAAATTGACTGATACAGATACTTATATAGTGGTTGACTGAAATGGATACTTATATAATGGTTAATTGACTGATATGGATACTTATATAATGGTTAACAGACTGATATGGATACTTACATGGTGGTTAACTGACTGATATGGATACTTATATAGTGGTTGACTGATATGGATACTTATATAGTGGTTGACTGATATGGATACTTATATAGTGGTTAATTGACTGATATGGATACTTATATAGTGGTTAATTGACTGATATGGATACTCATACAGTGGCTATCCTTGGTCAGAGAACTAAGCTCAAAGCGCTTTATAAACACTAAGTCACATGCACAACAGGCTGCCTACCTGGGTAGAGCCGACTGAGAATGCCTCCAGGTGCTAATCACTCATTTCCCACATCATTCAGTCAGGCTTCAGTCACACACATGTACACAAATGTCTCTACCCAGTTTATGTGTGATGTCTTCTGTGCAGTCATTTCATTGTTTCATGCAGTTTCTGTCTGTCTGTCTTGTCTGTCTGTGTGTGGGTGACAACTCTGTTTTCAGCGATGTAAGAGTAGAAATTTGTATACACCCTGCATAAATTAAGTTCCTTCATATCCAAATGACCTAAAACAAATGTTAAATACAGATGATTTTTTTTTCAAAGCTCTCATCAGTTTTCATCAGAAACAGGGACATAACATCACAGTTATCTGGAAGAAACAGGGGCATCACAAGACAGTGGCCGATGGGCACAAAAGCCGAGTGGTTTAAGCGTTGGACTTTCAATCTGAGGATCCAAGGTTCAAATCTCAGTCACAGCGCCTGGTGGGTAAAGGGTGGAGAGTTTTCCAATCTCCCAGGTCAACAGATGTGCAGACATGCTAGTGCCTAAACCCCCTTCATGAGAATATGCATGCAAAAGATCAAATACCCATGTTAAAGATCCCATAATCAATGTGAGGGTTCGGTGGGTCATGGAAATAAAGACATACCCAACATGCACCCCCCCCCCTCCCCATGAAACGGAGTATATTTGCCTACAGGGCAGGGGAAAAATGGTCATACACATAAACCCCCACTCGTGTATATGAATGAACGTAGGAGTCGCAGCCCACGAGTGAAGAAGAAGAAGAAGCATAAGCATGCAAATCTTATACACGCGTTAAAGATCGTGTAATCCACATCAGTGTTCGGTGGGTTACGGAAACAAGAACATACCCAACATGCACCACCACCCCACCACCCCAACCTCAAAACGGAGTATTGTCACGTTTTTTAGTTGATTGAGTTATGGAGTATAATGACTTACAAGTTATATCTGTTCTTTTTTTCTTTTTCTTTTTTTTAGATTCTAAATTGACATAAAGAATTTATATACAAAATAAAATGGTGGTCGACCCAAGAAAGTACGGGTAAAAAAAAAAAATTTTTTTACATGGAGTATGACTGCCTGAGGGAAAAAACAGCCATATACATAAACCCCTACTAATGTATATGACTGAATGTGAGAGTCACAGCCCTCGAACGAAGAAGAAGACATGACAGGAGCCCAGAACTCACTGTCAGAAAACAGGTCCAGAAGGATCTCCGCATTCCGGGTGCGGCCAGCATGAATGGCGTAATGCAGAGCGGTCTCCCCATTCGTGTCCGAATCAAAGGGGTTGGCTCCCCTGTGAATGTGAACAACAACAACAATATATATATATATATATGAATAAAACCATCTTTGCATTCACATATCTCACAGAGAAACTTACTCTTCCTACAATTCATCTTTACTCAGATGGTGATTTTATTGGCAATTCTATTTGTTGATACTTACAATCATTATGAAAACTTGCCAAGCGCTCAAAAGAACAGCGGAAATGGTGATCAGCTCGTTCTACCCCACAAGACGGGCGCAATAGCCGAGTGGTTAAAGCGTTGGACTGTCAGTCTGAGGGTCCCGGGTTCGAATCACGGTGACGGAGCCTGGTGGGTAAAGGGTGGAGATTTTTATGATCTCCCAGGTCAACATATGTGCAGACCTGCTAGTGCCTGAACCCCCTTCGTGTGTATATGCAAGCAGAAGATCAAATACGCATGTTAAAGATCCTGTAATCCATGTCAGCGTTCGGTGGGTTATGGAAACAAGAACATAGCCAGCATGCACACCCCCGAAAACGGAGTATGGCTGCCTACACGGCGGGGTAAAAACGGTCATACACGTAAAAGCCCACTCGTGTGCATACGAGTGAACGCAGAAGAAGAAGAAGAAGTTCTACCCCACAGCTACATGCCTGCTACAACTCCCCTGTACCAGCACTACATGAGACCACTGCAGGAGAAAAAAAAATTGAGTGGTTTACTAGACTGGCGAAAATCATTGGAAAATTGTGGATTTAATCGGTCAATGAAAGCTTCATTTTCATGCTTTTGAAATGCATAAATGGTTCAGTTTAGGATGTCAGTATCAGTATCAGTAGCTCAAGGAGGCGTCACTGCGTTCGGTCAAATCCATATACGCTACACCGCATCTGCCAAGCAGATGCCTGACCAGCAGCGTAACCCAACGCGCTTAGTCAGGCCTTGAGAAAAAAATAATAAAAAAGAAAGAAAGAAAGAAAAGAAAAGAAAAATAAATAATAAAATAAAATAATATAAATAATAATAATAATAAATAAAATAAAATAAAATAAATAAATAAATAAAATAATAGATAAATACATAAAAATACTACTACTAATGATAATATTTAAAAGGCGCAAAATCTTGATTAAGTCAACTCTAGGCGCGTGCGCGCGCACACACACACACACACACACACACACACACAAAGATAAATAAGCAAATGTACCAAACAAGAATAAACGAAAATTTGAATAGTGTGTTCATATGAGAATACTCATACCTGGTCCGCAGGCGAAGTAATCATGGTACGAGTTACCTTGCACTTGGAGTAGAATGAGTTAAGAGCTACAACATCATGAAAATGGTTGCCACCAATCTGTGTCTCAAGAGAGTGTCTTGTATTATTCAGTTCACTTCACTGCAGTAAACTACAGCATACTGATCAGCACATTCCACACACCCCCCCCCCCCCCAACCCCTTCCTCACCCTCCCACTCACCTACAGTGCCATCACAACCACAACACACTGCACGCACATACCTTGCACACATGCGAACCCAAAAATATCACCGTTAGTAAAATGGAGAAAAAAAAATTGGAAACAAATGTTCAGATTGTTCAGGAACACACTTTGTTCTTACAGATGTGATGCTGTGTCGGTGTACACACACACACACACACACACACACACACACACACACACACACACACACACACACAACACTATTCTGCCCAAGCCTTTTACCTTGAGCTGCCTGCCCCTGCCCAAGTAATTTTTACCTAAGTGATGACGTGAGAGGGTATGGTCAGAAAAATGCTCATAAAATCTTTAAATATGGTGGATTTTGATCAAATTTGGCATTTTTATTAAAAAAAAATAACTGTAGTTTAGTACTGAAGTCTTTAAAGGCAGGAAATTTATAAGTAGTCATGACAAATCATTGCTAAAAGAAAAGAAAACAAAAAACACCCATGCATACAACATGCTTTTTCGCACAATACATCACAACAGATCTAAAGAAAACACGCACTGTCTGAATCATTCACCACTTCTTCACCTTCCACTGTACTCAGTTCGATGAAATTATCGCTATTTTCCTCCTCTACTTCTTTTTCCGATTCATCATTCTCCTCCTCACTGTAAGAGTTCATCATGATTTTGTTGACAGCCTCGTCCAAAGTCAATTTTCATTGAAAACTCATCTTTTCTGGCTTCAAAATCATGCACACGAAACTTGAATTTCCCTTTGTTCGAATTCTTCCGGTTTGGTTTCAAGAAGAGTTTGTTTTGTTTTTTGTTTGTTTTTTGTTTGTTTGTTGTTGTTTTTTGCTGCCCCATCATCTGCACTGTTTCAATGGCACTACTCCCACGCCGCTCATTTAGATTCCCCATACACAACCACACCCGGGTTCATCCGTCACAGTTCCAGCGTCAGCAGTCCACAGGGAACTATCAATGTTAGGTCGCCAGGAGGCCACACACCAGAGGAGACCCTGCACTGCTGCTGAGTCACTTCGGTGGTGTTCAGTGGTGCCTGTTCTGATTTAACGTACTTAGGACACCACCTACTAAGCCCCCTACTAACGACAATAATGGCTTAGTCATGGAGCCAGACTCCCAGAGTGGAGACCGCCACCACGTCCCCCAAACAACAGCCCCCCCATGAATCTGTCGACACTGAAGACATTGACAGGACTCACCCCAAGCACAGAAGTGGAGGGGTATCGAAACAGGTCACCATGAGAGCAGAAGAGTTTCTTCCCTTTAATCGCAACCAAAACTGAAAGTAGACCAGATGAACAACAAAACTACGTCCGCGGGCGACAGCCCCCTCACAGACACACACATCCCACACACACACACCCACCCAATACACACAATACACACTCACCTGTCCAACAGCAACTGCAGTGGGGCAGGGGAGGAGCACCCAGCTGCGATGTGAATGGGTCGCCTCCCCTTGAAGTCGCTCATCAAGAAGTTGGGGTCAGAGGTCAGCACCTTCTGCAGGACATCGGCATTGGGATTGCTGGCCGCCGCATGGATCATGGTGAACTGCCCGCACCATGACAACAGCACGTTAAAGATCCTGTAATTCATGTCAGCATTCTGTGGGTTATGGAAACAAGAACAAACCCAGCATGCACACCACCCCCCCCCCACCAAAATGGAGTATGGCTGCCTACAATGCAGGGTAAATAAACGAAACAGTTGTACAACTAAAATGTTCATGTCTGTCTTCGGTGGGTTATGGAAACAAAAACATACCCAGCATGCACACCTCCAAAAAATGGAGTATGGCTGCCTACAATGCTGGGTAAAATAACGAAACGGTCATACATGTAAAAGGTTACGTCTGTCTGTCTATGCGTATGTGTGCGTTCATGAAATCTGATTGAATAACACAGGAAATGAATGATAAGCGCCCAATGGCAGCTGTCAGTTGGCTCTACCCAAGTAGGCAGCCTGTTGTGCAAATGACCCCGTGTTTGTAAAGCGCTTAAAGCTTGGTCTCTGATCGAGGATAGGAGCTATATATGTATCCATATCATCATCATCATCATCAACATGATTTAACTCTTTCACCGCCAAGTTTCTATGTCGTCTTCTTGTTCGTGAGCTGCGACTCCCATGTTCACTTGTACAGTGCACAAGTGGGCTTTTGCATGTATAACCGTTTTTACCCCCAAAATGTAGGCAGTCATACTCTGTATCTGGACAGGATGAAGCGGGTGGAGGTTGCATGCTGGGTATGTTCTTGTTTCTATAACCCACAAAAATGGGTGCTTACAAGAATGACCATTTTTCCCCTACAGAAGGTAGCCATACTCCATTTTCTAGTGGGGGTCAGGGGGAGGCGGAGAGTTTGTGGGGAGAGTTTATGCCTAGCCCCGAGTCCCCACCTCCAAGAGAGGACTTGCCACTCCCCCTTATTCCTGCCTCCCGCTGGGACACCTTGGGAGGCAACACTCGTACCCCTTTCCCCCTGGTCCCCTTCATGACAGTTTTAATGGGATGAGCATCGCCTTCGCAATCAGCATCCAAAGACGCATGACGGCAGTCCCTATCGGAGGAAACCATGAGCTCCGAGCCTGGGAGAGTCTCTTGCCGAGTCTCAATCCCAGCATCATGGTTTCTGCCGTCATGGGATGACGGACAAGGCATGGTAACTGCACTTAGGCACCTAGCGAAAGATCCCATCCTTAACAGCGAAAGGAAAGACAAGATCAACTGAGAGGTAGAAAATAAAGTATGATTCGAGGGGGCAGAGTCGAATCGAGTACACAAAAGGTAAAATACAATAAAATCAAGCCACATGCAACAAAATAAGGCCAAATAAACACACTTAATAGCCAAAAAAAAAGCCGTTACACGAGACAGAGCTTAAACCTGACAAGATGGCGTCCAGAGCCTTGGCCAAAGGATTGATTCAGTGCTCATAGCTTTTAGAGGCATTTGATTGGCTAAGAGCGGACCGGGCAAGATGGGTCATCTTTTCACTGTTAGCCACGCGAAATTTGGCCAAGCAGAGCAAACTGATAGGCCTAGTTTGCATCAGTTTGACAGTCCTTTTAACATGACCCCTCAATGTTGACTAAAGTTGCATACGGTGTAGAGAGATTTAATGAGTTAAAATCCCATGGTATTCTGTCCACTTCAGGCAGAGGTCTGTAAAAAAAATTTTAAAAGGAAAGAAACAAAACCTCAATCACTCACAGGGTCCAACTTGAGTAGGAAAAAGACAACAATTTCATGCTCATGCATAAGAGTATAAAACCAACCAACCAAACAAACAAAACTGATAATTCAGAAGACAGAGGAAGGCAAAGATCACAAAGGCATTTCTGGTGATACCATTGCCAGCGCTCCTTGGAAAGAGAAGCAGCAACATTAGAAACACCAAAATACCCCTTTCATGCCAGCCGCCGTGGTGAAGTGGTTAGCATCGCTGACTGACAGCTGGGAGGACGCGGGTTCGAATCCCAGCGGAGGTGAGTTTTTCAGCCCGTATCCAGCTCCTACCAAGAGTTGAGTGTGCTGTGGGCTTAAATGGGGAGACTGGGACCACACAGTCGAGTGTCATCCACTTCAAGGATGCGTCTTTGGGTGTATTGCTCTAATTACCTGACCAAAACTGCAAGTGTCTGTATCTCTCAGGCCTGGTTAACACCGGAATATCATTATGACAGGAAGCATAGAGTACAGCCTTGTCACGCAGTCCCAAACCAAAATGGACCTCCATAGCAATATCATCATCCTCATCGTTATCCTCCTCCTCCTTCATCATCATCAATATAAACAAAACAGTCTCAAAGTCTGTGGCCTTTCATGCCCTGCTCTCATGGTGACCTCAGTTTTGATACACCTCCATTTGCTTGGGGTGAGTTTTCATGTTTTGTTATCCAGGGAAGAGAAACTACACACACACACACACACACACACACACACACACACACACTCACACATGCATGCATGCATGCGTGCATGCACGTACATATATATGTGCACACACACACGCCAAGAAAGGATGCTCTCTTCATTCCCTGATATCCATGTGCATTCAAACTTGACTGTTGTCTTCCTACAAGCCTACATTATTGCTGTCCATAGCTACAGACAAAAACAAAGGTTACAACAATGTTTGATCTCTAAAAAAAATAAAATTAAAAAAAAAAAAGAAAGAAATCTGGGTCACTCACTCCTTTGAGGTTCCTTATGCGCAGATCCATACTGGATGGTGGAACACTGGGCACCTCAGAGACGTCCTTGGCAACAAGAACCTGTAATGGACAAGTGCATGTGTCCCAAACAAGACCCTGTTATGGACAAGTGCATGTATCCAAAAAAAGACCCTGTAATGGGCATGTGCATGTATCCCACTAAACAATAACAAAACTGTCCTGCTCGAGACCAACAACAACAGAACCATCCCACCAGAGACAGTTTCACTTTCACTTTCTCAAGGAGGCGCCACCGCATTCGGACAAATCCATACATGCTACACCACATCTGCTAGGCAGATGCCTGACCAGCAGCGTAACCCAACGCACTTAGTCAGGCCCTGAGTGCATGCACACATATTTGTGTATGTATCAGAGTGGATTTCTACTGCAGAACTTTGCCAGACAACACCACTCTCGTTGCCATGGGTTCTTTCTCAGTGCGCCAAGTGCGTGCTGCACACAGTACCTCAGTTTATTATCTCATCCGAATGACATGATGCTCAGCCTGATTTTCCAGTCAAACTTTGGAGAACAGGCGAGAGCAGGATTCCAACCCAGACCCTCACAGACGCTTCGTTGACAGAAAAGCAAAGCCTTAATTTTAGCCCGATCTCCCAATCGAGCCACATAATTTTGCGACCTGTTTGAAGACATAATTGGACACAAAACAGAAACGCCAAAGAACGGATAGACAGATTGAAAATGCGAAAACAAAACTTAGCCGTATGAAGTGCACAGGAACAGATGTCGAGATGGCTGCCGGAAAAAGAGGGCACTAGCCAGGGGGACAAAGGGGAGGTTACCTACTTCCGGGAGGTTATCGGCCGTAGTACTTTCGTTTTCTCCACATAGGCGGATAGTAGTTTGCACAGGACAGGAATGTCAGACCCCTGCCGGAGTCTGCACTAGTTGGGTCACGGTTAAGTATGTGTAATTGAAAGCGT
This sequence comes from Babylonia areolata, assembly GCF_041734735.1. Taxonomy (NCBI): domain Eukaryota; kingdom Metazoa; phylum Mollusca; class Gastropoda; order Neogastropoda; family Buccinidae; genus Babylonia; species Babylonia areolata. Next base: position 14,324,901 of record NC_134895.1, read on the forward strand.
TTTAACCATTCTGCCACCTTCCTCCTACAAAACCATCCCATCACAGACAGTTCAGTTCAGTCCAGTTACTCTAGGAGGCGTCACTGCGTTCAGACAAATCCATACATGCCACACCACATCTGCTAAGCAGATGTCTGACCAGTAGCATAACCAAACGTGCTTAGTCAGACCTTGAAGGAAAAAAAAAAGCATAAACAAATAAACGGATACATTTTAAAATCAATGAATACATAATTCAACCAAAAAAATAAAGTAAGCAGACAGATAATGAAATAAAATGAGGGAAAAAAACAACAACAAATAAACAAACAAATAAATGAATAAATAAAATTAAATATCCTTTTTTTCAAAGACAATGACAATAGATAAGTAAATAAACAAATCACCAAATAATTGTAAATAAACATACAGACACGCACATACAACACACACACACACATGCACACACACACACACACACACACACACATACTGGTGAAATACACCAACAGACATCTGCATATGGAGTGATGGCCTAGAGGTAACGCATCCACCTAGGAAGCAAGAGAATCTGAGCGCACACGTTCAAATCCCAGCACGGTCGCTGGTATTTTCTCCCCCTCCACTAGATCTTGAGTGGTGGTCTGAACACTAGTCATTTGGACAAGACGATAAACCGACGTCCTGTGTGCAGCATGCACTTAGCGCATGTAAAAGAACACACAGTAACAAAAGGGTTGTACCTGGCAAAATTCTGTAGAAAAATCCACTTCGATAGGAAAACAGGCAGGAAAAAGACAAAAAATACCAAAAAATGGGTGGCGCTCTCAGCGTAGCAACACGCTCCCCCTGGGGACAGCAGCCCAAATTTCACACAGAGAAATCTGTTGTGACAAAACAAGAGCAATACAATAATACAATATAAACTGCCCCAACCCATCCCCCACCCCCTCCACCCCTACCCCCCCGGATGAGTGGGACTCACCTTCCACAGCTGATTGGGCACCTTGCAGTAGCTCCGATGGTTCTGCACAATCTTCATCACCTGTCCCGCCGCCTCGTTATGGCCCCTAGCCAGCATCTCAGGCAGGTTGTTGATGAATGCGTGCATCTGTCAAAAAGTCAGGACATCCGTCTCTCACAGATCTATCTGTCTGTCCATCTATCTACCCACCTATCTCTCTCTCCCTGATTTTTTTTAATAGAATAGAATATGTCTTTATTACCAAGTGTACCGAGGTCACAAGAAATTTTGTGGTTGATCACACAAAAAAACATGGATAACATCAACTGTGTGCGATACAAAACAAAAAAAATACAAACAAACAAAAAAAACTTGAGCTTGATCACTGAAATGAAATGCGGTATTTACAACCAGAAGGATGACAGAGAGATAGAAAAAAAGCAAATCCAGTGATCACCCTGATATGCCTGTATTCAATAACTACTAGGGCACGCACGCGCACACACACACACACACACACACACACACACGCACATAAAAAAAAGCAAACAATGGTGAAGAAGAAAACTACTGACACATTATTTCCAGAAAACATGAATAGTTTTATAACTGTAAAAAAGAAATAATTAAAACAAACATATACATATAACGCAACAAATCAAATCACTGAAAAATTAATGAACACCACCACTTAGCATCCCAGGGAGATTTAATCAATAATAATGATAATAATAATAATAATAATCATGACGATAATAACAACAATTATAATAATAACAATGATAGTGATAATAATATAGACCTGCAGTGCAAACTCCCCATACAATGGACTCTAAGCACTTCACATGGAAGAATACACACACAATAGTGCATAATGGCATACAACACACACACACACACACACACACACACACACACACACACACACACATTCAAAGAGAGAGAGAGAGAAACCAAGACAGTTCTACAGATTGCCAATATGAACCAGAACACCAGGCAGCACAAAATATGTCATACATGCACACACACACACATGCACATGCAATCAAAGCACACACACACCCGCACACACACACACACACACACAAACACAATGTACACACATGAGCACCCACACAAACACATACAGTACTCACTCACAAACGCACACACTTATGGAGTATTCAGCACAGAGAGAGAGAGAGAGAGAGAGAGAGAGAGAGAGAAGTGGGGTAAGGGGGAGTAAGGGGGTGAAGGAGAGAAATAAACAGATGACCAAACTTCGTCACATCCCATTCACAACATTGAACCGGAAGGTTTTCAAAAGACAACAGAGTATAGGCGAATGACAGGCAGGCAGAGAGAGAGGAAGAGAGTTGCAGATTTCCGAAGCCACACTGACGCTGCCGTATGCAAAACAGGTGATGTCCCCCTTGGGGTCCTGCATGTTGTTCATGGCCTTCATCACCAGGTCCACAGGGGCCCCCTTCAGCAGAACTGTCTCCAGGAAGTCCCTCTCGGACGTATTGCATGAGTTCCTCTGGTCATCCCCGTCCTGTCGACATTACAGGACAAGCATGCGCGCGCGCACACACACACGCACACACACACACACACACATACACAGACACACACACACACACACATATACACACACACACACACACACACACATACACAGACACACACACCCACACACACTCATAAAAAAAAAGCAAATAATGGTGAAGAAGAAAACTAATAACACATCATTTCCAGAAAACATTAATACTTTTATAACTGTAAAAAAGAAATAATTAAAATAAACACATTGTGCTTTTTGGGTTGTTTTTTTTTGTTTGTTTGTTTGTTTTTGTTTTTGTTTTTTTTGGTTTTGTTTTTTGGTTTTTTTTTTTTTCTCAAGGCCTGACTAAATGCGTTGGGTTACGCTGCTGGTCAGGCATCTGCTTGGCAGATGTGGAGTAGCTATATATGGATCTGACTGAACGCAGTGACGCCTCCTTGAGCTACTGATACTAATACTGATACAGCCCCAGCTTTAGTTTCTCTTAAAGTAGATGTCACTGCCTTCGGACAACTCCATATATACACTACACCACACCACGCTGTCTCCAGGAAATCCCTCCCGGACATACTGCATGAGTTCCTCTTGTTGTCCTCGTCCTGTCAACATTACAGCCCAGTTTAAGTTTCTCTCAAAAGAGACGTCACTGCATTCAGACAACTCCACATATATATTCACTACACCACACCACATCTGCTAGGCAGATACCTGACCAGCAGCATAACCCTACACGCTACTTGGGCCTGAATTGCAAGGACTGTTTATTTGTGTACCTATCAGAGTGTGCTCCTTCTACAGGATGTTGCCACAGGACAAAACTTATGGTGCCATGGGTTCTTTTCCAGAGTGCAAGTGCATGCTGCACATGTGACTTTGGTTTGCTGTCTCATCGAAATGATTAGATGCTCAATTTGATTTTCCTGTCAAACTTTGGAGAAAGGGTGAGACCGAAATATGAACCAGGACCCTCATGGATACTGTATTGGCAGATAAACGTTCCCATCATTCTGCTACCTTCCTCCTCCAAAATGTTTCTGCTGGGGCTCGAACCCAGGACCTTCCGCATGTTAGGCCAACGTTACTAACCACTTTGCCACCTTCCCCATGTCTTGGATTTGGACTGGTTATTACCTTGACCTTGTTTCACTACTAGCAACATTCACGATAACAGTCTGTGGCTTTGGGTAGCTTTCTATCTTCATTTCTCAACTATTGCTGGCTTTAGACAGCATTGTATCTTCATTTCTCTACAATCTTTGTATTTACGTAGCTTTATATCTTCACTTCACTACAATCTTTGGATTTAGATAGCTTTATATCTTCATTTTCTCAACAATCTTTGGGTTTAGATAGCTTTATATCTTCATTTTCTCAAGAATCTTTGGGTTTAGATAGCTTTATATCTTCATTTTCTTGACAATCTTTAGATTTAGGTAACTTTGTATCTTCATTTCACTACAATCTCTGCTTTAGATTTGTGTGTGTGCAACACTCCAAAACTGTTTCTCTTTGTACCACATGCATCTCATACAGATTTTTAGGGGACATTTCCCCATTCCCCGAATCTCAAACTGTCTCATCACTGACATGGGAATGAAGAAGAAGGAATAATCAAGCCCAGTGGGCAGAATCTAAAACTGTCTCGTCACTGACGTGTGAAAGAAGAAGGAGGAATAAACGTGGTGGCGGTCTCCACGTTGATAGGGACGCTCACTCAGTCTGGCTCCACGACTAAGCCATTACTGTTGTCAGTATGGGGCTTAGTAGGTGGTGTCCTAAGTACATTAAATCAGAACAGGAACCACTGAACACCACCAGTGACTCAGCAGCAGTGCAGGGTCTCCTGTGGTGTGTGGCCTCCTTACGACCTAACATCGATGGTTCCTTGCGAACTGCCAACGCTGGAACTGTGCCGGACAAACCCAGGTGTGGCCGTGTATGGAGGAATCTAAATGAGCGGCGTGGGAGTAATGCCACTGAAATGGGGCTGATGACGGGGGAAAAAAAAAAGAAGAAGGAATAATGAAGCCCAGTGGGCGGGCAGCCACACAGGGAGGGTGTACCTTGATCAGGGCGTTGTTGCCCTCGCGGGCCCCTCTGCTGGCCATCAGGGGACGGATTCGACCAACTCCCAGGGAACGATAGTTGTACCTGCCCACAGAAAACGTGAAAAGTGACCCAAACGGGCGCAACAGCCGAGTTATTAAAGCATTGGACTTTCAATCTGAGGTTCCCGGGTTCGAATCTCAGTAACAGCGCCTGGTGGGTAAAGGGTGGAGATTTTTCTGAATCAGCATATGTGCAGACCTGCTAGTGCCTGTATACACACGCAGAAGATCAAATATGCATGTTAAAAGTATGCTATAATCCATGTCTGCATTCGGTGGGTTATGGAAACAAAAACATACACAGCATGCACCCCCCTGAAAACCAAGTATGGCTGCCTACAAGGCGGTAAATAAGCAAAACGGTCATGCACGTAAAATGTTACATGTCTGTCTGAGTGTGTATGTGTGTGTGCCTGAAATCTGATTGAATGACACTGGAAACGAATGATGATCGCCCAATGGCAGCTGTCAGTTGGCTCTACCTAGGTAGGCAGCCTGTTGTGCAAGTGGCTCCCAGTTTGTAAAGCACTTAGAACTTGGTCTCCAACCGAGGATAGGTGATATGCATTCGGGCAAATGATTATATGCTACACCGCATCTGCAAGTCAGATGCCTGACCAGCAGCATAACCCTCAACGAGCTTAGTCAGGCCTTGAGTGCATGCAAAAATATATTTGTGTATTCATCAAAGTGGATTTCTTCTGGTGGCCGAACGGTTAAGATGCTTATCTGCCAATACAGGTGTCAATGAGGGTGTTGGTTCAATTCCCGGTCTTGACCTTTATCCCAAGTTTGATTAAAAAATCAAACTGAGCATCTGTTTATTCGAATGAGTCAATAAACCAGGGTCTCGTGTGCAGTACGCACTTGGCACACTAAAAAAGAATCCTTGGCAAAACGAGTGTTGTCCTCTGGCAAAACTCTGTTTTTAGCATGATTCCCCAATCGAGCTACATAATTATGTGACCTGGTTGGAAACATAATTTGACAACAAACAAGAACGCCAGAGAATCGACAGACAGGCAGAAAATATGAAAAAAACTTAACCGTATGAAGAGCACAGGAACAGGAGTCATGATGGCTGCCGGAAAAAGAGGGTGCTAGCCAGCGGGACAAAGGGGAGGTTACCTACTTCCAGGAGGTTATCGGCCGTAGTTTCGTTTTCTCCGCATAGGCGGATAGTAGTTTGCACAGGACAGGAATGTCAGACCCCTGCCGGAGTCTGCACTAGTTGGGTCACGGTTAAGTATGTGTAATTAAACTCTGTTTTAAAAAATCCACTCTGACAGGCACACAAATATGTAGAGCCTGCACTCAAGGCCTGACACAGCCCTGGGTTATGCTGCTGTCGGGTATCTGTCGAGCAGATGCAGTTTGACGTACATGCATTTGTCTGAACGCAGTGACGCTTCTCGAGAAACAGAAACTGAAACTGAAGTCTAAATTCTCACTAACATATACAGACTGATATCCCCTATTATTGTATTGATGTGCTCTTTTTCTCACAACAGATCCCTCTGCACGAAATTCAGGCTGCTGTCCCCAGGGAGAGCGTGACACCACAGAGCAGCACCAACCTCTTCATTCTGCCTGCAAGAATTGATGCATCAATAAGGGAAATGGGTTTTTTTTCCTAAAATGATGTCTAGTCTAACCCCACTGCTGTGGCAAGGGTCTCATCCCTGTCCTGAGCAAAACGCTTCTACACTCAGGTCGAGAAATCATAAGAGGCTGTGGCAAGTGAACTCCATTTGTGATTTACCTCCCTTCTTTGAGCCAATGCAGCGCCCTCTTTGACAGCAACCGAAACCTAGCCAGTGAGGCATAGAGAAAACAGAGGAAGCAGGGAAAATCGGATGGTATTTACTGTGGGTCTGGTGATAAGTTCGTTGGATTAAACATAATTTGGGTTGGGAGGGAGGGGAGGGGGGGTTTCAAGGGGGGGGGGGGGGGGGGGGGGAGTCCTATTAATTACACATACGAGATCATCATCAATTAATGAATGCTTCAAGGAATCTATATGTGGAAACACAAGCCCAACAAACAAGCATACTGAGGGAAGAATGTAACTGTTCATGACAAATTTCAGTTTCAATTTTTCAAGGAGGCGTCACTGCATTCGGACAAATCCACATATATATGTGATACACTACATCTGCTAGGCAGATGCCTGACCAGACGGACGACAACTTACGTGCCAGTCCCCAGCCTGGAGAGCAGCATCCTGTCAGGGTGACTGTCTCGCTTTCTCTCGTCAAACTTCTGACCAAAATAGTCCTCCATCAGCAGCTCCATGGCCTCTTTGTTGCCCAGCTCCAAGGCGTAATCCAGTGGTGTCTTCTTCACCATCTCACTGCGATAGTGATCCAGCTGTAAGACATATCAGACACAATAAATGTAGATAGATAGACAGATAGATGGATTGATGGATGGATAGACAGATAGATATATAGTGTTACTCTGGTCTGTACTAATGTTACTCTGGTCTCTACTGGTAAAAAAGTTGCTCTAGTCTCTCATTCATTCATTATGCCCATCGCTCCTGGTGGAGCATAGGCCATCGATGACCCCTCGCCATCGCACTGTGATCTGGGCTGTTCTGGCCATTCCAGTCCAGTTGGTGCTCTAGTCTCTATTAGTACAAAACTACTCTGGTCTCTGTCAGTACAAATGTTACTCTGGTTTCTGCCAATACAAACATTACTCTGGTCTCCATTACCATGAAGGTTACTCTGGCCTCAGCACAACAGTTACTCTGGTCATTCAGTACAAAAATCACCCTGGCCTCTGTCAGTATAAAATTACTCATACAAAGTTACTCTGGTCTTTGTCAGTACAAAAATTATCCCGGTCTCTGTCTCGAAAAACATTACTTCAGTCTCTATCTCTACAAAACAAAAGTTACTCTGGTCTTTGTACAGCACACAATCAATGATGCTTGACACTCACGCTGTCGATTTTGTCTGCATCCTTCAGCAGTTTCTTCAGCATCTTGCTGTCCTTGAGCTTCACCGCACGGAAAGCCAGCTTAGCGTTGGAGTATTTGGAGACGTAAGGCATGTATGTACTGCACAGAGCCAATCACAGCATCATCATCAACATGACGGGGCGGAACAGCCTAGTGGTTAAAGCGTTGGACTTTCAATCTGAGGGTCTCGGGTTCGAATTCCAGTCATGGCGTCTGGTAGGGATACAAGGGGTGTAGATTTTTCAAATCTCTCAGGTCAACAGACGTGCAGATCTGCTTGTACCTGAACACCCCTTCGTGCGTATATGCACGCAGAATAACAAATATGCACATCACACATCCAATAATCCATATCAGCGTTCGGCAGGTTATGGAAACAAGAACATACCCAGCATGCACCCACCCTCCCTTCCCAAAAATCGAGTATTACTGCCCACATGGCAGGGGTAAGAACGTTATAACCGTAAAAACCCACTCGTGCATACGAGTGAACTTGGGGAGTCGCAGCCCACGAACAAAGGAGAAAAAGATCATCAACACCGATCAGTCAGGAGAATTGAATTGAAAATGTAACCCCACTTCAATCAAAACTTGTTGCATATTGTGATATAGCCCAGCCGACCACAAAAGGACAATTTTGGGGAGGGGGGGGTTGGGGGGGGGGGGGGGTATAATGTCACAAACAACAATGTTCATTTTTAACACCAATCAGTAAGAACACCAAATTGCCATACCAAGAAAAAGACCCAAAATATTCAAGACCTTACAGAAAAACAACAGCACATACATGACTGGACCTATAAAGCAAAAAGTAATTCATAAAAAGAGAAGAAGAAAAAACAAGGTGCAGCAAAGAAAAAAAGGGGGGGGGGGGGAAGAAAGAAAAACAAAGAGCAACAGAAAAAGATTCCAGCCAAATAACTTCCATGTGTGTATATGTATACATGTATGTATTTATACATTTGAAAATGATACATGTATTCATTACTCAGTGGAGAGAGGAGTGCATGGGGTGGGGGGTGCTCTGTGTGTGTGTGTGTGTGGATGTGTGTGTGTTTGTGTGTGGTGTGTGTGTGTGTGTGTGTGTGTGTGTGTGATTGTATGTTGTGTGCTTTGTATGTGTGTGTGTGTGTGTGTGTGTGCACGCGTGCGCGCACGTGCGCATGCGTGTATGTGTGCATTCTGTTCATGATGTGAGGGTGGTGATTGTTTCTGTTGCTTCTCTTCTGTAATAAGTCATTTGTGGAATTTTCTTGAATTTTCTTGATTATTGTTGTTTCTTTCTCGTTAAATGTAATTTGTGAAGTGCCATGAGCCTCTATCCATGAGGGAACAGCAATAGAGAAGAGCACTTTATTATGATGATTATCATTATCATTATCATTATTATTATCATCAGTCCTGAAGCAGCACAAGTAGTGAAGAGTACTTACGTGGTGTCCCACAGAGGATCTTTGTCCAGGATTTTCACGGAGGGGTTGGGCTTCAGAGTCGTATCATCGTCCTTCACCGCCTTCTTTCTCTTCCGCTCCTCTGCATCTACATTACCATTATCATCATTGTTGTCATTAAAAAAAAATGAAAATATCTAAACAACTAAACTCGCTCTTTATATCTTGGATGATAAGGATAATGGTGAGGATGATGATAGAGATCCTTATATAGCACCTATCCTCGGTCAGAGATCCAAGTCCTAAGCACTTTACCGAGTCATTTGCACAGCTGGCTGCCTGTCTGGGTAGAGCTGACAGAGAGCCGCCAGTGGGCGCTCATCATTCGTTTCCTATGTCATTCATTCAGTCAGGTTTCAGTCAAGTGTGCGCACACACACACACACACACACACACACATCATTCGTTTCCTGTGTCATTCATTCAATCAGGTTTCAGTCACGCGCACGCGCACGCGCACACACACACACACACACACGCACACATGCACACACACTCGCACAGACATGTAACATGTTATATGTAAGACAGTTTTGTTTATTCACCCCACTATTTAGGCAAAATCTACAAAGTTTTGGAATCAAAACTCCAACGTACAATGTCAGAGACTAAGACAATGACTGGGTTTTTTTTATTCTTTTTCTCTTCTCTTGGATTCCCCACATTTACATGCTCTCACAATACTGTGTCTTGTGTATTGTTTGTATATTAACAGTATGTATAACACTAAGGTATAATATCTTGTTTACTTTTGTTTAACCCCTTCAAACACTGTAATGGCATTATACTGAATAAATCTTCTTCAGCTGCAACATCACACTGCCACTGACTGAAATTCACATCTTTTGGATGAGACAATAAACCGAGGTCCCATGTGCAACATGCCAACTTAGCACATGTTAAAGAAACCAACAGAAACAAAAGAGTTGTCCCTGGAAATATTCTGTAGGAAAATCCTCTTTCAGAGATGCCAACCCCTGTCAAGTGTTTGTAAGAACAATCAGGAAATTTGGTAGGAACTTTGAATCTGGAAGGAATGCTCCGACTCTGAGCCACATCAGCCAAAATGCACAGATATTTTTCAGTGTACGTTTGGCGAAACTTCTGTTCCAGCCGCTGCTTCTTTACAGCTGACACATCTGTGGCACTGTATCGCTTCCCTGGTCTTTGTTCGTCTTGTTTCTCACAACTGGAATCCACAGCTGACATCTCTGTTTCGAGCCGCTTGTTCCTTCCGTGCACTCCATAACTTAATCCACCGGGCACAGAGGCTGTTTGACCGAGACACATCTTGTAGCCACGTTCTCTCTTGTTCAGGCAAACGATTAAGCTGATTGGTCCACTCAATGTTGTTTCAATTTAAACACACACGCTGAGCATCATAACATGAGACCAAGGTTAGTAGTGACTGCCCTGGCCTCATGATCGACAGGTCTAGACCGTCTGGGTAATGTTACAACAGGAAAGCACGTGACAATGTAGTAAAAAATGAACTCGTCGGAACAATTTTGACGTTGGCGTAATGTCGGAACAAACTGCATTCCAGGGTAACAAAATGCAGCAAAATCGTAACAGTTGGCATCTCTGCTCTTTGACGGTATATTTGCAGACAGAAAAAAAGAAAAAAAGACTGGGTGATGCTGCACTGCTCTCCATGGGGAGAGTTTCACACAGAGAAAACTGTTGTGGTGGTAAAAAGTCAAACAATAGAATATTCTCCACTTAGCTCACCATATGCTGACAGAAAATATTCTGACATGATGTGCACAACAGAAGAGAATGTTGTTGTTCTTATTATTTTTCTTTCTTTCTTTTTTTTTTTTTTTTTTTGGTCTTTTTAAGCAGTATTATTAAAAGACATAAAAAAAAACAGACACACATAACACCCAGATACAGACATTACCATCCACATGCACACACACACTCACACACACATATACATGCACAAGGTTACCATTATCATCACTACAGTGTGTACCCGTGACAAACCTTTTTTCTTCTTCTCTTTCTTCTCCTCCCTCTCTTGAGCCTTCTTGGTTTTCTCTCTCTCTTTCTGTGAAGCTGTCTTTTTCAGCCGTGGCTTCTTCTCTGCAACAAAATGGCCACACACACATTTTACAGGTAAAATGAGGTATTATGGCCACACACATGTGGGTACATTATGTAGTAACAATGTGTGGTTAGAAACGGACCAACAATTCGGATCCGTTTCTGTTTACCAGTTCTTCAGAACACTGTGTGTGTGTGCGTGTGTGTGTGTGTGTGTGTGTGATGTTAGAGTGTGTGATGTTTCCACGTTTCTGTGTCTGTATATATTTGAAATGTAGACATGGCCTAAAATTTCCGCATGGCACAACAAAGTTACAATATCACAACAAAACAATAAAATTTCATTTCTTCATGAACATATATTCAATCGTTTTACCCACGTGACACACACACACACACACACACACACACACACACACACACACACACACACACACACACACACAAACTGCCAACAACATGACCAGATAAAAACCACAGCAAAACTGGGCAAAAACTATCCAGCAGAATCCCTTGCAATGCACAGCAAACAACCACACAGCCAACATGCAGCAATGAAAGAAACAGCAATAATGAGAAGGGGGAGGGCTCATAAAATACACAGCGCACCTTTTGTGGCACCTTTGGCCTTTGACCCGGCCGATGCACCTGCCTGCAGCTTGCGTCGCTTGACCGGAGGCTCATAGTCAATCTGGACTGCTTCGTCCACTGCACAAAAAATACAACTAATGATTATATAGGAAATTTTTTTCCTAAAATTATGTTTACCAAACATACTTACCATGACCCACTAGTGCAGACTCTGGCAGGGAGTCAGATTCCTGTCCTGTGCAAACTACTATCCGCCTATGCGGAGAAAACGAAAGTAGCTACAAAAATAATACAACTAATGATTATAACGTGCATTTATACAGATAGCCCTTTCCCTGCAGCTGTAAGTGTATTTAATGATACAGCTCTTGTGACACAGACTTACTAAAAATATCGTTTCAAGAACAATCAATAATACATCTCTTGTGACACAAACTCACTAAAAATACTATTTCAAGAACATTTAAAAATACATCTCTTGCAACACAAATTCGCTAAAAATACCACTTAAAGAACAGTGTAAAATCACTCACAACTCAGATATCTCTCCCACCTCACACCCTCACCCCTCCAAACACACACACACTGACGATCAGATCTGAAAGATTTAAAATAGTGGAGCAGTGCCTGGTATTTTGTGGTGGAGATTTCCAAAACTGATGGCCAAAGTGTGCATATGTACACAAACCATGGGACTTGCATCTTAACACTGGATTTCAAATGTGTGCGTGTGTCAAACAACGCAAGTCAGGGAGGGGTTGGACTGGAAATCTTTACTTAAGTCAAAGAGGTACAATGATGCAGAAACCATTCAATGAACTGAAATATATACATGCTATTTTGAACTTTATTCTCTAAGATACTGGAAGCAAGTGTCACTTATACACCAGTGGAGCACACGTTTGTTTGCGAGAGGCAAAGATCAGATGAGTAGGTGAAGTTTGAACAACAGGAAATTCATAGTATTCACTGTCACCCCCTCTGTCAACAACAACAGCAACAGGAAATTCATAAAACTCTCTTCCATCACAGCTGACAAAATCGAACTTGGCAGGACATCCATCTTTCTTTCCAGCTCAGTCAGGAACCTCAGCGTTGTTCTTGACAACACACTGTCCATGCAAAAATTTATCAGTCACACATGTCAATCCTACTACTGTCAACTGCGACGCATCAGTTCCGTTCGGAAATATCTGTCCATCGACGCAACATCTAGACTTGTTGTTTCTCTATTTCTCTTTCGCCTTGACTACTGTAACTCTCAATTGTCTGGTTTGCCTGCTTCGTCCATTCAGTCCCTTCAGCACATATAAAATTCTGCTGCCCGACTCGTACTCAGAAAGAAAAGATCTGAGTAAATCACTCCTATTTTGCAACATCTCCATTGGCTCCCTGTCTCACACCAAATAAAGTATAAGATCAGCACTCTATGTTATATATGTATTCACAAATCTGCCCCTTCCTATCGTTGTGGCTGCCTTCACCTCGACACTCCATCTTGCTCTCTATGATCGGCTTCGGATCCACTCTGTTTAAGCATACCCAGATTCAAACACTCCACTGTTGGACGCCATTCTTTCTCTGTCTCTGGACCTTGTATTTGGAATTAACTTCCTCTTTTGCTTCGTCAGGTCTCCGCACTCAGTTCTTTCAAGTCTGACCTTAAAACCCACCTCTTCACAAGATAGCCTCCCTCCCCTACCTCTTCCTTGTCTTCAGTTTCTTCAGTTGTGAACAACAACAACAGGAAATTCACAGTCTTCACTGTCATCCCTTGTGTCAACAACAAAAACAGGAAATTCACAGTATTCACTGTCATCCCTTATGTCAACAACAACAACAGGAAATTCACAGTATCCCTCTCATCCCCTATGTCAACAACAGGAAATTCACAGTATCCCCTGTCATCCCCTATGTCAACAACAACAACAACAAGAGGAAAGAAATTCCGGGTATTCACCATCATCCCCGATGTCTCCCTTGTCCATTTTGCCAGACTCCACATCCTGAGCCACTTGCATCAGCCGCTCCGTTTCCTCCTTGTCTTCTTCCTTCAGCCAGTAGGACACCCCTCGCCTGTCAACCGCAACCTGACAACAGACAAGCAGGCACACTGACAACAGACCAGCAGGCACACTGACAAACATGTCGTTAACCTTACAGCACTTCAAAACAGACCAGCAGACACACTTACATACACATCCTTGCAGCACCAGCACTTCAAAACAGACCAGCAGACACACTGATATACATATCCTTGCAGCACTTCAAAAAAGACCAGCAGACACATTACTGATAACAGACCAGCAGACACATTGACAAATATGCTGCAAACCTTGCAGCACTTCAAAACAGACCAGCAGACACACTGACAACATGTTGTTAACCATACAGACCTTACAGCGCTTCAAAACAGACCAGCAGACACATTGACAAACATGCTGTGAACCTTGCAGCACTTCAAAACAGACCAGCAGACACACTGACAAACATGCTGTGAACCTTGCAGCACTTCAAAACAGACCAGCAGACACACTGACAAACATATCGTTAACCTTACAGCACTTCAAAACAGACCAGCGGACACACTGACAAAGATGTCATTAACCTTACAGCATTTCAAAACAGACCAGCAGACACACTGAAAAACATGTCGTTAACCTTACAGCACTTCAAAACTGACAATTCAGAGATGGCAGAGACTTCACACACAAATAACAGTAAAAATATAAAAATAATAAAATGCTTCTACTCCTACCACTAATAATAATAATCATCATTATTATTATTATTATCATAAAATCAATCAATCAATATATAAATAAATGAATATAAAAAAAAGAATAAATAAAAGAGGCTGAACAGCTGAAGGCTTATCAAAACAAGAAATGGGGGGGACGGTGGGGGAGGGGAGGGGAGAGATTAAGTGGATGCCTCAGAACCCTCCCTCCCTCCTGAACAGTCAACTTTTCCCTTCTAGTGCCAGTGAAGTAACCGTGTGTTCTGGTCAGAATCACGATTACACATGGAGCTTATGAGCTGTTCCAGTTGTCCCCTTCTAGTGCCAGTGAAGTAACCGTGTGTTCTGGTCAGAATCACGATTACACATGGAGCTTATGAGCTGTTCCAGTTGTCCCCTTCTAGTGCCAGTGAAGTAACCGTGTGTTCTGGTCAGAATCACGATTACACATGGAGCTTATGAGCTGTTCCAGTTGTGAGAGTGGAGGTGTGGGGGCAGGGGGGGCAGGGGGTGGAGGGAGGGAGGCAGACACTGACTGCTATGTGATGTAAAACATCACACACACACACACACACACAAGAATGCTCACATCTATGGGTCACTGGATGTATGAGAATGACTTACATCCACAATTTTGCACTGCTGGGGGGCTGTTAAATATACAAATATGATAAGTCCAAATTCTGGTATTGACCAAAACAAGACAAATATTGGGAAAATAACCCCGACTGATATATAATGTTCTCTGGAACGATGGATTAAAAATCTTCGTGTGTGCATTCTCTTCAGTGCCTGACTGATAAAAGTAACAGGTGGACAACAATAAAAATCACACTGTGAACTGTCCTTGTGTGAACTCAGTGTTCACAATCACAGTGCTTCACATTGTACTGTCCAATGGTACTGTTTATTCCATTGGGAATTTCACTGATAAGTTTGCAGTGTCATTTTCTGTGTCTCAATGCGAAGACATTCAGAGACGGAGGGGGCAGTGGTTAATATATTTGAAATATTTGCAATATGTGTGCATATCATTTTGTTTCATTCTGCACCTAATCATTTTCAGGAAAAATGACCAAGTAAACAATACTCATGACTACAGATGGCAAATGACATACTTCCACGCTTTAAGTGGAATGGACTGGTAACCACCATGCAAACATGCAGAATCTTACAAAGCAATCACTGAGGGAACAGTGCATATTTCTATGTCCATACGTGGAAATCCTTTTTTCTTTTTTTCCTTTTCTTTTAGCAGGACACAGGAATCATAAAACTTTTTTTTTTAATAGGACACCCAAGTGACTGACAGATGGAAAGATGTCATATATGCTTCATTTCAGAGGCATCACCACTACTCCTCACAAAATGATAAGGACGGACAGCTGGAGGTGAGGGTGTATGTGCGTATGTGCATGTATCTGTGCAGGTGTGTATATATCTGAGCATGAACGTAGCAACACTTTACACACTATCTCCCAACCTCCATAAGAATGGTGGTGGGGTCCACAACATCAGGATACATCAGTTCAAAGGCATTATCAGACGCAGGCTGGGCCGAATCGGAGCGCCTCTTCTTACTGCCCCGTTTCTTCTGCTTGGCTGTCTTTGGTCCCAGCCAGCGCACTTTGGCCATCTTGGTGGTGTTGTAGATGTTGTTCACTGCCCGGCAGAGGTAAAACCCCCCTGTGAAAAACAAAGGAGCGCAGTGGAGTGATGGCCTAGAGGTAACACGTCCGCCTAGGAAGCGAGAGAATCTGAGGGCGCTGGTTTGAATCACGGCTGAGCCGCCGATATTTTCTCCCCCTCCACTAGACCTTGAGTGGTGGTCTGGATGCTAGTCATTCGGATGAGACGATAAACCGAGGTCCTGTGTGCAGCATGCACTTAGCGCACGTAAAAGAACCCACGGCAACAAAAGGGTTGTTCCTGGCAAAATTCTGTAGAAAAATCCACTTCAACAGGAAAAACAAATAAAACTGCACGCAGGAAAAAATACAAAAAAAAAAAAAAAAGGGTGGCGCTGTAGTGTAGCGACACGCTCTCCCTGGGGAGAGCAGCCCGAATTTCACACAGAGAAATCTGTTGTGATAAAAAGGAATACAAATACAAATACAAAACGTACACAACCATGCAGTGTCTCTGAAAATCTGAACGTCGCATTAGTATGCATCATCAGCACACTCTGATACATTGTTACCACCAGAAAGACTGAATATCATACAGAGATCATATTTTGCTATCATTATACTATTACCACCAGAAAGACTGAATATCATAAAGAGATCATATTTTAATACCATTATCCTACTGGTCCGACTGGCACTTGTTCTTCATATTCAGCCGATCTGAAACTGATCTACTGCCCTCCCCTGACCTTACTCTCTCACCTGGATCTTATTCTAGCCAGATGACATTACCCTTAACACTGTTCTGAATGACAAACACCTGAAAGCACTGAAGTAATACATCTGCCAAGAAAGTAAGAGAATCTGAGCATACAGGATCAAATCCTACACTAGCCAGGATTTGTTCCCCCAAAAATGGTCTGGATGCTAGTCATTTTGATGAGACAATAAACCAAAGTCCCATGTGCAGCATGCACTTAACTCATGCGAAAGAACCAACAGAAACAAGAGAGTTGTCCTTGGCAAAATTTTGTGTGCATGTGTATGCATGTGAAAGTGTGTGCATGAATGAAGCCAAACTGAATAACATAGGAAAGAAATAATTGCCTAATGGCTTGGTCTCTGACCGAGAACAGGTGCTATATAAGTGTCCATATCAATCAATTTTTACTCAGCGAAATGTAACCTTCACACCCTGCATGTAAGCACTAGTCTTCCACCACAGCACCACTGCCTGTTGCATACTGTACCTTCTTCACTGCGGACTGTGAGGTAAGCCCCAGCATCAAACCACAGCTCCTTGCCTCCAGGTTTCTTCTGTGGTACAGCTGCTGCTGCTTTCACTGAGCCCTTCTTCATCATGCTGCCTTTAGACCCCGAGCGACTCAAAGATCTGTTGATGCTGCCTTTGGATCCAGACCTGCTCATGCTGCCCTTTGATCCAGACCTGCTCACACTGCCTTTAGAGCCAGACCTGCTCATGCTGCCTTTAGACCCAAACCTGTTCAAACTCGGGGTCTTGCTCAAGCTGCGCACTTTGGATGGAGACTTGCTGACACTGGCTGTCCGTGGTGACGCCTTGGCTCGAGAGGAAGACAAAGCCAGAGTTTTGGATGAGGATTTAATGAGGGTATCTTCCTTTCTGGGTGAGGCCTGCTCGTCTTCCTCCACCAGTCTGGACGGAGGTTTGGATGGTCGCCTGGAGAGCTGGCGAGAACTCGAGGATGCTGCAGACATACGTGTCTTGGACACTTCTCTCACAGTGAAGGAGGCCCTGACGCTGACAATGCTTGACCTGCTGGTGACCGTGACCTTGGACTGACTCTCCTCATCTGAGCTCAACTGTTTGGTGGACGCTCGCCGCAGAGACGGCACAGAGCTGTCACTGCCGGAAGTGGCAGCACTGTCCTTCCTGCCCTTGTCTCCGTCGTCTGAGGTGGTCGACCGCACCGAGACCAGTGTCTTTGAAAGACGCTTCACCTGACACAGTATACAAAATCCATTAGCATATAAAAATTTCTTTTTTTCTATTTTATTCTTTTTCAAACATTTATTTCTGCATAGTCTACAATGATAGAATCAAAATAATGGTTATAATGACAGGTCAGAGGATAGCGCAACCAGTCAATCCCTCTTCCCCGACAAACTGAATTCAGACAGACAATTGTCATACTTCCATCATAACCATAGAAGGAATACAGACACCATACTTATCAATAAGTTAAACAACACTGCAGCTCACAACAAAGTAGTGGGTTTTGTTGGGGGTTTTTTTTGGCAGGGGGGGGGGGGGGGTCTGTTTGTTTTTTTGTTTTTTTTTCTAACTAGTGTATTCACAGATTCATAATCTCAGCTGTCCCAATCTATGTGCAAGACAGGTGCTAAAAGGCCTGCTAATCAAATCATTCAAAACATTTCTTTAAATAAGACACAAAGTGATTGAACAGGTCTGGTTGTCAGCCATCCACTCAGCTACGCTCCAACTATTTTACACACTATATAATATAGTACACTATGATGTATTCATGATACCTGAAGATTAATAGCATATCCCAGCAACTGTGCAAGGACTGTGAAAATCAAGTGAAATCTATAAAATGAAAAGGTAAAATGTAAGGTATGCCCATTAAAACCAATTGTACTTAACTCTTTCACCACCATAAGCGACTTTAGCCGACATCCAGGGGTCAGTCTCATAATACTTGTTCTGCGTAAATGACTTTATACTTTAGTTTTAAGCGTTTCCGGTTTTTCACCGTTTTTTCACTTCCTGTCAATGCTTATTTAGCAGGTTAAAGGCCGAGACTAAGTTCCAAAAATATAACAATTTAACCAGCTAAATAAGATGTCTATAAATACATAAATAAGATGTTCATAAATAAGACAGTCATGTTAAAAGGACATTTTTCACATTGTAACAAAGCTTGACAGCTGCAATAAAACAATGGCTAACCTTTGCTCCCTGACCTAGTTTGAAGTGGACAAGTCTATAGTGTTGTTTTGACATGAACCGAAGCCTATGACTGAGAGCATCCTATCTAAAATATTTGGTGATGGGGAGTGTTTTTCACATAAACACTTGACAGTGAAAAAGTTTATTTAATGGAAAGGTAAAAGTAAGGTGCGCCCATTAGAATCAAGCGTAATTAACACAATGGAAAGGTAAAAAGTAAGGTGTGCCCATTAGAATCAAACGTGATTAACCCCTAGGCTGCCTATATGACGAGATAACTCGTCATGGCAAGCATGTACGCTTCACTGCCACAATGATGAGATAACTAATCATCGAAATATTCTGACTTTTCCCTGCTTTGCATTCAGTTTTTTGACAAAAATGCTTTGTAGCTTTAGCTTGGGGAATCTTTCTAGATTCTATTCAAAGCTAGAAACACCATCAACGTCATGAGGCAATCCTTTATTTGAACGTTATGGTTGGGTTACTGGCCGCAGTGTTTGCCTGGCTCCTCTTCTCGCTTGCTCAACAAAATGTCGGACTGACGCCGTGCTCAAGACATGCGATCGTGGGGAACTAAATCAACCAAGATTGTTTTCTTTAGCTGATGCTAATTGAAGCGTAAATTTGAAGAAGACAGTGATGAACATTTATAGGACGATTTGATGGAAACTAAAGGGAGCAATCATGAGAGTGGCCAAGATACGACTATCAGTGAGTGATGCCAGCTGTTCAGCTCTAGCAGACGACAGAAGTCACCCAAATTTTTTAGCAGGACACAGTGTGAGCGATTTTCTTGGCACTCAGCCAACGATTTTCTTGGCACTCAGCCAACGCAGTCTGATGAGCACTGGATAAATGATGGTGTGAGAGGGGTGAAGAGGAGGGGGATGGAGACTGAGGGGGCGTGGCCACACAACCATATTATCACTTGGAGAATTCACAATGCATTGTGTATCTATTTCTTTTTCATTTCTTTTTTTATATTGTGGTTGTTTTAGTATGACTTTGTGTATGCAGATATCCATTTGTCCAGAAATGATATTTTAGTGCAAATTACCTGACTAATGTTTGTAATGAACAAGTTGAAAATGTGACAAAAAAACAAAACACTGATTTCAAAACAACAGCATGTCATTAAAAATTTATACAATGGGAAAACAGCATGTGTTTTGTATTCTTTATTCATTTACCTTTCAGAAAATATATACTTTTATGGATATTTCTCCAATACCAAAGAGCACATAATTTTTGGAAAATTTATACCCATTTTTTGTGAAAAAAAACACCTGGCAAACAGATTTCACTTAAATCTTCTTTTCCTGGCAGCGAAAGGGTTAATATAATGGAAATGTAAAAAGTAAGGTGTGTCCATTAGAATCAAGCGTGATTAATATAATCATAATGGGAAAGGTGAAAAGTGAGCCCATTAAAATCAAGTGTGATCAATGTGTAAAAAGTTAAGATATGCCATTTAAAATTGAGTGTGATTATTATCATGGAAAGGCAAAAAAACAAAGATGTGCCCATTCAAATCAAGTGTGATCAACATTATGGAAAGCTGGAAAGTAAGTTTATATATGTGCCTCACCAAGGAAGGAATCATTGCTGACAGGTCTGACAGAGATGATCAATCATCAGCCACTGATCTCTCCACAACAGACTGTTCAAACCTGAAATCACAAAAATCTGCATGACCTTTGTGAGTATATATATGTGTGCCAAGTGTGTGAGTATATATATATATGTGTGCGTTTCTAAAATTGGCCCGTGAGTGTGTGTGTGTGTGTGTGTGTGTGTGTGTGTGTGAGCACATGCATGCATGCAGGCATATGTGTACATGTTTGTGAATGTGTATTTTTGCCTGCTTGTGTCCATATGAAGGTGTGTAGTCATATGCATGCATGCATATATGTATGTACATTTAGTGTCTGTGAATGTGTGTTCATGTGTCCATATGTAAGTGCAGGCACCTTCATGAATGATAGCGTAAACCTCTACTTAAACCTCTATTTATAGTTATACACATACTGTGTGTATGTGTGTGTGTGGATTTATGTGTACTGACTGTGCACACGTGCGTGCATGCGTGTGCGTGTGTGTGTGTACGTGTGTGTGCGTGCGCGCGCGCATTTGTGTGTGTGTCTGTGTGTCACTGTGTGTATAACTGCGGGTTGGTGTGAGAAGAAAAATGTACACCACACAATTAAACATGTGCACACAACCGCCCTTGTACACATTAACACATTCACTGCACATACATGCGCACACACACACAATGAAATTAATGATATAATACAAACACATTTATTCATACATGCGCACACACACACAATGAAATTAATGATATAATACAAACACATTTATTCCCCTTCATCTCCTTCCTACCCTAATCATCTGCTTATATACAATTAAGCAGATTCTGATCTAGTGATTGCTTGATAGCAGGAAAAAAAACCTTCCTCTTCCAATACAGTAAGCATTACAGTAAACATGGAAATGGGGGCGTGGTTGTCAACTGATAACAACAAATAAAGTTCGATGTCTCACGATTATGACCACCCAAATCCCACGACCACAGCTGCACAGCCTAATGGGAACCGATTATATACAGCTTTCTGTAGGTCTCAGCAAACCTGTTCTGCAAAGCAAGCTGATCTGCCGCGGTCAACCTTGTCATGTGTGCCATTTATAGTATCTTACGGAGAACTACATGTACGCGTGGACTTTAGAAGCAGTCATAACTGCTGAAACGTTTTAAAATGAATTACCTTACCAGAACTTCGGAAGCCGATAGCAACGCACAAACACACAGTTAGGGTTGTCGGCTCTCCGCATGAAAGTCTTCAATGATCGAATGGGCCCGGCTTGTAGGTTTGTGCACAAGTTGCACACGCTCGAGGCAAAGTTGTAAGCAAAAGAGACTGCGATTGGCCGTTATTTGTGGCTGTCTGTGCAGGTTGTCATGTCCGCACTTGCCTCGCCGCTTTATAATATGCCCCATTGGCTGCCGAGTCGAGTGTTTTGACTATGGCGCAACTTCTCTCCGCGAAGCAGTGCCGTCATTCTTTGCGAACGGTTGAACCGGCTCCGCGAAGCTGCACAGAACGATTAATTGGGGCACGTGTGAAATTAAGAACACAATAAACTTTGAGTGAAGAAACTGTTTGCAAACAAACTACAACAGATCAAGTGAAATCTTATTTTAGCATCCAAAATAACTGGAACTATATGCACGGTATATTTCGTGTATATTGCAATGCAGGCATGAAGAATATCATAAATAACAATCATTTGACCTTTGTCATCCACTCGAATAGGGTTAAGTCCTGGTACTTTTCGTGTCTGTTTCAAAGCAAGCAGGAAATATATGCAAAATAGCATTCGTTTGAACCTCAACATCCGCTGCAAAGTGTGCCTTCATAATCCACCTATTTTCTTTTGTTTTTTGTTTTGTTTTCCACAACGACAGCACGCTTTATATGCCGTACAGCAAGTGACTGATTACGTCATTGTTTTATGTGCATCATTTGTACATGTGTGTAGCATGTGGTGCACATGGTTCTGTTTACAAAATAGCGCGAGTCGCAGTGCGTGTGTCACGGACGTATAAGTCCGAGGTGTGTGTGCGTGTTCGTGTGTGTGTGTGGAGTTTTGTGACGTGTTGGCCTGATGAGGCATTGTTGTGAGTCGGGCATTCCAGCTTCAGTTACCAGGACGACACATGAACTATGATGACGATGGGGACGTTGATGAGTATTGTTCTTCGTGCTATTTTCTAAACAGTACCATGTGCGCCGCGTGCTATTTATAACACACAAACGCACACACATAAAACGATGACGTATAAGTCACGTGATAGCATATGTCGGGTGCACAGGAAAAAAAGCGTGCAATATCGTTGATAAGGAATTTGACTGTGGTTTTACGGGCAAATTACAATTTACCTTCTCAGAGTGGATGACAAAGATTAAATGATTGTTGTTTATGATATACTTCATGCCTGCATTGCAATGCACACAAACTATAACTTATAACTCCAGTAATTTAAAATACACAGATAGACTGTGCGCAAAAATAAAGCACAATAATATATTAAATGAAACCCGCTGTATGCGTAAGTCCCAAGTGGTCTAGTGGTTAGGATTTCGCGCTCTCACCGCGACGGCCGGGGTTCGATTCCCCGCTTGGGAAGCCTTTTTTTCCCCTTCTATCTTTTCTCCCTCTTTCTGTTTTCTCCAATTATTTGTTATGGGGCATGGGTTCTTCAATCTTTTGAGTCATGTGTCATACTAAAATCTGTTAGTTGCATCCTTAAAAAAAAAACACACAAAAAATACATATATCCCTTTAGGAAACAAAAACTGCAGAAAAACTAGTGAACTCACACATTCAACACACTTGATTTCTAAAGAATGGACAAGATTCTTGTTCACCTCATACTAATGATGTGACAACTCCCATGCTTCTCACGCTTCGAGTGCTTCACAACACAATCTGTTGCATATCTTTTATTTCACTTTTCCTGCAATGTTTCTTTGCTTGGAATCCAAAGAAACATGCAGTGCTTCCCTCTGAGGTTTCAGGAAATCATCTCGCCAGGAGATGGATTATACTCCACATGGATTAATTTGTCCATCTTAGTTCCTCCTCTGACCCTTATAAATACAGTTTTTTCCCATCAACCATCCCTGTCTGGAACTCCCTGCCTGCAACAGCAGCAGAGGCTCCCTCCTTGGTAGCTTTCAAGAAGGAGCTGAACAAGATCACAGTTTAGTCCCCCCCCCCCCCCCCCCCCCCCCCCCCCTTTTTCTTTTTTTTTTTCCTCCGGAGGGACGCTGCGAGTGACGGTGGGAGGGAATATGTATAATGTTCTTTCTCATTGTCACCCCCTCCGGTAGGAAGATAGGTCTACTTAGGTTATGACTAGGTTTTTACGCCTCTGTGCACACAGGTCATTAATAGTCAGTAATGACGGCTGACCTTCCAGTTTGAAGATTGAAGATTATACTGTACCAGCCACGGAGGCAGCGTGGCAGAATTGGTTGTGCATTAGACTTCTGATCCAGTGTTCACCAGTGAGTCAGGCATTGAGGCCCCATTCTGGCATGGTGTTGTTTTCTTGGGAAAGGCACTAAAATTTGTTTTAATTACACATACTTAACTGTGACCCAACTAGTGCAGACTCCGCATTTGTATTTTGTATTTGCATTTCTTTTTATCACAACAGATTTCTCTGTGTGAAATTCGGGCTGCTCTCCCCAGTCAGAGCACGTCGCTACACTACAGCGCCACCCATTTTTAAATATTTTTTCCTGCGTTAAGTTTTATTTGTTTTTCCTATCGCAGTGGATTTTTCTACAGAATTTTGCCAGGAACAACCCTTTTGTTGCCGTGGGTTCTTTTACGTGTGCTGAGTGCATGCTGCACCCAGGTGTGACTGAGTAGGTATACCGGACCAGTTGAGGGAGGTTAAATAGCAGAAGGAGGGGTCTGGGTCCCGCCTTTGTATACCAAACTCAAGACACAGTTGATATGAATTTACTTTAACCTTTACATATGATTTTCATAATGAGAAACCGTGAGTGAAAAATAGCAATTTCTACATATGTCTTCAATTTGGACAAGTGAACAGCAGGAAGATGATTATACTGGTCTTGATGTCATCCACAGTATTTTTACACTACAGGGAAATCGCTCCAATTTTGGCACATCCATTCTTCTATATTAAACTAACAATTTTTCCTCGACTCCTTTCACAATATCATTTCATAAAATTTTTATTCTTTGGTTTCGGCTGGCTAGAGGTTTGAAGTGAAGCAGAGAGTTAGTGAGAATGACTGCGACACACTCAGCAAGTGATTACTTACTTATAATTTTGTTTGTCAAAGTCATGAAATTTGTTCCTATTTATGTAATGTCTTAAACATATCGTTCAAGGAGCTTTACATGTGTGTGCATCATGGCAGAATGGGTTAAGCATTGGACTTCTGATCTAAAGTTCACCAATGATCAGGATTCGAAGCCCTGTTTTAGCCTGCTGTTGTGTCCTTGGAAGAGGAACTTTTCCTTGCTCCACCCAGGTGTGAATGGGTACCTGACTTCAGTGGGTGAAGGTTAAAATGGCAGGAGAGAATTGGGCCCTGCCTTCCTGTGCAAAGCCCAAGACACGGTGGACATGAATTCACAGCCCTGAAGGTCATAGGTTATGGGACTTATAATCTCTTTCAACTTTTTTAATGTGCAGACAAGGGCAAAGTAAGGCCAGGTTGAGAAAACCAAAGTAACCTGATCATGGGTGTCATCCCTATGCCTGGTTTCTAAGTGATGGTGCTTGCCTGAAAGATGGGCCGATGCCGAGTTCCATAATGGAGTGTATCTCCACATTGTTTCATGAGCAGTTAGTGATGGGAACACCAGCTGCCAGAACAGCTGCAGTGAGGGAGCTGCAAGTACGGTCTGCTCTTCTGAGAAATAAAAGATAACCATTCTGAAGATTTTTGTCCGTTGATTTGCACATGTAGACATTGCATGGAGGTTGTTAAAGTACCTATCTCTCACTTTGGTGCATGGAAGAAGTCATTAAACAAAGAAAAAGGAAAACAACAGATTCAATATCTTTTTTTTTCTTCATAACATCTTTCTGTGGTGCACTGCCAGCTTTGTCACCTTTGTGAACGCCTTTGTGAGTTTCAAAAATAGTCTGGATATTCTGCAGTTTAATATGTGTATGAATGCAGACATGATCCAGAGGCAGAGACAGACAGAAAGGGAAAGTATCATTCAAATCTCCTGAAAGAACACACACACAAAAATATGTATACATGTCAGCTTTATTTGCACACAACCATCACCACCAGATTATATCATTCCTGTCACTGCTCCACACCGCTTACGTATGTTCAACTCCTGAACACTCACAAAAAATGTTTCGATAAGGTATGTCAGTTTTATTAGCATCACACAACCATCACCAGATTACATCATTTCTGCCACTACTCCACACAACTTACATATGTTCTTTTTGAATCTATCTCAGCACACCCTGCACAACCAAGGCAAGTGGTTGCAAAAGTGAACAAACATCAATTCCTCCTTGTCTGCCATGATGAATCAATCTCCCCATCAACAGTCAGGATAGAAAAGGAGACATGAAGAAATCCTCTGAAAAGAACAATCATTAAAAATTGGCACATTCTTATTAATGCTAAGCACCCCTCACGTTTCAGGGACAATTTCACTTTCCAGTATGATAAACTATGAAAAAATTTTTTTATATTTTAAGCTTCAGAACAAATATCTTTTCAACGTTTGTGCCATACCAAAATCACCCATTCCCGCTCCACTTTACAGTTTGATTTGCTCCCATCTTTTTCTTCTTCTACATTTATGGGCTGCAGTTCCCACATTAACTTTTATGCATAAGAGGGCTTTTTCATGTTTTTACCCTGCCATGTAGGCAACCTTACTTCATTTCCAGGAGGCGGGCATGCTGGTGTGTTCTTGTTTCCATCATCCACTGAACACAGACATGGATTACAAGATCTTTGATTTGCATATTCGATCTGCATGCATGCATATACACACAAATGGAGTTCAGGCACTAGCAGGTCTGCATATTTAGACTTGGGAAATTGAAAAAAAATCTGCACCTTAACACACTGGGTGCTGCAACTGCGATTCAAACCCAAGACTCTCAAATTAAAAGTCCAACACTGCATCCACTCAGCTGTTGAGCCCCTCTGATTTGAACCAGTAAGTTAATTGAGTTCAAAATACAGATTTACAAAATTATGCAGCTCGAAATAGCTATATGCACTTTTGCAAGGTACATAAACTACACTAAAAGGGGGAAAAAAACAAGAAATGTGGATAAGCGCTTTGAGGCTATATGTGAAAACCCATACACATGATTAATCAAAATCAAAAGGAGTGGAGGGAGGGCAGAGGATACAATGACATACACATCTCCAAAGGAACACCAACTAAAAAAAAAGAAAAGAAAAAGAAAAAAGCAACTAAGAGACATGAAAAGGAAGGGGGTGGAGAAAGAAAGGGAGGTAATGGGGAGAGGGAGAGAAACAGAGAGAGACAAAATTACTCCACACACACACACACACACTTCACTGCAGACGACAACACAACAGTTTCCTAATAACCAAAAAACATTCTCAGATCCCATCTCACATAATCATGTTCTGCTTCTACTTTAACATGAATGGGATGAATGCTTGCAAACAAAGTAGTAGCAAACCTGACATTTCCCCCCAAGTGTTTCCATGGGCGAAATATTCTCCACCTTTTAAACTGGGAGAATCAGAATGAGCAGCTACCAAGGCAACCAAATTCATGGAAGAACAGAACTAGCAGTTACCCGTATGTTTGTGAGATCAAATTATTATCACAGTGGTTACCCATGCATTTGTGAGGTAATGTAAATTTGGTTTGAAACAAGATGAGCAACAACAAGAAAAAAAGGAAAGAAAATTACTGACTAAAAAACATAGATGACGAAACGTTACGGAAATATAAGAAAAAGGTGAAAGCAAAAGCAAAAGACAGCAGCATGATGTTAATGCTCAATATTGATAATGGAACATTGTCGGACTGAGGGAGAAAGAGACAGACAGACACTAGCTGAGAACTGAACATGCAAATGTTTGACACACACACAAGGATAAGTCTTTGCTTCAGTCCACACAATTGTTCAGTGCCTTTGTCTTTCTTTATTCTTTTCATTTTCTAAATCTTAGATATGTGTAAATTGTTTCAACTGATTCAATTCCTTTTTCACTCATTTTTTCACTCAAACACCATCTTATCATGCCAAAGTAGTCCACTCAATCCTAACTTGCCCGACCTTACCCATCTTCTAATTTTCTCATTTCTAAGTTGTTTGTATTGTATTGTATTGTATTGTACTGTATTGTACTGTATTGTACTATACCGTACTAAACTGTATTATATTACTTTTTCGAACAACAGATTTCTTTATATGAAATTCAGGCTGCTTTCTCCAGGTAGAGCATGTTGTCACAGAGCAGCGCTACTGTTTCTTCTGCCTTCAAGTGTATTTGTTTTTTCTATCTAAGTGGATTTTTCTACAGAATTTTGCCAGGGACAATGCTTTTGTTGTGGGTTCTTTCAGATGCACTAAGTGCATGCTGCACAAGCAACCTCAGTTTAGCTTCTCATCAGAAAGAACAGCACCCAGACTCAAGGTGTAGTGCAGGTGGGAGGGGAGGGGAGGGGAGGGGGAACAAACTCTTTCTTCCCAGTCGGGTGCATTAACACACCACTTATGAGAATGTATTATCAAAATGTCCAAAAGCATTTCATTTCTCTGTCCACTATTCACAACCAAACACAAAGTGCTGACATTTCTTGGTGTTTCCCAAATCCACAAGACCTCTGATAAGAAGACACTGTTGAATCACAGTGAAGAAAGCAATAAATATCTGTACAATTATAACAGCCCCAGACACTACATATTTTCCCCAGCTGTCTATGACACGTTCTTTTCAAGTCAGCTATGATTTACAGCTTAAATATCAGAGGTATCGATTTGTGACTAAAATTTTGGATTGGAGAATGGCTTTGTACATGACAATGACAGGACTGAGATTAAGCTGAAATTCAATTCATATGAACTGTTACTGCAACTTCCACACCCAAACAGGGGCAAAAGGTTTAAATTCACTGGAATCTTAACTTAAATGTTGGATTGAGGTATGGATTTGTGACTAACATATTGGATGGCTTTACAGGTCTCACCCTTAAACATCATGTGTACAGGAGAGATGAAAACATCTCCGCCAAATAAACCTTTCAAAAAAAAAAAAATAATAATAAGCAGATGTTTCTGGTTAGTGAACATTAATCCCTGTTTCCATATATATCAAGCAATGAAGCACCCCTGATTAGCACCACAGAATGAAAGGTTTTGATTTCAGGCAAGCACCAGTAAGTTTCCAGATACAATTTTCAGTTTTCATTTAAATCACACATCCAAAACACACACACACACACACACACACAAAACAAACCACTTCTGATACACATCCACATTACTCACACTCTACATTATTGCTGTATTACACACACTGGTGTAAAAATCAAAACAAAACACAGAAAAAAAACAACCACCAAGAATAGACCTTTAGCTCCTTATGTTCACATCTTCCTTTGGGGGAGCAGAGAGTCGTTCTTGTTTATAATTTGCTA
Organism: Babylonia areolata; assembly: GCF_041734735.1. Lineage (NCBI taxonomy): Eukaryota > Metazoa > Mollusca > Gastropoda > Neogastropoda > Buccinidae > Babylonia > Babylonia areolata. The sequence continues at coordinate 14,354,099 of NC_134895.1, forward strand.
CTGAACACACAGACAAACACTCACAGGGACACACACACACACACACACACACACACACAAACGCAAACAAAAACACACACACATACAAAACACAGGTATCAACCAACTAGAACAAAAAAGACCAGACCCATGCACACAAAGCCCACCCCCTCATCCCCCCCACCATCCCCTCCCGCCCCCACCAACCCTCTCCCCGTGTTCACATCTCCCCTTTCCCCCTGTCAATCAGGGCCGAGGGGAGGCACTTTGACAGGACTGCGGGGAGGCACTTTGACAGGACTGAGGGGAGGCACAGCTGCCAGTGGACAGAGGACCCTGCAGGTCCACGATGGAGGGCCGCTCAGCCGTGCCCAGCCGCTCCAGGTCGTACAGCAGCTCCAGCACACAGCCACTGCTGATGGCCTGCGCCCGGCAGCTGTCCTCACAGAACTGGTCACACACACACACGCACGCACGCACGCACGCACGCACACACACACACACACAACGCACACACACACACACACAAGAAATGAATTAACTAGCACTGGATTAGATTATGTTTGGAAAAACCAGTTAACGTTTAGTATTAGAAGATTAAAGTATGCTATATCCAAGAAGCCTGAAAATGAATATGTAAAATTTTGGAAACAGGAACAAAACAGTTCATCTAAATTAGTATTTTATAAGGAAGCTGTGACAAATTATAAAACTGAACCATATTTAAAAAATACAGCAAATACACAACACAGGAAAGCACTGACTATGTTACAAAATCAGCACCCAGACAGACACACACACACACACACACAACCACTAGTACACTATTATTCACACAAAGGTCATAAACCAACATGCTGATATCAATGACCCAGCCCCTAAGTCAACATCCTATGGTCCTGTAATACATGACATCACAACATTTCCCTTCAAACGAGTCGGCCACACACAAGCAGCAGTTAGTGAGATAACACAGTGAGGACTTTCCCCTGTCTTCCCACCCATGATTTGCCTTTGCCATTCCCTCCAGATTCCTTTGAGGGCAATGAAAATATGAACCTGACAAGCACTTGAAGCACAATTGTCTGAACGGTGGAATGAAAAAAAAAAAACCCGAAAAAAATTTCAACACCTTCTTTCAAGACTCATGTTAAAACAATAATGAGTCTTCATCACAAAATGACCCAGTCTAGCATTATATGTGTGGAGCGCCATGGCATATCCAATTAGGCGTTGGGTGTCTGATCCAGAAAGAATTAAACACTATATAAATAAAAATTTGAAACTAAAAAACACCCCTAATCCTATCAACCAAAAACCACACAAGCCAAGAGGAATATACTGAGGAAGAAAACAGACTGGTTAACACTCACAGCACCAAACAGTCAAAAATAAATAATAATAATAATAATAATAATAATAATAATAATAATAAATATTTATATAGCACTGAATCTTGTGCAGAGACAAATCAAAGCGATTTCAAACCAGCCATTCACATGCATGCATAACTCTAAAACTGGAGAAACTGGAGACAAGAAAGAAGAAGCAGGGGAAAGAGGCTATCTTGGGAAAGAGATGGGTTTTTAAGGTCAGACTTGAAAGAGCTTCAGTGCGGGGCCCCGAACCCGATGAAGCGAAAAGAGACCAGAACAGAAACGTAACATTCCTATCAACCCATCAAAGCAAGACAGGTCCGACAGACAACTCACGGCGCCGTCCTTGTTGGTGAGCTGGGGCAGGGACTTCCAGGGGGACTGGAACAGCAGGTTGTAGTGCCGGCACAGCACGCTGCGGGTCAGCTCCACCGTCTCCTTCAGCACCCCTGCCTGGACCTTCTCTCGCCGGCTGGCAAAGTACAGCTTGGCCCTCAGGAAGTACGGCATCAGCCACAAAAACTCCTGGTGCACACACACACACGTGCACGCACACACACACACACACACACACACACACACACACGTGCACGCACAAACACACATGCATGCACACCACAAGCACAAACACACACATGTACATGAACACACACACACACACACGTGCACGCACAAACACACATGCACACACATGCATGCACACACAAGCACAAACACACACATGTACACACACACACACACACACACACAAACACACACACACATGCATACAAACACATGCACATGCACACACATGCACACAAACACACACATACATATACACACACACACGCACACACTCACACACACACATAAACACACACACGCTCGCATACACAAGGCTGCATGGTGACACAGGATGTGGTGGCCTTAGTTGTGGTAACATGTCCGCCTATGAAGTGAAAATAATCAAAGCATACGGGATCGAACACAACACTTGCCAGAATTTTCTCCCCCTCCACTAGTCATTTGAATAAAATGATACACTGCAGTCCCATCTGTGACACACACTTAGCACACATAGAAGAACTCGCATCCACAATAGCTGTCCCTGGAAAATTTTGATAGTAAAATCCACTAAGACAGACAAGAACAACTCATAACAAGCAACAGGATACTGACAGACACACAAGAATCACTCACAACAGACCACAAAGTAAACAGACAGACAGACAGACAGACAGACACACACACACACACACACACACACACACACACACACACACACACACACACACACACAAGAATCACTCACAACAGACCACATAGTAAACAGACAGACAGGCAGACAAGAACCTCTCACAATAAATCACAGGCCGACCTACAGGAACCTCTCACAACAAACCACACGGTAAACAGACCGACAAGAACCTCTCACAACAAACCACAGGGTAAACAGACAGACAAGAACCTCTCACAACAAACCACAGGGTAAACAGACCGACAAGAACCTCTCACAACAAACCACAGGGTAAACAGACAGACAAGAACCTCTCACAACAAACCACACGGTAAACAGACAGACAAGAACCTCTCACAACAAACCACACGGTAAACAGACCTACAAGAACCTCTCACAACAAACCACAGGGTAAACAGACAGACAAGAGCCTCTTACAATAAACAACAGGGTAAACAGACCGACAAGAATCTCTCACAACAAACCACAGGGTAAACAGATAGACAGGATCCTCTCACAACAAACCACAGGGTAAACAGACAGACAGGAACCTCTCACAACAAACCACATAGAAAACAGACTGACAAGAACCTCTCACAACAAAACACAGGGTAAACAGACCGACAAGAACCTCTCACAACAAACCACAGAGTAAACAGACCGACAAGAATCTCTCACAACAAACCACAGAGTAAACAGACCGACAAGAATCTCTCACAACAAACCACACAGTAAACAGACTGACAAGAATCTCTCACAACAAACCACAGGGTAAACAGACAGACAAGAACCTCTCACAACAAACCACAGAGTAAACAGACCGACAAGAATCTCTCACAACAAACAACATAGTAAACAGACCGACAAGAATCTCTCACAACAAACCACACAGTAAACAGACTGACAAGAATCTCTCACAACAAACCACAGGGTAAACAGACCGACAAGAATCTCTCACAACAAACCACATAGTAAACAGACAGACAAGAACCTCTCACAACAAACCACACGGTAAACAGACAGACAGGAACCTCTCACAACAAACCACACAGTAAACAGACTGACAAGAACCTCTCACAACAAACCACACGGTAAACAGACAGACAAGCACCTCTCACAACAAACCACGGGGTAAACAGATAGACAGGATCCTCTCACAACAAACCACAGGGTAGACAGACAGACAGACAGAGAAGAATCACTCACAACAAAACACACTGTAAACAGACAGACAGACAGACAAGAACCTCTCTCAATAATTCACAGGGTAAACAGACAGACCAAGAACCTCCCACAACAAACCACATAGTAAACAGACAGACAGACAGACAGACAGATGACAAGAACATCTCACAACAAACCACAAGGTAAACAGACCGACAAGAACCTCTCACAACAAACCACATGGTAAACAGACAGACAAGAACCTCTCACAACAAACCACATGGTAAACAGACAGACAAGAACCTCTCACAACAAACCACAAGGTAAACAGACCGACAAGAACCTCTCACAACAAACCACAAGGTAAACAGACCGACAAGAACCTCTCACAACAAACCAAAAAGTAAACAGACACTGAGACAGACATGAACTTCTCTCAACAAACAACAAGGTAAACAGACAGACAGACAGACAGACAAGAGGTCAGCACCCTCTCCACCATGCACTCACAGGCCCATTGTGGTAGTTGTAGCCCCCGGCCACCTTGTAGTCATTGCAATCTGAATGCACAGAGTAATCGCCGCAGTACTGTAGGTCTCTGCACGCACACACACCACAAATGCCCACACACTTGTGAGTTCCTGCCCCAACCCACATCCACACCTTGATCCATGCTGCCCCGTACTCAGGGCAAACTGGATGAGGCTGCTGTTTAATCCACTGTTGTCATTTCAGTTTGCCTCCTTAACCTTAGAAGAATAGCTGCTGCAAACAGCGGCAATCATGCAACTACCATGAAAAGACCACTTGACAGAAAGACTGGCATTCATTTGTGAACATCCTTTATGATGCGCACACCTGTGTCAATTCAAAGATATCTTTCAGCTTCGTTTTATTGTAGGTAAGCTAATCCGCACACATTTTCTTTTCACCACTACGTCACCCTCAATCAAGTCCAACCTACACCACAGCCAGACACAACCTACCTGGCACTGACCAGAAATGACATTTTCTTCCTCAAGTTATGAGTAACAAATAACAATTTCTCTTTTTAATGCAGTGTCTGCTCCATCTTTGTAAACACTCAATATCTCATTCAAAATATAGATCGATAAAAATTTGACTCTTTTTTTTCTCGGTCATGGAATGTGATTTAATCCAGTCCATTTTTCTGTTCATGACGTCCTTCAAATCTTCTCGTTAACAAGTCATCCCACCTGTCAACAGGTCATTTCATTCATCAGACTCTGTTGTTGTTTTTCTAGTCAATTCACATCTCAGTCAGTCCGTCTGGCAACCTGGTCATATTTCTTTGGTGACAATCACTCAATTAATGGTGGGTCAAGTCTTGTCACAACACAGTCAGTGAAGCCAGCAGTAAGATTATCCTCTTCTGTTCAGTTTGTCTATTTCTTCTTGTTTTATTTTTCATAATTCTTTTGTGAGTGATAACTGAATGTGACATAACTGCTATCTGTGAGGTCAAAGCCAGCGGGGAGACAGGCTGAATAAGGAGGAGAATCAGAGAGGGAAGGAGAGACAAGACAAGACAGATAGTTTACTGAACTGGGCCATTTGCCCATGTCAAAGGGAACAGTGGGTTTGGGACAAAAATCAGATGAAAGAAACAAGCGTACACTGCATGCCAAGGGAGAGGAGGGAGAGAGAGAAACAGACAGCACTGACTTGGGATCCAGCGTCTTCATGCCCACAGGTCCCATAAGCTCCTGCTGTATCAGGTTCAGGGCTGTCCACGCATGTTCATCGTCAAACAGCTCAGGGGCCTGCAACACATGCACAACACCTCCTCCTTAGGTCAAGGGATACACACACACACACACACAACACCAAAGGAATGCACTGTGATGTGTTCAATGCACTGTTCAGTGATACATAGGACTGCACTGGAACACACTGTGGTTTGTTCTATGTATTGCTCAGTGATACACATGACACCAATGGAAAGCACTGTGATTTGTTCTATGCACTGCTGAGTGATACATAGGACTGTACTGGAACACATTGTGATATTTGTTCTATGTACTGTTCAATGACACACAGGACACCACTGGAACACGCTGTGATTTGTTCTGTGCACTGTTCAGCTGCACACCGACAGGTGGTGGGCAAGGGGGTGTCAGCTTTGTGAACAAGGAGATAGCATCCATGGAAAGCGGATTGTACAGTGACTGTGTTCCTGGTGGCGTACATAATGGATGTGTTCTTGATGGTATATGTGTACAATGAATCACTCAACATATGATGGATCATACTGAAGGGGGGCCAACCAGACAGAAAAGTTCACCACCTCAGCATGGTTGTCAAACCAAGATATTTTTTCTCAGAGAATTTTCATGAAATTTTTCCTTTTTTCTGTTGTTAATACACTATGTAACATGAAAATAAACATCACCCCAATAGGTATTATTTGATTAAATGTTTTTCAGAATGTATTTCATGGTAGTGAGAGCTTGTTATGAGTGTTTTCAGAATGCATGATTCAACGTGCTTGGAAGCAAGCGGGGCCATGTGAGCACCCTCTTGAAACGTGTTCTAAGGGCGAAAATCTGCAAGAGAGTTACTGTCTTCTTTTGGAAAGATAACAGTTAGCAGGGATAGTGTTTATTCACATGATTTGATGCAAGACAAGACAATTGTTCAATGTTTTGAATGATTCTCTCTCTCTCTGTGTCTCTCTTTCGTGGTTTTGTAGCAACAGAAAACAACCAGTTGGATTATCATGTTTGTGTTTGGTGTCAGCATCATGACAGAATGAGGTTTATAACTGATGTCACATGTTAGTCTGCCTGTCTGCAAGAGCACACATGTATGAAGTGAAATGATGGACACAGCACATATCTCAGTTATTTGACTGTACAACCTGACATGATCTCTCTCTCTCTCTCTCTCTCTCTCCCTCCCTCCCTCTCTCATTACAGACTTCTCTCAGAGTGATTTCTCTCTTTTTACTTTTTTTTTTTTTACCAGGTTGGATTGAATCAGTGTCACAAACTGAAAATGCACTGAAGCAACACTGACTGTAGTGTCCATGAGTACATTTCAGGCACACCTTCTTGATGGTTTTCCTGCACACCATGCCCCGCTTTGTTGTGTCACAGTGACCTGCAGAATGACCGCCACCATCCAATCTGATCCAGACAAGCGCTGGCAGTGCTTAAAGAACCTGTCGTGGGGCAGCCATGGCATCATTCACTCACACTTTGTAAGTTAAAATCCCAGGTCTCACCCTTTCTCCCAAGTGTGACCAGAAAATCAAGACCGAGTGTCTAGTCATTCAGATGTGATGATAAACTGAGGATCCACATGCAGCACCCACTTGGCACACTGAAAAAGGACCCAAGGCACCATAAACGTTTCTCTGGCAAAATTGTGGAAGAAATCCACTCTGACAGGTACATAAATATATACACACCACACAAAGAGCCTGCCTAGTGCACTGTGTTATGCTGCCTGTGAGACATCTGACTGGCAGGTGTGGTGTAGCATACAACATGCATTTGTCCCAACACAGTGATGCCTCCTGAAGAAACTGAACCACACCCTCAAACCTCTCCCCTGTGGAGGGATCCTGTACTTACCACCGCCATGGCCACACAGACGTTGGGTCGCAGCTGGTAGTCAGTCCACACCTGGGTGGCATACAAGCAGTCCTTGTACATCCCTCGACGGCTGATGCACTCAGGGTGAGGGTCATTGACAGGGTTCGAGGTGAGACCGATATAGAAGTCCTTTTCAAAGTTGTCTTTCAAGTTCTCAGCCCAGTCCTCAAAAGTGATGAGCTCATCCTTGCAGTCTGAAAACATCAAGAATAGTTAACTGCCAATCTTTCACAATCCACTTGTAATCTTGCATGAGAGGGGTGGGGTGGGGGGATATCAGAAGGGGGCATTTTCCAAATTTAGACCAGCAAAACTTCATCTGAAGAAAACAAAAAACAGTTTATTGTGCTCTGATTTACTTGGGATGCATGATGATATCAAAAGTGTGCCATTTCAGCACAACAGACCACAGCTTAAATGTTTCACAGACTTCACACACATGGTGATGTCAGTCTGGCCACCATGAGAAATTCTTAAGTCATGGGGCAAATTGTGCATTACACATATTCATGTCTGTGGCACGATAAATCAATGAAAGAAATTTTTTTTCATGATATTGCAAAGTGAAATGTTGATGTGTCAGTGTTTTTTCCTTGATGTTGCTGCCCACATCACCTTAATTTTAAGATGCCATTGTAGTGAAAGTGAACTGGTGCCATCTGTATGCACAAAATATTGTTTTCAGGTTGAAAAATGTGGATCGGTATATGGAATCAGCACTCGGGTTGTGTTTATTGTGAATTAATTTTCTTTTTTGCGATCCATTATAAAAAGAATTAACAAATAGTAATTTCACAGTCTGGATTTAAATCTATAAAAATTACGGAAAATCTGTAAGGGTTGGCAGGTATGGATATAGACACCATCACTGATGGCCCCAGTTCTCAAAGTATGGCTACACATTCCCTGAACATCAATGTCATCCTTACCATCTGCACAGCTTGACACAGACCATACACATTACTGGTTGACTGAAGCTGTGATAACCACATTGTAGACCTGACCAGTTCATTCACTGAATCTGTACAGGAACAATCTGATCGTCCACTGCTTCAAACTAAAAGCAGATCCGACAATATGCACCTGCCATCCACACTTGTAAGGGATTCAGTCAGCTCAGGCAATGTGCCCAAGACAGTCATGGATCTTTTTTTTCATCTGCTCTGTGTGTGGGCCTGTGGCCTGTTCACTCAGATACATGAGTAGACTTTTACATGTATGACAGGCAGACTATCCCACAATTCCTCACACTGACCCACAAGTAACATAGTCCCATACCCACACACTTCCACCTCCCAAACCCATCCACAGAGAAGACGGACATTCAACAAGAAACAGTCCTGTGGCAACCAGGTCCCATGAAGACAGCCGCCCAGATGTTCTCACACTCAACAGTAATGGATGACACTCACAACAGCTTTCATAACAAAGTGATCCAACAATGTGATCATCAGTTGTAATGAATGCAACAAATTACATGAACACAAACTCTTGGCCAGGACAGGCATTACTGGGTGCAGACACTATCTATCACCGCACTGAAAAGAAGTGAGTCAGGTTATTATGCTGCTGGTAGGGTATCTGCCTTGCAGATGTGGTGGAGCATATATGGATACATACGAACAAGCGTATATGGATTTGTACGAATGAGCGCATATGGATTGGTATGAATGCAGGGACATGCTCTTGAGAAACTTCTTCTTCGATCATGGGCTATGACTCCCATGTCTGCTCATATACATGGATGGGCTTTTACAAGTATGACCGTTTTTACTATCACCATGTATGCAATCATACTATGTTTTCGGGGGCGGGGAGGGGAGGGAAGTGAGAGGGGGTGCATGCCAGGTACACATTCTCGTTTCCATAACCCACGAAATGCTTACATGGATCATGGGATCTTTTACATGCGTATTTATCTTCTGCATGCGCATACACACACAGAGGTGGGTGGGGTTCAGGCCCTAGCAAGTCTGCACATCTACTGACCTGGGAGATAAAAAAAAAAAAAAAAAAAAACAACCCCACCCTTTACCCACCAGGTGCCCTGATCAGGATTCGAACCTGGGACCCTCAGATTCAAAGTCCCAACACTTAAACCATTCGACTGTTGCGCCCGTCCCTTGAGAAAGTGGAAAAGTGAGGAAGTGGACATGCAGCAGGATACTGACCCGGCGTGGAGCGGCGGACCCCTTTGTAGGGGTAGATGCGCTGCTGACTAATCTCTGCCAGCCAGCTGAGGACGGCATACGACAGACCCACAATCTCCACCGCCGATCCATCCCTGCAACCCATGTCACTCATGTCACACAGCCAGCTCTTTACGTGACCCACACAGCTTCACCTCTTCTCTTCATTCACACATGCACAGCTCTCTTCATCCATCAAAGACCGCTTGAAACGCAACTGTGAGACATGGATTACAAGTATGTAAATGCAAAAGCACATATGCACACACACACACACACATACAAACACATTCGCATGCACACACACACACATACACACACACACACTCGCACACACGTATATATACCAACACCATAAAGACACAACAAGCACGTGCACAACCCCTCTCTGTGCTGACAGGTTAATAGGAACGCAGTGTACAATGACAACACAAACCAGCATAACGTATAATCCAAATGCATCAGCTTCCTTCCCAACATGAAGACTGTTTTCATCATCGAGCTTGTAGAACTTTGTTGTTTATAATAATAATTGTAATACTACTGATACTGTTCAGCATTTGCTGTACGAACTGTGATGTGTCGTGTCGTGTTGTGTGTGTCATGCAGTGTTGTGTCATGTTGTGCTGAGTTGGAGTTGCATTGTATTGGTATGGTATTAGTATTCTGTTGTAATGTATTGCTCTTTAGTCACAACACATTTCTTTGTGTGAAATTCCAGCTGCTCTCCCCAGGTAGAACCCATCGCTACCATGCAGGGCTACCCCATGTCATGTCAGACAAGCTGGCACAAGAGGCCACCATTTACCGAGGAGTGGCAGGCTTGCCCAAGTTGCCAGCTTCTTTCGAATTGCCCATGAAGTCCATCCACGTGCCACAGTTGTGCACACTGCCTCCGTACACATAGCCCTTCGGCCAGTGCACTCCTATTTCCACGTTGAACCCTGCACACAGCCACGCTTACATTCACAGTCAGCCATCAAGAGAAAACAATGCGCATGAAAAAATAACACAAAAAAAGAAAGGGCCCAAAAAAGAAAGAAGATCAACAACACACCATGCCTCCAGTCATGTATTCATCAAGAGAAAACAATGAAAACAATGACCATTAAAAAAAATTCAAAAGGAAGTGTGGGGGGCAGGCCCGAAAAGGAAGAAAATTAACAATACACCATGCTCATAGTCACGTATGCATCAGAAGAAAACAATGTGCATGATACAAAAAAAGAGGGGGGTGGGTGGGGGGGGAGGGAGGGGAACCAAAAAGGAAGAGAATTAACAATAGCACAGAAAACCTGGCCTGTGTCCCATAAGCAATCACAGCAACACAAAGCTTTCATGGCATTCAACATTTCCATGCCAGTTCCATAGACTGGGAAAATTTTCAACGCTAAGTAAAATCAGCAGAGATCATGTGTGAAACCTATCATACAGGACAAACAAACAAAATGTCTTTTGAAGGAATTTAAAAAAAAAAAAAAAAAAAAAAAAAAAAAAAGGGGGGGGGGGGGGGGGAGGGAGCTTAACCCTTTGCGCCCTGACCACCGCTTTACCGGTGGTGGGGAGGGGTGGCATAATGCCTGGCCACCGGTTGAGCGGTGCGTAAACACTTGTGTCGTGTTTTGCTATTGGTTGACTTATATTGAAGAGCCAATCAGAAAAACCGTAATATTCTGATGTCAGCGAACATAGTACCAACATTGCTGCGCCGTTTCACTGTGTTTTGTGCAAGTGCTTTGGATAAAAAAGATCGATTTCTACCATGAAGCATGCAGAGTCTCAACATGACACGCCTCCTTTGATCAACTGATTCTGCATGCTCAGATTCATTTTCAACATCACTATCTGTAGCAAAATCATCCAATTCGAATTCCACCTCACTATCAGAGTAATCATTGTCATACTCTACTTCCAATAAATCATCAAGCATATCAATTACTTGCTGCATTGTGTACAGTTGTTTTCTCGCACGTTTTGTCCCTGATTTCTGCCCTGACGGGCCAGGATGAGACTCTGCACGCTTCAAGTGTTTACGCACCGCTCAACCGGTGGCCGGGCATTATGTCATTTTTCTCTGCCACCAGTAAAGCGGTGGTCAGGGCTCAAAGGGTTTAATACCAATTATTTGCAAATTTTGGCTCAGGAGCTCAGGCAGAAGGGTTAAAATTGCTCAGGAACTCAGGGCTCAAAGGGTTAAGAAGAGCTGGTAGGACTCTTCACTTCCAGATTACAGTGAATTTCGTCATGTCCACTTACGGAGAGGTTGCCCATTGAATGGCAACTTCACACCAACAATGAAAGCCAGATAAAGTAGACATGTACAATTTCACAGTTACTACAGGCAATGACTTGGCAAAGAGCCCATGTAACTAATCTACATGGTTAAAAACAAAAACAAAAAAAAAAGTTTAGGACCACTTGGTATTTTGGGGGCATGATGAAATGGAACTTCTGTTTTTTTCTGCCAATAGTGGCAAATACATCCAATGTCACAAGCATCTCTCATAACCCATCGTGAAATGTTGCACTTTTTGCATGTGCTCATCCATCTTTTTTTCTTCTTTTTTTTTATCGATGAAAATTCACAGCTATCATTTACAAACCACCCAATAATTGTACATTTCTGTCCGAAACATCAATTTATCAAACACATTTTTCAAGCTGTTCACAGTGCACAGTTGCCTAAAACAGCTGTTTGTGTGTTCTGTGAGAGACCAGTGGAAAACCAAATGCAGAATGCATATTTCACGTCATATCTGGATTTGTTTAATATTCTACCAAAACTGACTTGCTTTCATGAACTGGTCCTTAACTTTCTGTGAAGTCTGTGTAATCGACCTGATGTTGCCACCACCAAGTTCAGACAGGCAGCAATGAGCACTGACCCTCACTTGTCCAGTACATCTCTCCCCTTCAGTCTTCTATCTCTGTCTCTGTCTCTCTCTCTCTCTCTCTCTCTCTCTCACACACACACACACACACACACACACACACACACAAAGAACCCCAACCATCGACTGAACCCATGTTCTTAAAGTATATGATTCATAACAATACAGCGATGGGCGCAATAGCCGAGTGGTTAAAGCGTTGGACTGTCAATCTGAGGGTCCCGGGTTCGGATCACGGTGACGGCGCCTGGTGGGTAAAGGGTGGAGATTTTTACGATCTCCCAGGTCAACATATGTGCAGACCTGCTAGTGCCTGAACCCCCTTTGTGTGTATATGCAAGCAGAAGATCAAATACGCACATTAAAGATCCTGTAATCCATGTCAGCGTTCGGTGAGTTATGGAAACAAGAACATACCCAGCATGCACACCCCCGAAAAAGGAGTATGGCTGCCTACATGGCGGGGTAAAAACGGTCATACACGTAAAAGCCCACTCGTGTGCATACAAGTGAACGCAGAAGAAGAAGAAGATAACAATACAGCACTCAATCATCAAGGACTCGCGCTTATCAACAAACTGCGACCCCAGTGAGTTAAAATGGTAAGTAATGTGGGCAACTGATTTCCATTTCATCCTTAGCAGCTCAAAACGTCATGGATGACTTCACTTAACATCAAAACTCCGCTGTGTTTCTTGTCATCAACACCCCATTTATGGTCCATTGGTGAAGAACTGTAGACATGCACTGCTGATTGAAAATAACTATCCAATTTTCTGATTAAAAAAAAAAAAAAAATTATTCCCTCCTTGAATGCAGCAGTGAGAGACAAGACAGACATGTACTCAGCAGTGTGTGGGAGATGTCTGATTGGTTTCCCCAGTTTCTATCAGAGACTGACATAAGCCTACAGTTTCTCCACTGCCATGGGAATTCATTTACAGTTTAATCTTTTCTGAGGCGGCGAGACTGCACTAGCTCTTAGTGATGCAGTCTTGGGGCTGGTTGGCCTTTGGTGATCATCTCAACGCCAACTGTCCTAAACCCCTCCTGGCAAAGAGAAAGCGGATGTAACTTGTGCAAGACACTCTCCACTAGAATCAAATTCTGGCTCAGACTGACCAGAACAGCAGTCGTTTAACTACGTCCCCTCCTCTGTTTTGATGATCATAATCTGACTGACTGTCATGCAGTTTCTGACCTTCATCACTCATGTAGGGGTCAAGGTCAGGTCCCGCCCCTCGCTCTCGGAAACGGACACCTGCCATGTGTCGGGACAGGGCCTCCTGCATCACGGCACACAGCGGCTGCTCCTGTACACACCACACACACCACCATGTGTCAACACTGTATGCACATTATCCTGAGACTATTCCTCAGTGTGAATACTGCATATAAACCTTACCTACCACCCTTTGGTGGGCACTGTAGACACCAGTCACCAAACAGACACTCTAGCTTGTAACTGTTACTTAACACACACACACACACACAAGACACACACACATTCACCACATACACACAAACACACACGCACACACACATGCACACACACACTAACACATTCACAGGTGACTGTTCCTGAAAGCACTACACACACACACACACACACACACACACACACACACACACAAACCCTCACATATACACACACACTACCTTCAATATTGTTTCTGCATCACACACGCACACACACATACACACACTCACGCACGCACACTGGTGTTTAAAACAGAAAACCACACACACACACACACACACACAATAAAACATACCCTTAGCAATTTGGATTCATCGATTTTTTTTTTGTCATCATTTTTCTTTTTGGGAGCAGAGAGTTGCTGTTCTTTGTCATCATTTTTCTTTTCGGGAGCAGAGAGTTGCTGTTCTTTGTCATCATTTTTCTTTTCGGGAGCAGAGAGTTGTTCGTTGTCATCATTTTTCTTTTCGGGAGCAGAGAGTTGTTCATTGTCATCATTTTTCTTTTCGGGAGCAGCGAGTTGTTCATTGTCATCATTTTTCTTTTCAGGAGCAGAGAGTTGCTGTTCGTTGTCATCATTTTTCTTTTCAGGAGAAGAGAGTTCCTGTTCTCCTTTGTTATCATTTTTCTTTTTCGGATCTGAGAGTTCTTGTTCTTCTGTATTATTTGCTTCTGAATCCTAGAAACACAAACAAAAACACACACACACACACACACACAAAAAGCACACATACGCACGCGCGTGCGCACACACATACACACGCGTGTGCGCACACACACACATGCCACACACACGCACACACACACATAAACACATTTCCTGGTCATTCTTGCTGTGAGCTCTGTGCACACAGCCTTCAGTGGCTGGTCGTTCAACCACACTGGAACGCTGCGCAATGCTTTTTGCAATTCAAGCTGTGCTACTGGAGTATCATTTTGCACATGGAGAGACAGACAGACTGAGAGAGAGTGAGAGCAAGAGCGAGATATATATATATACCACATCATTTATGCCAGTACCTTCAAATTCATTCCAGTTTTTGATCGCAACTTTATCTGCCACTCCAATATTTCATTTTAGACAGTGCTTAACTGCTTACATGGAGTTTCAGTCATGGTAAAAGTAAACAAAGCCACTAATATGACAGCCTTCTCTTCCAATTGATATCATTAACGATGGACAACATTTCTTTCTTTTACAGTTAATTTTTTTCCATTTGTTTGTTTGTTAAAAAAATTTTTTAAACACACAGATAACATCAAAAATTCACAGCAAAAAACAAGGATGGCTTCACAAAACAGAACCTGCATAATACAAGAAATTTCACATCTCAGACTCGAAAAGTATAACTAAGTATACTGACTTGTGTGCCTATAATACAAACTTACATAATCATTTACTTTTGGGGGGGTGGGGGGAGTATGGACTTAAAAACACAACAACAAGAGACAAATGGCAGAAACTGGTGCATGGTGTGACAAGAAAGACAAAATAACCGGATCTCTTCAGCAGACAAGAGCCCCCACCCCTCTCCTTCTCCTACCCCCTCCTCCCTCCCCTCCTCCCCCTCGCACACTCACAGTGCTGCTGTCGCTGGTGGCTGGGGTGCTGTCGCAAGGGTAGAGTCGGAGCACGGGGTCCTGCAGGATGCTCTCCCCATTGGGCACCATCAGGGTGTAGGCCTTGATGCCGTGCAGCCACCACCACACCGAGTCCCGGCAGTTGAAGCGTGCGTCCCGCCCCTCCCACAGCAGGTTGGGGATCAGGCCGTGGCGCAGGACACCCGCGTAGGCCAGGATCAGACACCTGCGCACACACACGCGCATGCACCCACACGCACACATGCATGCACGCACATGCACACACATGCACACATGTATGCACGCACATGCACACACACACAAACACACACGTTGCGTGCACACACACATGCACACACACACATGCATACATACACACACACACACACACAGAGCCGTGGCCTAGTGTTAATGTGGTGGTCCACCAGGAAGCGAGTTTTCGAATCCCGCTGTAGGCCTAGTAGTGGGTAACACATCTGCCTAAGAATCAAAGAGAATCTGAGTGCATGGGATCATCAAATTCAACACTTAGCCAGTGAGCATTTTCTCCCTCTCCACTAAACCCCGAGCTGTTGTCTGGGTGCTTGTCTTTCAAAAATAAAAGACCCTCATCCGAATGCCGGGTCACCTTCTCTGGGGTGTTGGATTCCTCCAGGTCACAGGGAACCACACGCAAAACAATAAATCAGGGTTTCATGTGCTGCATGCACTTAGCACATGTAAAAGACCCCATGGCAACAAAGGAGTTGTCTCAGGCAAAATTCTGTATAAAAAGAAAAGATAATCCACTTTCACAGTAAAACAAACGCACTTCCAGACAGAAAAAAAAGAAAAGGGTGGCACTGCAGTGTGGTGACGCATTCTCCCTGAAGAGACCAGCCCAAATTTTATCTTATGTGGAGAAATCTGCTGTTATATATATATATATATATATATATATATATATATATAAAATATTTTCAAAAGCATACCATACAATACAATACACAGAACAGGGCAGTCAGTGAACCTGGGCTTAAAGAAGCCCACTCAAGATACAGGACTATTAAGACCTACTTTCATACTCTTGCTTATCCTTCTTTACCTTGACAAATCTTCCATCACCCCTTGACTTGGCATTTTAAATTTTTTGAATGATTGGGAAAGTTTTGTGCCTTGTCAAATCTTTGAAGGACTTGGGAATATTTCCTGTGTTGTTGCACCCCTGTATGATGTAGCCACTTCCTTTGCCAACTGTTTGTTTCACTGACCAGTACTTTTCTGATTGATTGATATGGATACTTATATAGTGCCTATCCTTGGTCGGAGACCAAGCTCTAAGTGCTTTATAAACATGGGGTCATTTACACAACAGGCTGCCTACCTGGGTAGAGCCGACTGACGGCTGCCATTAGGCGCTCATCATTTGATTCCTGTGTCATTCAATCAGATTTCAGGCACGCACACATACACACTCAGACAAACATGTAACATTTAACATTTTACGTGTATGACCGTTTTGTTTATTTACCCTGCCATGTAGGCAGCCATACTCTGTTTTCAGGGGGTGTGCATGCTGGGTATGTTCTTGTTTCCACAACCCACCGAGCGCTGACATGGATTACAGGATCTTTAACGTGCGTATTCGATCTTCTGCGTGCGTATACACACGAAGGGGGTTTATTACTTTATTTTGGATGTCAGTGTCAGTACTCTGATCACTTGACTCACAAAAGTCAGCCACAAGCAGCAAGGTTTCTCTCATTCATAACCCTGCCCAAAACATGCTGCCATGAAATCCAGTCATTCTGTGAAATTACTGTCACACACATTCTGGCTTTTTCTCCAATTTTTATCAACTTTGTGGAAGAGTACACTGTAAAGGGGGAAAATATCTATATATTAAAAAAAAAAAGCAGAATGAAGTCAATATTAATGCATTACATGTTTCTACTTTTGTTTAAACTGACCATAGACCAGACCTGCTAATCCCAGAACAAACTTCAGAGGTATATTTTCAGCAACAGAGAAACATATTTGGAAGCTGACAGGAATGTTTTCAGTTATTTTCAGTATCACACCCAAAATAAAACAACACAATTCTCTGGCGATTCCTTTTTTTGTCTTTTTTTTTTTTTTTTTTTAATCTTCCCTTCTTCAGTTATGCAGCATACAGTGGCACACTGTCTTTCTGTGTATTTTGACACACCCACATCATCAGAGAAGCCAAAGTCAGTAATAAGCAAATTCTCTCTCTCTCTCTCTCTCTCTCTCTCTCTCTCTGAGAAACCTAAGCCATACACAGGCACAGAAATGCACTCCCTCTCACCTGGCGTCAGCGTAGCGCCCAGTGATGAGCATCATGCCCCGCAGTGCAATGAAGGTATCCCGGCCCCAGCTGCGCCACTCCTCCTTAGCAAAGTAAGGCAGACCTGTGCCACACACCTCACACCACTGTTGAAGAGGACTCGCATTCACACAACAACCACACCACAGTTCACTGTCCTGACCTTGTGCACAAGGGTCCTGTGACTCTTCTGATGAAGGACATCGTTGTGTCTGGGTTCGCACCTGACCTCATCCCATGCAAAGGCTGACAGGTAGGTGAGAGAGCACATGTCGTACAACACAAGTACATTCCAACAAAAAGGCTGACATACGTACCATAACTTCCAGCCTGCAAGTGTACAAGGTGCAACTTTTTTTCCTTTTTACATTATTTGACCCCTGCATCTTACTGGCTGTATGCACCCTATGTGTGGCTGAAAACTAAATTGTGACTACCACTCGGTGATCCACTCGGTGCATGGCAGTGATAGGTTAGTTTGTGCACAAACACTGACCAGTGATCAAACGAGGAATTTTGAAACCCAGTCTTTTCATATTTCTCCTCAGACGTTCAACCAATGATCTACAGCAAAACCGACCCAGCAAAACAATTTACAGAAAAAGAAGAAGAAATTATAAGTATAGACTATTCAATTATAGAATGCATGATGTGTTGCTCATCCGATTAATTTTGGTGTCACTAGAAAGCAGGGACAAGACAGCTGGTAGTGGTTGTGTTGAAATTATTTCTCTCTCTCCTGTAAATCTTTAACATTCCAAGTCCAAGTATCCAGTCCATAATGAGTCAGTTCCTAGTATCCATTCTGATGGCGTTTTGAGTCACCAATCATAGTACATGCTGACAGTCCAGCTTTACTATTTGTGTCATTTCTTTGAAACAAAAAGGGAAAAACTGACTGCTGCATCGTCGCCATCATGAAAGTAAACTAGATGAAGCAAAATAGGGTGCAGGCTTGGAACATGCAACAAAGCAAAAAACTGAAATTTTGTGTGTAATTGTATGATTCTTATTCAAACCAGAATATGCAGATCAAGGTCAGTGGAAGCGTAAACTTTGCAATTTAAGTGTTGATTCATTTCTTTCTCTACCATTGCATCTGTGCTGTTTCCAAGCAAAGAATTGGGGATTACAGAGTTGAGGCTGAAGCAGGCAAATCATTTAACTTTTTCCCTGTTTTATCAAACAGTTCTGTTGTAGGTTTCAGCAAAATAAAAACGTCCCTGTCACCGAAAGTGAAAAAAAGGTATTCTTTGCCAACAAAAGGTTTTATTAGATTATCAGAATGAGACACTGCCTTGTAAAACTCACTTTTGACAAGTTTCAGTGTGTTTGTGCATTATTCACTGTCAAATTTATCGTTGACTTTCTTTTGTTTGAAAATCTCTTGCTCATCCAATTTTCTCACAAATCTGCACCATCTCTCAGTTTTTGTCAAAATATTTTTTTGAAGAAATGAAAAGTTGAACATTATGATGTGCTGCAGCTAAACATGTAGAAAAAAAAAGGGTACGTAATGAGCTTGTCTAGCAACTATAGAAGCACAATACACTGAATCTAACACTTTTGCTTCAATTTCTGACACCAACCTTGCATCAAATGGTGACCATCCAAGTGAGAAAGATAGACAAGCATAAAAAAACTGGAAGGCTTCTTTGTTTAAACATTAAAAGAAAAATAATAAGAGACCATGGTAAATACAACTACTCTTTGTATGAAGTGACCCGGCTTTACAGAACAACATGGGTAGGTCCAAGGCCCAAAATGATTTAGATATATGAAGACAGACACAGCCCTTCACAAAAGTCTACACACTAGGCATGCAACGTACTGCCCAGCCGACCAGGAAGGCCAGACCAAGGCCATCTAAACAAAAGACGCAAAACAGCATGCAACGTTCCAAACCTTCTTCTTCAGACTCAGAATGACAAGAACACGCCGACTCAGAGTGACAAGAACACGCCGACAAATCCAAAAAAGTCTCCATCCCTGAAACAGAGAAACGGAACAAGAGAAAGTAATACACTATGTAAGCCCACGCTTTCTCACAATCCCATGATTTCTCGCACATTGAGAGAAAGCATGGGGGCGCCCCGACACTTTCTCTCAGTTTACAAGAATGCGTGGGATTGCGAGAAAGCATGGTCGTTCCCCTGCCAAACTTTCTCTCAATTGTGAGATCTTGACTGACGTCACTATCATAATCATGATAGTCGTCATCGTCCTCCCTTCTCCTTTCTTTTTCTTTCATTTTTCTATATGATTTGTGTTATGAAAAGACAGGAATCAACCCCGAAGATAAAAGGAATGATTTTAAAAGAAAATAAGGGGGAGGTGGGGGGACTTCCCATCCTTTCACACAACTGAAAGAAAGCATGGCAGAGGAACGACCATACTTTCTCGCATTCCCACGCTTTCTCGTAAAGTCAGAGAAAGCATAGGGGCACCCTCCATGCTTTCTCTTTAATATGCGAGAAAGCGTGGGATTGCGAGAAAGCATGGGCTAACACACCCAGCTAGTACACCGGTGAGATGCCCAAAGCGCTGTATCATTCCAAGTAGTTTCTCACTATGGTATTAGTGATACATACATTTTTTTAAAGGTAAATGCATAACATAACTTCAACTTCCCTATAAAAAAAAAAAGACAATAAAGCAAAATGACTCAAAATTCATGCATAGATTTGCCATAAACTCTCATCTACCTCCCCACACCAACCCCCAACACCACCCACTCAAAAGAGACAAGATTGATGAATAATTCAATGTCCAGCAACAACAGATTTTTTTTTTTTTAATCTATCTGCCTTTCTTCTGGAAAAGTTGTAACAAAAATGCCCAGATGAGAATTCCCCAAAACCAGATGGCAGAAAGTAGGTGACAGGAAATGCTAAGAAGAATGTGGATGAAGCACACACAAAAAAAGCTGATATGAAATTACTTGTGTAGAATTGGAGCAAAATGGAAACGCTGTTATTTCTGTAAAAATAACTCGGCATACTGACTATTTTCAGACTGTCCTACACAAATTCAATATCAATGTCCATGTTCCATTCCTTGTGAAGAAAAAAGTACAGGCCACCTGAATAATAATAATAATAATAATGATAATAAAAATTATTTAAAAAAAAACAAAAAAACTATCAATGCTGGTCCACCGTTTCTTTGTCAGGTTTCTGAAGAACAAATATAGGTCAGACAAACTAACATGGCCCTGAACAAGGACAGACTGGTTCCCATGAAGGCTGACACAGGACTCTATGTACATAAAGATGATATGTCTTGCTACTGAAAGTATGAAAAAAAAACCCCAGAAAAAACAGCAATGTATTTTGGCACCTCTTGCTTCACATGGGACCCCATGAAAACAGAAAAAAGACATGTCCTCAGTTTTATGCACAGATCCAAAGAAGCCTTTTCTGCGCCATTTTAAATCAACACAATGCTCAGTACTCATCATCACTGTCCATAAAAGACCAAATCCCTTTTATTCTCTCAGTTATGTTCAAACCGAATGGGAAAAAAAATTTCTCCAGCTTTCCTTCAAGCATGCGACTCTTTTCACCTACTGGAAGAAAAAATACGCACTGTGAACTCAAGGCACAGAAAACATTCTTGGAATGAAAACTCTTAAAGTAATTTTTGCAGAGCCAGCCGACTGCACACTCTCTTGTCCTGTGTATTTTGAACCAGGAACAGAACACACACACACACACACACACACACACAGAGCATGTGCGCGCACGCACACACACACACACACACATGTGAATACACACACACACACACACACACACACACACACACACACACACACACCGACACCACACGACCTGAAAAACAGAACACACTGTGACACTGGACCCACCATGGAGAAATGAATCAAAATTCACAGGCAGTAACACCACACACAACATGAATGGACAGCAACCAGTGCACACATCCCAAAAAATGACAACACACAACCTGACAGCACACGCTGACCAAAAAAAGATTGGCAGGATACAAAACACTCCACAAATGATGTTAAATCAAGGTTCAAAATGAATCACACACATCTTGAGTGAATCACAATGACAACGAATATATGCAACATATTAACAACACATTCATTCTCTCCAAAGACAAAGACACAACAAAAACCCTAAATGGACAAACACCGGCATCACACGCTCCCAACAACTGTCACAGGAACAGTACTTACACTACCACCACAAACCAATGCCATGCAAAAGCAGGATAAACCGGTATTCCAGCACACACACAGACACACACACACACTGAGACAATGCACACACAATGGCACCACACACAAACACCACTGAGTTAGAGGTTGCCTAGCCTATACCTCACTGGTACACACATACACACACATACACACACAAACAACACACACACACACACACACACACACACAGACACACACACACACACACACACACACAACTCATACACGCACACACACACACACACACAAGTCTCTCTGGAGACCCTGACCTGAGGCAAGAGAGACAGGAGCCTGCTCCACCCTGGTGGACCTGAGGAAGGTCTCTGTGCGGAAGGTCGGCGTCAGCTTGGAGGACAGGGGAGGCAGCTTGGCCGTGCGCACATAGCCCAGGAACTGAGTGCAGCTCAGGGCCAAAGCTTGCACAAACGTCGACCCCAGCTTCACAAACCTGCACAAAGCACACTTCATTGGTCTTCGGCGTCGGCGTCTTCTTTCCACAGGTTAACGCCCAGCCCACACAGTACAAACACAGGTGTGTTCTGTAAGGTGAAGGGATAGGGGGTGGGTGGAGGGCAGGGTGAATGATTGGACAGGTAACAGACCTTCTGGCCCAGGGGTGCCCATAACACCCCTCACCCACCATCCCACCCACTCTCTTCAGGTGGTTCTCTTCACTGGGTAAGCCACTAAATCTGACCAGCACAGAGCAAACCTATAGGCCCTGTTTACATCAGTTTGACATGGTACTGTATATGACACTGAACAATGACACTGAAGGGAAAAAAAATCTCCAAGGAACATACCAAGCACAAATAAAGATCGGTTTGGGGAGGGGGCAAGGGGCCAGGGATATGGGGATGTTGGAGATATACAAGAACTCAAGTCCAAACAGCAAGCAGATTCTCTGGGAAGTTGTAAAGGCGAACAAGTAAAAATTACGCATCTTTCCATCAACAAAATGACACCAGTCTGAATAAAACAAAAGTTCAGTGTTTAGCTGTTCTTCCACTTTCTTTTAATTTGGTCAAACTGAGAATGCATCCAACTATGACATTCATCTCCTGCTGCAAAGAAACATTCCATTTCTGACTGAACTCACATACACTATCTATGAGTGTGTCCATGGTGAAGAAACATTCCATTTCTGACTGAACTCACATACACTGTCTATGAGTGTGTCCATGGTGAAGAAACATTCCATTTCTGACTGAACTCACATACACTGTCTATGAGTGTGTCCATGGTGAAGAAACATTCCATTTCTGACTGAACTCACATACACTGTCTATGAGTGTGTCCATGGTGAAGAAACATTCCATTTCTGACTGAACTCACATACACTGTCTATGAGTGTGTCCATGGTGAAGAAACATTCCATTTCTGACTGAACTCACATACACTGTCTATGAGTGTGTCCATGGTGAAGTTAACCCCAAATGTGCTACTATGCCTGAACGGTGGTCTCCTGCATAAAAACTGCCTACTGAAATTACTGTAGCACATGAGGCCTGAAGCAAACAAAGCCTGTAAGGGGCTGAGACAGCTACCTTCACTCAGATTATCTTTTCAGCAAAGTGAATTGTTATATATTCAATGCACAACATTTATACACACCCCTTGCAACGTTGCTGAGACCATAGTCAAAAGTAAAACTCTAAACAGGACATGCTCAACTACATGACAATAACCAAAAGTTACATTCTACATGAGATGTGCTGCTCAACAGTTTCAGTTTCTCAAGGAGGCGTCACTGCGTTCAGACCAACCCATATACACTACATCACATCTGCTGGGCAGATGCCTGAACCAGCAACATAACCCATCATGCTGGTCAAGCCTTGAATGCATACATAATCATACTATCAGAGTGGATTTCTTCTACAGCCCTTTTCCAGGGGACAACACTTGTGTTGGCATGTGTTCTTTTTCGGAGCGTGCCAAGTACGTGCTGCACAAGGCACCTCAGTTTTTATCGTCCCCTCCAAACAACTAGAGGCTCAGTTTGATTTTCCAGTCAAACGTGAGAGAAAGAGGTGAGGCCTAGGATTCGAACCCGGACAGTGTATTGGCAGATAAGTGTCTTAACCACTCTGCCACCTTCCTCCTAAAATCCTGCGCAACATGCCGCCACGCACTGCATGCTCACCATCATGTCACACGTTACTTACGGAGTGAACTGCTGCAGTCCCATCTCCCTCAGAGCCACATAGGTGCCAGCAATGACAGCGTCAAAGTAGCGGGGCTTCACGGATGGCGGCAGGTTCTTCACGTGCCTGAACAGCACCTCCAGCCAGTCTGCAAGCTGAAACACAAGCACCCAGTCCCATGACGTGCTTACCTGTTGCATTTCATTAACAAAGCATCTAAAACAGCATTTCTCAGCAAAAGCTGTAGGAAGCGCAGGACTGGGTGGGGACACATGGGTAGGGGTGGGGGTGTGAATGGGGGGTGAGATCACTTAGACCAAACACACACCAACACACACACACACACACACACACACACACACACACACCAGTCCACTACACCCCCCCCCCCCCCCCCCTGCCCCTCCCCCCCACAGCAACATATATTTCTAACTTAATCGAAAGTTCAGAAATAGATCTAAAAAGTGTGGCGACCACATACACTTCCACACCTGTACCATTATGGGAGACACAGAGAGCAGCTTTTGATATTGCAATCAGAAAAAGGATGAAAATATTAATATCATGAAAGTGAATGTAAACACCCGCCCATATGAAAAGTATCAAAACCACCTTCAGGTGTTTACAGACGGTTCAGTGCTTGAAAATAAAAACACGGGTGCAGTTTTGTAATTCCAGTGCTTGAAATTGAAAGGGCATTCTATATTGGAAGCAAGCTATCTATATTTACAGCTGAACTAGTGGCTGTAATGCTTGCGTTGGCATATCTGATAAATCTCCCTTTAACTATTTTCAGAGTAGTTTTATTGGTTGACTCAAAATCAGTCTTACACGCATTAGAATCGTTAGATATAAAAACTCGATCAGACCTTATTTTTGAAATATATTATCTATTGCACATTCTATCAGCCAAAGGCACAACCACAGAATTTTGTACGGTACCCTCTCATGTTGATATAAAGGGAAATGAAATGGCCAACAGAACAGCAAAAAAAAGGTGCACAAAGAAAAGAGAACTGATTTGAAATACTTATCCAACAATCAGCTTCACAATGTTACAGACGTCTCAAGTTTTCAATATGGAACAGACACCAGGCTAGTGCTGATGACAGAATTTCACACCAAAAGGACAAAGAGTTTACAACTGAAATTACCCAACACAAATTGATGGATTTCCCATCGTACTATCATAGACTGGTAACTTCTCTGGTGTCTCGTATAAGACTGAACGCTTTCAAGACAAAGTTTAGCAAAAACGTTTCTTGTGTATGTGGTAAACAAATCACACGAAATCATATTTTGTTTCGGTGTCAAATTATCAACAGGTTACTTCCAAAGTCATGTAAAGTTAGAAAATTCTCAGAACAAAACATGGGAGTGTTTCTATGATGCGACCTTACCGATATTCGGTTTTAATTTATATTGTAGTTTATGATGTTAATTGCTGTTACACAGATATTTATGAATTGTTGATTCCATTGTTCTAGTTTATCCTTTCTCTGTATATCCCCTTCAATCCCCATCCCCTTACCCCAGTCTCACACACACAAACACACATACACACATGACACGTCTAATATCACTCAAAGTGAAAAGACGTTAAATTAAAGAAAGAATGCCCAGCAGTGACCCAACCCAGACAGGGTGACGATGACAATACTCACAGGCTTGCTGGAGCCACACACACACACACACACAGAGCCACACACACAGAGCCACACACACACACACACACACACACACATGAACACACACACACATCCAGAAGTGACCCAACCCAGACAGGGTGACGATGACAATAGTGTACACACAGGGCTTGGTGGAGCCACACACACACACACACACACACACACACACACACAATTACACACATGCACACACACACACACACACACATGAACACACACACCCAGCAGTGACCCAATCCCGGCAGGGTGACAACAACATGGATACTCACAGGCTTGGTGGATCCGGCCACCTTGAAGCGGGCCACAATATAGTCCATCAGCCAGGGCCCGTCCCTCAGGTTGTCACACAGGGGATGACCCATCTTGTGCTGGGGTCGGATCTCAGCCAGCACAGACATAACACCTGCACACACACACACACACACACACACACACACAAACACACCCACCCACCCACACACACACACACACACACACACACACAAGCACACACACAAACACACACACATTAATGACAATGTGTATGAGGGACTCACTGAAGGAATGTCATTTGATTTCCACACACACACACACACACACACATATACACTTTTCCACCCACCCATACACACAGTCACATACAGCACAACACAAACACACACAAAGGAACACACGAAAACGACATGAGATCCGGACCCCTTGACCCCCAAACTTTACCCACCCCTCAGACCGCAGTAACACAGATTGCCATAGTTGGGGATTTTGTAGGTGGAGAAGCCAAAGCCGTCCCCCTCTTCCTCCACCCCCACACGGTACAGGATTCGGTTCAGGTCGCTCAGAGACAGCCGGCCGGCAATTTTCCTGAAGGCCGAGTCCTGCCACTTGCACTTGTAGCTGCTGTCCCCTGTGTAGGAACGGAATATGCTGCTGTACTGGCTCAGCCCCCAATGGACCCCCTCCAGTGCCTTCTTGGCCTTTTCCGTTGGCGCGCACCTGCACATGCACAGTCAGTTTTCAGCTTCCCAAGGGGGCATCACTGTAGTTTGCACCAGTCCACTTATGCCAAACCACATCTGCTAGGTCGGTGCCTGACCAGCAGCATAACCCGACATGCTTTGCCAGGCCTCGAGTGCATCCATAAGTATTTTTGTGTACCTGTCAGTGTGGATTTTCTTCCACAGAATATTTTTTTTGCCAGAGGACAACACCTATGGAGTAATGGCCTAGAGGTAATGCGTCCGCCTAGGAAGCGAGAGAATCTGAGCATGCTGGCTCGAATCACGGCTCAGCTGCCGATATTTTCTTCCCCTCCACTGGACCTTGAGTGGTGGTCTGGACGCTAGTCAATCGGATGAAACGATAAACTGAGGTCCTGTGTGCAGCATGCACTTAGCGCACATAAAAGAACCCAATGCAATAAATGGGTTGTTTCTGGCAAAATTCTATAGAAAAATCCACTTCGATAGGAAAAACACATGAAACTGCACGCAGGAAAAAATACAAAAAAAATGGGTGGCGCTGTAGTATAGCGACACGCTCTCCACAGGGAGAATTTCACACAGAGAATTCTGTTGTGATAAAAAGAAATACAAATACAATGTTTTTCAGTGTGCCATGTGTGTGCTGCATACAAGACCTCAGTTTATCATCTCATCCAAATGGCTTGACACTCAGCTTGATTTTGCAGTAAAACCTGGGAGAAAAGACGAGAGACAGGGATTTAAATCTAGACCCTCACAAACACTGTACTGGCAGATAAGCTCCTTAACCAGTCTGCCACCTTTCTCTCTGCACATGCATAAGCGCACAAGAAGCTGACAGAAAGTCATCTTGCAAAGTTGATGCTTTGTCAACACAGACTGAGGTCTAAGTCAATGCTGTAAAACTTGCAGGTCATCTTGAAAACACACACACACACACACACACACACACACACACACACACAAAAGCTTCCAAAATGAGAGGCCATGATTAAGAAGAGTTAAAATGTAACCATTTTTTGCGCCATTGTGCTTGGCAAAAGAAATTTGACAATGTAAAATCAACATGAAGCTCATGACCAAAACAATTTTTTTTTTTTTTAATGAAACAAAACAAAAAACAACCAAATTATATTTCAAGAGAGCAAGTGGAATAACCATATAACCATTATTACAATTTTCTTTAATCCAGCCCTCTACAGGGGTAAAAGGGAGAGGGGGAGAGAGAGACAGACAGACAGACACACTCACATGACCAGCCTTGCTGGAGAGCGACGACGGTACCCAGAGTGAAGTTGTTGAAGTAGACAGACAGACAGACAGACATGACCAGCCTTACTGGAGAGCAACGATGGTGCCTGGAGTGAAGTTGGTGAAGTAGACAGACAGACAGACAGACAGACAGACATGACCAGCCTTGCTGGAGAGCGACGACGGTGCCCAGAGTGAAGTTGGTGAAGTAGACAGACAGACAGACAGACAGACAGACATGACCAGCCTTGCTGGAGAGCGACGACGGTGCCCAGAGTGAAGTTGCTGAAGTAGACAGACAGACACACAGACGGACAGACATGACCAGCCTTACTGGAGAGCGATGACAGTGCCCAGAGTGAAGTTGTTGAAGTAGACAGACAGACAGACAAACAGACATGACCAGTCTTACTGGAGAGCAACGACAGTGCCCGGAGTGAAGTTGTTGAAGAAGACAATGGTCCTGTCCTCCTCCTCGGAGAAGTCCTCCTTGCAGTAGTTGCTGTAGCTGATGTGCATGTGCTCCTGCAGGTCCAGGAAGTAACCCGCACTGGGCAGGCCGTTGATCTCCTTCTCGTTCCTCTTGTAGTTGCAGCGCGGGTTGTGGATCAGGTTGCCCTCAAACACCACCTCCTCCACCACACCTGTCCACATGTACGCCAGTCACAGTCATACACTGCCTCAAGGCTAACAGTAACATATTTGCCATTTGTTGTAGGTCTGCACGTTACCACTAGGACATAATGAATGTCAGACCTTTCTTGTTGCCCTGTTGAATACTAGTTATTTGTACCGTGACGTTTTCTAAATAAAATACTGTTTAAACCAAGCAAGGGTCTGATTTTCACCTTAATGCTCAAATGACTGTTACTGTATGGGAAGTTGAAGGGGTCATAATCATTCATATTTCCTCACTTCTTCTACTTCCTTCAGGCGACAACCTTCATCTTGTTGAAGATTACTTCACACTTGAGGGGGCAAAAAAGACATAAAAAAACTATAAACAAGAGAGGCTAGGCCTTCAAGACTCACTTGTGATACACTTAAAAAAAAAAAAATCTAATTGTTAAAATGTGTTCTGTATTTGTTATTATAAAGCTTCGGGTTAAAAAAAAAAAAAAAAAAAAAAGTCCTAACCAGATTCAAACCCTGCGTGTTTGGGTGAGAAGAAACTGTCTTACCCATTACACTATCGTGGCTCCTTAACCGACGTTCTAAAATTTAATATTTGACATACTTTTTTAAAGGGCGATAAATCAATTGCGGTATTCGCAGTGAGAACGCTGTTTAAATCAGAATCATATTATTCTGGTGTATCTTGGGCATTCAAAAAATCTTTAAGGGCAATAAAAAATTCTTTTTAAGTCCGCGGTAAAGGAGACGTGGCTATCGCCGCAATCACACTGCAACATTTAGCTGTTTTCTCTAAATCTAGATAGATGTACAAGTTCCGCCGGGAATGTAGTACAACACGGTCGATTTAATTTCTCTGTTATGTTTTATAGTTTTAAAGTTGATATGAAAATTTAGTATTTTGTTAAACTAATAACATGTAGAGCCAAGTACAAGTACTTCTAAACGTCGTAAGAAGTGAAAAGGACTTCATTTTGAGAAAAGTCAAGACTGGAGATTTTTTCCTTTCATCGTGATCAATTCAAGGGTATTAACTCGCATGGTTTACAATTTTTAACTGTGAATTCTGACTGATTCTGTGGATATTTTTATGGCAGTTTGGGGCATAATCCAGTAAGTGATGAGGTATTCACAAATCTTTCTCTGAATAAATATTTAACGGTCTCCTTCTCCAACTTTCCATCACATGCTATCGTGTATTGTCCATTGAATATAGGATTGAACGGGCAGGTCAACAACTTGAAACAAAATGGCATTGTTCGCGTTCGCAAAGAATATGAGCACGCACTTTGAATGTGTATAAATATGTGTACGCAACTGATTTTTGCCCATGACCTTCAGGGCTCAGCCAATAGATCTGTAAAGTCCACTCGTTGCATTGATTTTAGTATTTTCCGAAAAAGACCACTTGGGCGAATGAACATAGTGAAAGCCCTGTACACTAAGAGTAAAACACACAAGCTTTTTATGTATTGAGTATAATTTCAAAATGTAATGTTTGAGATGAGAAAGATCAGTTTAAAGCAAATTAAGTCCCCTAGCATTAATTACAGAGTAATTTCCCTTTTTTACTATCTGCACCAAAACGCTTGCAAAATAAATAAAACTTCCATGCTTAGCAAAAGAAGTTCCTGTTTGAACAAAAAATGATAATAATGACTGCTCTTGTTGTTGTGTCAGAATATCAGATCAAAGTGCCAAGTTTAGAGAATACAAAAAATATAAATATGCAGTTTGCATATAATTTGGCTTCTTTATTTATTTTTTTGTGCCCATCCCAGAGGTGCAATATTGTTTTAAACAAGATGACTGGAAAGAACTGAATTTTTCCTATTTTTATGCCTAATTTGGTATCAACTGACAAAGTATTTGCAGAGAAAATGTCAATGTTAAAGTTTACCACGGACACACAGACACCCACGGACACACAGACACACACACACACACACACACACACACACAGACAACTAAACACTGGGTTAAAACATAGACTCACTTTGTTTACACAAGTGAGTCAAAAACTGTTCAGATCTTGTCTCTACTGAAGGTGCAGATGTTACACTGTCTGGGAGTACATTCCACTCCAGGATGGTTCTTGGTAAGGAGTATTTGCGGTACTCCACAGTGCAGGAAGGGACAGGGTAGGACTGGGAGTTGGTGTGGTGGGCTCGATATCTACCAGGAACTTATCATCTGACACAAGTCTGTGTGCAGAGACTTTTCTAGTCTGTGGGAAGCAGGTGATTTTTCAAGATTCCAGAATGTACGCTCAGACCCATTTAGAGCATGAGCCATAATTTGTTTTTTGTTTTGTTTTTTTAGTTTCAAGAATGCACTTAATTGTCTGCAGGTTCTCCAAATAATTTTGTTCTCTTATATCTAGTTAAAAATATTTTAAAATAGAGCTGCCTTCAAACAGAAAAGCATTTTACCTTTGAACAAGTGCAGTTTATCAGTTTCTCTGAGCACAACATTGTTTCTCAAGAATAATCAAAACACTATAATTTTCCATCTTCAGTCTTCAGTAACACTTGAAACAAATCTCATCAGCATTTATCTATCGATCAAAATAGTGTTATTCTTCATCAACACTAAAAACAAAATTTCATCGGCACCTATCTATCAAATCTTGGCAATATAGAAATCAGTATCATAAACTTGCATTATGAATGTATAAAACATACTGCCTGATACTTAAATCTATCACAGATTTCTGGATTTTTATTTAAAAAAAATTTAAGCACACAGACTGAACATGAACTTCCTGTCTACACCGAAATAATCTAAAGTCAGAGGTGCCAATCCCCAGTCCATCAGTACTCCTGATAATGTACATCAATGATTTCTTAACCCATCTCCCTGTTTTTCAAGCAGCACAATTTTAGTCAATGTGCTTATATGAGCATTAACAAGCGTTCAAGACTGGTAAAGTAGAATGATTAATGTCTTAAGAATAAAAAAAAACCAACACTTTTAACAGTCAATTCATCCATTAACCTACTGTATCTTTAGATGAATAAACACTGAATTTTTTTTCTTTTGATGGAGAAAGATCATTCAAATGATCAGAGTCCAAATATGATCACAACACGTTATACTGTTGAACAAAAAAAAGTCTTTCAATGCAAGGATCGATTTCCACGTATGAATAAAGGGAGCATCGTAGAAGCCAATCTTTGCACTTTTTATTTTCAGGTTGATTAGGCTCTTTTAATCTGACTTTTCTTGTTTAAAATTCCAGAAATGAGACCATCACAGACACTATATTGGCAGATAAGTGTCTTCACCATTGTGCCACCTTCCTACTCAGACAATCACCACCACTCACCATTTTTCTCCAAATGCCAGTGGCTGACCTTTGTGTTATGATTGGTCCAGATTGGTCACATGGACTTAAATTCATCCATGATTGATGATCTTATATCAGTGGCACTAGACCACGAACAAAACTTGCAAATGCTCAAGGGAACCATCTCATGGTTACATAATTATGTCAGTATAATTATGTCAGTCAGGAAAGAGACAAGACTGCATGAGTAAAAGTATTAGTATTCATCTCAAAAAGAAAGGGCTGTTTGGAGTAAATGGAAGCTCAGCAGGGAAGGGTAGACAAGCCAGTCAGCATACGCAAGCAGGGATAACATATAAGAGACAGACAGAAACAAATGCTAGGAACAGCTACACAAGCACTGATGCAATAAGCTTGTCAGAAAAAGAGAAGGGTGGACGGGAGAATGCACATATAAGTGGAGGAGGAAAAATATTCATACATGTACACTTCCTGCTTCACAAACGTGAGTACTGAGCAGGAGGTGGTTAGAGGAAAGGGTTGGAAGAGAGAGAGATGGGGTGAGAACTTGGAGGGAGGAGGAGAGAGAGGGAAGGGGAGAGGAGTGGAAGTTATGAATGGGAGAGAGACATGAGTCAACATGACAGGATCTGATCCTACTTCATGGAAAGGACAGGAGAAGGGCAGAAGGGTGGGGTGGGTGAGCTGGTTAGAGAATCCTGAAAAGGGGATGAAGTGTAACACAAGGGAGAATACAGTCCATCAGCTGAACAGGTGAAGCATTGTTCAGTGTTAAGTGTGTCTGTGCGAGAGAGACATGCAGACAGATGTGCACTCACACATGCCTCTTAATATAACACGCATGCAGACATGCTCATGAAACAGATCGGTCAACATCAAGACACAACACATAAGCGCTTGCCACGCCACTGCAACAACAGTGAACAGACTGAGGTAGTTGGAGGAGTGT
Source organism: Babylonia areolata (assembly GCF_041734735.1). Taxonomy (NCBI): domain Eukaryota; kingdom Metazoa; phylum Mollusca; class Gastropoda; order Neogastropoda; family Buccinidae; genus Babylonia; species Babylonia areolata. The sequence goes on from NC_134895.1 coordinate 14,387,089, forward strand.
AAGCAAAGGATACTGGCAGGTTGGGAGAGACAGGCACAAGGGGGCGGGGATGTGTCGCCATTGACTGATAAGATACCAACAGAGCTACATGTGAGGAGAGGGGGATGGGTGGGCCCAGACACACAAAATGACAAACCCTCAGACAGCACACTGTGCAGCAACCAGTCATGGAGAGATGGTAGCTGCAGACATTTGCAAGCAAAACATTACCACTGTTCATTGATAATAAACATCAGCTGAACGCTAAACCCTAAACAATCAACAGTGACATGTCTCACTCAAAAGAAAACATTTCCCTCTCCAGTGCCAAGGCCTCTTCATATGTCACAATTTTACTTTCAACAGACACCATGAACATGTAATAATCACCAGGCATTCCTGACATTCCCTGAAACATCAGGATAAATACTCTTTCACAGCCAAGTTTCTGTGTGAAAAACACTCACCAGCACCAAATATCTTAGACTCCATGTTCTCAGTCACACAATGCAGCTTGTATCAGCACAACACAGCAGACTTGTTTACTTCAAACTCAGTCAAGGGGAAAGGTAGTCAATTTCCTTTTGTGCGGGAAGTTGGCTGCAGCTGTCAAGCTTTGTTATGATGTGAAAAAAATGGTCCTTTTAACATGACCACTCAATGTCCACTAAAGTCGCCAATAGCAGTGAACTATCCTGTCAACTAAAGTCGCCTGTGGTAGTGAAAGAATTTTTTTTAAAATTAGATTTGGTACCTATCTTAACTGATGAGAGTAATCACATCAATACAATCCAGCAGCAAACTGACACCCCTGCCCTTTGGCTCTTCAAACACAACACACAGTGAACGCCAAGGTCTTGCCCAGCATGAATGGTTTTTCACAATGATGGTCAATAAGCACTAGTCTATTTTCTGTCCTTCTTACTTATCAACAACAAACCAGTATATACAATATAATACTGCAATCAGGGTTCCCACAGATGTGACCAAAACAAAATTATAGTCGTTTTCTAAACCAGACTGAACATTTTCCATGTCCAATACAAAAGCCAAACTGAATCAAAATTTTGTTTGCAACACCACTGACTAAAGACAACAGCGGACATCCCAGTCTTGTGGTTTAATTTCCATCACTGTCAGTTTGTCCGACTGTTTGGTCTTTATAAAAAAATATTTTTAAATGCATTTAGCACTTTGTTAAATGGTACTAGTGAAAGGTATCTCCCAAGACTTTTCAGGACCCTGAAGGGCAACACATGATTTTCCAAGACTTTTTCCAGCCCTGGAAAATTTTCTCCCCCTCCTCCCCCCCCCCCCCCACCCGACCCCCCCTCCATGCCCCCCACCCCCACCTCCACCCCCGCCATCATTCCCACCAAGATATTTCCAACTTCCATGGCTTTCTATGAACCCTGCGCAATGGGTTGAAGGGTAGAGATCCCAAAATTCAATTTTCTTTGTTTCCAAACTGGTTGGTGTCCAGAGGGAAGAGGAAGAGAACTCACCCTCAATGCGGAGAGGATTGAAGAAGAACTTTTGGTTGAGGTCTGGAGGCATTTGGAAGATCAGGCTGGTGACAAGGATGACCGACTTGAGGGTGACAGGGTTGTAACGAGTTATAGCCACTACCCCAGGAATGACGTCTTCCGTGTGGAGCTGCCATCATGCACACCCTTCACTCTCAATCTTATTGTCAACATACAAAACCTCAACACCTGTTAAAAGAAAACTACCAGCCAGTACAGTCACATTCATGCACATAAACACAGATCATGCCTTCAACCTTTTTCATCACAGGATTAAAAAATTCAACATGAACATAAACATAATTATACATCATACATGATATTATATAAATGATAAAAGAAACACAAAACCAACAAGAGAAACAAGGCCTTCAAGACTCACTTGTGATACACACTTTATCCAGTAAAAAAACAAAAAACAAGAAACACACTTTATCCAGGGGTTGAGTCCTGTCCAAGTTTTCAGTGTCAGCAGATTCATGGGAGACTGTGTTGGAAGGGTGTGGTGGTGGTCTCCACTCTAGAAGGGATACTCGCTCACTCTGGTTCCGCGACTAAGCGATCATTGTTTCCAGTACGGGGCTTAGCAGCAGTGCCCTAACTGTGTTAAATCAAAACAGGCACTAGCGAAATTCACCAAAAATACTCTGCAGCGGTGCAGGGTCTCCTCTGATATGTGGCCTCCTGGCAAGCTGACACAAACAGTTTCCTATGGACTGTCAAAGCTGGGATTTCGACAGATGTACCAAGGTGTGTCTGTGTGTGGCGAGAGTGGGGAGGGGCGGGGGCCGGGGGTGGGGGGGGGCCTCTGAACGAGTGGTGTGGTAGCAACGCCACTGAAAATGTACAGATGATGGGGTAGCAAAACTACAACAAAATCAATACAGCAGGAAGTGGGAGGAATGTTGCAGAGAACCTCCAGGGGTTTGTACACCCCTGACCACACCACCACAGAGGTGACATGACGTAAAAAGCAACACTGACCTGGGTGTAGCCCTCCTCAGCCAAGCGACGGTGCAAAACGTTCAGCGCTCGCTTGCCCCTGATGATGCCCGTAGACGAGTCCGCACCCTCGCCGTTCCTGTTTTTGTCCCTCACCCAGCGCTGGTACAGCCTGGTCTCTGTCACCACGTTAATCTGTGCAGGTATTTACAGCACAACACGTCGTAGTGTATCACAAACATCACACTAATCAACGCATACACTGCGGGGTACATAAACCACATCCCTTCAGAGCACTCTTTTTGTGTACCTACTTCATTACAGTATGCGTTCCTCCAATCTGACACCTGCCTTGCAGATTTCTACATTGAAAAAACAATCACTTGCAAAGACACCTTGTCAAGACTTTACAAATATATCTCAAGAAACGCTGTCATCCATACTAGCTGACATTCCAAAATTTCAATACTGAAAACACTCTCTGGGCAGTAAACTAGTCTGTGACTTTTTTTTTTTTTTAATGATTTTTTACACTACCTGATTAAACCTCTCTCAGTATATGACTCTCTGGGGCTACCAGCTGTGAATGTCAAACAGAATGGGCAGCATCTTGGCACCAACTGTCAACAAATACAACTAATAAATGATAATATAATTGTATATTGCACTTTGTCCTATTTTCTAAACAGGGATCTTGGTACAAAAGCAAACACACATGCACACACACACACACATAAAAGAAGTACACAACAAGAAAACTGGAGTGGTGCAGGGGTGTTTAACATTAGTTCAAAGAAACCCGTTTTCAAGGGAAGACTTGAATGAAGAGGAAGAAGAAGAAGAGCCCCTGATCTGCAGAGAGAGTTGGTTCAACAGCTGGGACCAACAATGTGTTGTTCTGTCATCTATGATCTATACATCACACAAGTCACCGCCCCCCCCCCAACCACCTCACACACACACACACTTAAACAAACACAAGTCACCCCCCCCCACCTCACACACACACACACATAAACAAAGGACACAACAAGAAAAATGGAGTGATGCAGGGGTGTTCTACATTAGTTTAAAGAAGTGTATTTTCAGATGAAGACTTGAATGAAGTGGAAGAAGAAGAATGCCTGTCATCTATGATCTAAACATCACACACACACACACACACACACACACATATACAGAGAACAGAAAAGCAGAGAGTGAAAGCACGTACATGGTGTGGAACCAGTTCATCATAGCCTCTGTTGCTGCCAACAGCACAGCGAGTCATGGCCACCACAGCAGCACTGGGCCACATGGTGAACTCGGACCTGAACTGCAACATAACTCTACTTTTTATTGCTACAGCTGGCAAATCCTGTCAGCATGTACAGTTTGCATGCACGCACATTCATGCTCACACACACGCACGCATGCACACACCCACACACACATACACTCACTCTTTAAATGAAGATGCATATCATGAATATTCCGTTCAATTTAGATTTTTTTCAAAATTGCATGTTTTAGTTTAACATTCCAAGCATATTTTTGTGCAGTGTGTTTTACTTCCTAATGCTGACAAACCGGCACTGAATATCAATGACGTGTCCACATATGCATGTGTGTATATGCTTGTGTCTGTGCAGCCGTGTGTCATTTTGCTCACATATACAGCACCGATTGTCACACCTGCCATACTTTACACATCAAACTTACATACTGAACAAGAAATCAACATACAAGAGAGCAGAGCAAAGTATGTTCATTCATTGTGACACTAGCTTGTGTTTACTGCTGCCCCACCTTTTTGTTCCCTCTTGGTAACGTTGCACTCAAAACTCATACCACTGTCCCCAGTCCCTGATACACTGCCACACACAGGCTCATTCTGTTGCAGCCTGGGTACCAGCAAGTCCTTAGGGAGCTATCACTGTCATGTTGCCCAACAGCCACCCACCAGAGGAAACCCTTTGATTCGCTTTAGTGGTCTTCAGTCTTTTTTTTTTTTTCTTTTATAATTTTCTGTCTTCAATACATGCATGGGGACTGGAAAACTGGGTCAGACAATTTGTTCTTCATCACCACAGACTGACAGAGACAGACTTTGTGAGTGTCCCTTCCAACGTGGCAATGCCCATTGCGCATGTCCCTCTAACAACAGTGCCCATGTATGCCCCCATTACAGAAGACACTAACTCAGCCCTACTGGCACTCAAATGGAGGGGACACTGAAACTGAAGTCAGCATTACAGCATGGCATCAATGCTCACAGAACCCATTCAATCCATCATGCAAACCACAAAAGCATTCCTAAGAAGGAACAAGACGGAACGTAGAAAATGAACCATTGTCAAGACATTCCTTAAAAGCATGCCTTTTCACTGAATTAAACGCACAGTGTTCAATTCAAACTGAGCAGGGCATCAAGGATCAGAAAATCAATTCATTCCATTCCTTAAAAATATATCTTTTTGGTCTGCTAAATAATCCATGGGCCAAGTCTTATAGCTCATAATAATCCATGTCTACATTATGGCCACACAATCATATGTACAATCCGAAAGCACATCAGTCATTATTTGTTAGGATTGATATCTTGAATGTTGTTTTTCATTCTTTGAAACCTTAAATGTTGTTTTTCTTTATGTATTGAAACTTGGATTATGTCATACTGACTGAGAAGTAAAGAACCTTTTACAAGGAAGGGGGGGAAAAGACATTCCTTATAATCATGAAAAACATTTTTTCAAACTTAACAAACAAACATCTCACTTCCATATAACAATGAAAGATCCAACTTGAGATACAAGAACAAACACCAACAAAACAAATGAAGACACACTGCGAGCCAGAACAGGTCTCCACGAGAGGTTAACTACAAACCGACATCCACTCAGGAAAAGCAAGTGATCTTTCTGTCATGGTAAACAAGGTAGCCTTGCCAAGCAACAGCAAGCTTAGAAAATATACAATCTGGGCATTAGAGTGTGTATACTAATTTGTATTGTTATGAAAATTCAGTATGAAAATTCATCTCTAGAAATATGTTTCTCTAGAAATATACTTCAGTCTCATTTTGATAAAAGAATAATAAAGAAAAATAAAAAATAAAAATCCTTCTGAAAGTACATTTTAGTGCCAGTAGGAAAATTTCTTTTCAAACACACAGTTTAGTCTTATTTTCATTGGTAAATTCCCTTCCAGAAGGATACTTTAGTCTCCTTTTGATTGGAAATATTTTTAGGAATACAGCTAAATTGAAATCTACCATCTAGTGATAAAGGAAAATCATAATGCCAAAAGCAAATAACAAAACAGTCTATGTCTTCCAGTTTAAATCAAGAACAAGAACCACGTCACATGCAAAAATGATATAACAGAAACAAAATGAGGGAGAAACTATCCCCCTGATCTGAAAGTGTAAATTACACGTCTTTCCGGAGTTTTCTCTTTCACCACTTTGATGTCAAGGTATACCATTCCGTCGAATATGCCTCCCTGATAACAAGATATATTTACCAACAAGCAATAACAAATTCTTTGGCACAAGAAAGAAATGTGAAATATTCTTTACAAATTCCTTTAGTTCTGAATGCGAGAGTGAATCAATGGGAGTGAGAGAGTGTGAGTGTGGTGTTGTGTGGTGCAGTATGTGTGTGGTGTAGTGTGGTGTGAAAATGAGAAAGAGGGAGACGGTGTGCAAATAAGTGTACAAAAGTGAACAAGTGCATGTTTACATGCATGTCTCTGTGTGTGAATATGTGAGCAAGAGTGTGTGTGTGTTGTGTGTGTGTGTGTGTATGTGTACGTGTGTGGGTGTGTGTGTGTGTGTGTGTCTGTGTGTGTGTGTGTGTGTGTGTGTGTGTGTGTGTGTGTGTGTGTGTGTCTGTCTGTCTGTCTGTGTCTGTGTCCATATGTGTCTGTCTGTCTGTCTGTGTCTATGTGTCCATATGTGTCTGTGTATATATAAAAATAAAATGTAGTACACACACACACACACACACACACACACACACACATCAACCCCTCCCCCCCACACACACTCATCCACACATTGACAAACTCACTCATTATAAACATTCTTTCAAAAAAAGCAAAAAAGCAAACTCACTCATAAATAGCATTAAATAAAAGATTTCTTTTTAAACAAAAAAAAAACCTACAAAAAACTAATAACAGAAAGGAGAAATGGAATTAAAAAAACAACAACACCATGAGCATCCCATGACTACCAGTTATAATAAGACCTTCCAAAACAAGCGCTGCCGCAGAAACCATCACAGACAACCCACACCATTCACCCCACATGATGACAACAACAACAGACAGCACACATCACCCCACACCCCAAACACACAACACACACACACACACGTCCAGTTCACATTACCCTCATTGGGGTGTCGTTGTCGTGGGTCTGATCGTAGAACACGGCCGGGGCCGACGAGGGCTCCAGTTCACGAACGCGGGGCTGTATCAAGGAGCCCAGCGGCTCCCCACTGAACTCGGCCACAAACCCCCTCAGCTCCCCCTGGCAATGGGCGTTCAGCACCTCTGAACATGTCCCCACCACAGAAAAAGGTTGCTTGTGAAACTCACCAGTGTAGTAGCATATTTGTGCCCCCTTCCTGGTTTTTTACCCAAGGGTCAAATCTGGTTAGCCCAGATTAGCCTTGGGGGGTCTATATAGACTACTAACCTTGAATGACCATCAGAGGTAAACTGACCCTAACTCTCCCACCCCCCTACCCACCCACTCTCCCCAGTTGGATCCCACCCCACCCCTCCTCTGCCCCTTGTAATTGATATTGGTGTCTTTCTGGGCTTGCTTGAAATGACCCGTGGCGGTAAATTTGGTGCAGTCAGAATCAATACAGGCTATCCAAGTGGAACTGCCCCACACTTGCTTCTGTTAAGTTACAAATGGAGAGAAGCAGGGGTCCTGGGGGTATCACTATCAGTAAAGGCAAGCCCAGAGTGACCCAGAGTCCTTTTTCAGCAGCTTGATTCAACCCATTAGAAAGGGGGTCGATCTTGACGAGTCACAAATTACCCAGGGTAAAACCCAAAAGGGGGCAGTTTGAGACTGATGCCCTGAGATACCATTTAGTGCACCTTTTCTAGAAGTGCCATACTGTTACCTTTAACAAGCACCAGTCACGGAACTCACAGAAGCACTGAATGAGTTGGTCCACAGGCAAGAACACTCTGTGTTTTTATTCCATCTTCAGAGCCAGAATAGCAGTGTAAGTTAAGGAGTATTGCAATGTGCTGTGCTCTGTAATAAGTCTTCAGCATTTTAACTCCTGGCATACATGTGAAATTTTGATACAAAAACTGTGTACAATTGAACAAGTTCATGGCTTTCTGGGGAGAAACTGTTCATGCACACAAATCTCGGCAAATGGAAAGATACAATCTATTAATTCATCAGCTTGAAAATCATCTAAGCTCCTATTTACACACACACACACACACACACACACAGGTCACAGTACCTTTAAATATACCGTTGATTCCCAGCCTGTTGACAAAGTACCGTTCCATTGAACCATCTCCCACAAACAGTTCTGCCAACACAAACAGCTCTCGGCGCTGACGTCGGGCAACATCCAGCATGTGCTGAAACATGTCACACACCATGGCCATTCACAGGATACATCTCCTGTATGGATTGTCACACAGCATGGCCATTCATGGGATACATCTCCTGTATGGATTGTCACACAGCATGGCCATTCACGGGATACATCTCCTGTATGGATTGTCACACACCATGGCCATTCACAGGATACATCTCCTGCATGGATTGTCACACAGCATGGCCATTCACAGGACACATCTCCTGTATGGATTGTCACACAGCATGGCCATTCACAGGATACATCTCCTGTGTGGATTGTCACACAGCATGGCCATTCACGGGATACATCACCCCTTTTGGAATGTCACACAGCATGGCCCCTTCACAGGATACATCTCCTGTACGGATTGTCACACAGCATGGCCCATTCACAGGATACATCTCCTGTATACATTACCAGACAGCATGGCCATTAACAGGATACATCTCCTGTATGGATTGTCATGTCATGTCACACAGCATGACCCATTCACAGGATACATCTTCTGTATGGATTGTCACACAGCACAGCCCCTTCACAGGATACATCTCCTGTATGGATTGTCACATCATGTCACACAGCATGGCCATTAACAGGATACATCTTCTGTATGGATTGTCACATGTCACACAGCATGACCCATTCACAGGATACATCTCCCGTATGGATTGTCACATCATGTCACACAGCATGGCCATTAACAGGATACATCTGTATGGATTGTCACACAGCATGGCCCATTCACAGGATACATCTCCTGTATGGATTGTCACATCATGTCACACAGCATGACCCATTCACAGGATACATCTCCTGTATGGATTGACACATGTCACACAGCATGACCCATTCACAGGATACATCTCCTGTATGGATTGACACATCATGTCACACAGCATGGCCATTAACAGGATACATCTCCTGTATGGATTGTCACATCATGTCACACAGCACAGCCCATTTATAGGATACATCTCCTGTATGAATTGTCACATCATGTCACACAGCATGACCCATTCACAGGATACATCTCCTGTATGGATTGACACATCATGTCACACAGCATGACCCATTCACAGGATACATCTCCTGTATGGATTGACACATCATGTCACACAGCATGACCCATTCACAGGAATCATCTCCTGTATGGATTGTCACATCATGTCACACAGCATGACCCATTCACAGGATACATCTCCTGTATGGAATGTCACATCATGTCACACAGCACGGCCCATTTATAGGATACATCTCCTGTATGGATTGTCATATCATGTCACAAAGCATGACCCATTCAAAGGATACATCTCCTGTATGGATTGTCACACAGCATGGCCCATTCACAGGATACATCTCCTGTATGGATTGTCACATTATGTCACACAACATGGCCCCTTCACAGGACACATCTCCTGTAGAAACTGCCGCATCATGTACATAAGCATCACAAATGTTACCCATAACAACACTCACCTCAGCCACATGGAGAGGTGTGCTGTGGGCGTTGTCAATGCGAAAGCCATGGAACACCCTGGCCGTTTGTTCCACATAGATCTTCATGAAGTCCCACAGGACAGGGTTGTCCTCCTGACACTTGCCATAGCGCAGCTTGATGGTGTCAACCCAGGGAACCAGTTCTCTGCGAAGGTAGACTTGCGACTCTGGAGCAAGGAGATACAGATTATGAACACCGTCAGACACCTGTAGATCCGCACCCCGTGAAAAGCTTCAGCAGAAGTCTTCTGATTTCATTAGGACAGTTCTACACACATTTCATTATGCCAGGAATCCTTAGAATCACTGTCAACTCTGTTGTTTTTTGCCATGATCTTGTGGCATGCTTTGTTACCGTCTTACACCATTATATATCTGTCTATCACTAATCTTAACAATAATAACTATCTCTCTATATATAAACATGCATATGCACATGCACATGCACATGCATGTGCATGTGTGTGTGTGTGTGCGTGCGCGCGTGCATGCTTGAGTGTAGAGTATTTTATATAATAATGTGAATGTTTAAAGAATATTACCAAAAACAACACTCTTGTTGCTGTTTTTTCTTTCACTTGTGCTGCACATGGGAGCTGTTTATCTTATCATCCAAAAGACATTTCTTACAACATGATCACTGACACTCTTTCTCTGTATCACCCTACACAGTCCCGTCACACCATGCGCTATGCAGATCTGTTCTGTCATCAGACCACAGAATCCTTTCTGCATGTCTGTTTCACAGTGTTTGTGCACAGCAAACAAAGAGCTTCTGACATGTTTGCACAGTCTGTCACTTTCGGCTATTTTCAAGACAGTGCCTGCACCCTGACACATGCTGCACTGGGCTATACCACATTTGCAGGGTTTGAGGCCCTGTTTTGGCACGGTGCTGTGTCCTTGGGAAAGGCACTTTGCTCCGGTTTTCCCCCACTCCACCCAGGTGTGAATGGGAACTGGACTTCGGTTGGGGAAGGTTAAAACAACAGAAGGAAGGATCGGGCCCCACCTTCATATGCCGAGAACTAGACACAGTGGATATGAACTCACTGCCCCATTGGTCAAAAACAGACATTAGACCTTTTTCTTGTGCAGGATAAAAATCCTTGCCATAATGATTAATTATTGCCTTAACTGCACCTGATTTATTGCAATATGTCACTTTGGGAAAAAAAAAAAAAAATGCTGAAAAAAAAAAAAGTTCAGACCTCTACAAGACAAGCAGCAGCCCAGTTGTCAGAGTGCCTGAATGGGAAAGAAAACATTCACCCAGCTGGATACTGAATGTCTCCAGATACTAGTTTAGAGCTAGAATGAAAAACTTTTGTCCAGTTTGCCAATGGCAAGATGCAGATTATGAATTAAAAAAAAACAATTGTAGAAGGTATCAGTGTAGTGGTCCTAACCTGGCAATAAGAAATTTGCTTTGCTCTTCACCCCACCAAAAAAAAAAAAAAAAAAAAAAAAAAAAATCCAACCAAAAACAAAAACAAAAACTCTGCCCTTCAAAAGTAAAAATGGCAGATAAATAGAAGCACATCAGATCACTACATTTGCTGTATTAAGGAACTGTAAAAAAATAGAGAGAAAAAATCCCTATCTACTGATCATATTCCTTAAACAAGCACATGGCTCCTCAAACAAGCACATGACTCCTCAAACAAGCACAGTTACACTGCCATCAAAACACAAACAAGATTACAACTAAACAGCTTCCAACTACAGTGCCAGCACAACAAAGTGAGTTCATGCACACAACATAGGCAGCCAGTGACAAACCTTTCAGTCCATCCTGTCAGTGGGGCTCACCTTCAGCAAAATTCCGCAGAGGATCGTCTCCATAAACGAAGCCGTTCACAGCCCACACCAGCTGTGGTTCTTTGTTCATCATGGCCTCTGCCTTCTCCACACTCTCCTTGTGAGACTCCGGGCAAAGAAAGTAGCTGAAGCACACAGTAAGCAGTAATATTACAGTCAGCACATAAACATTATGTGCACCTGTTAAAACTGTTAAAGCTAAGTTTCATGTGAGCAGTAATACACAAAATGCAGTTTTCATTTTGTGATCCAAAAACGCTTTGAAAAGTAACACACATTTCATGAGGCTTCAAAACAAAGAGCTGAATAGATACATACATACAATCTATTTCATAAAGTAACTGACAGAGCACCCGATGAAATTCTAATATTGTGGTCATGAACTAGTCAGGTGAGTGGAAGGAAGAACTAGTTCAGGGCCTTCTGATCTTAATTGAAAAGACCTGATGATAAACAGGTTCCCCTATCTAGTTCAGCATCTATGGAATATAGTATCTTATCTTTTATCTTTTATCCCATTGTGAACACATTCTGCACCTTTGTTCTTTCAAAAAACACACCAATACCATGTGGGGGTTCACACTCACTGACACAGGGCGGGTTCAACACCAATGCCATGTAGGGGTTCATATTCACTGACACAGGGCGGGTTCAACACCAATGCCATGTAGGGGTTCATATTCACTGACACAGGGCGGGTTCAACACCAATGCCATGTAGGGGTTCATATTCACTGACACAGGGCGGGTTCAACACCAATGCCATGACAGGGTTCATACTCACTGACAAAGGCAGGGTTCATACTCACTGACACACGGCGGGTTCAACACCAATGCCACGACCGGGTTCATACTCACTGACACAGGCAGGGTTCACACTCACTGACACAGGGCGGGTTCAACACCAATGCCATGACAGGGTTCATACTTACTGACACATGGCGGGTTCAACACCAATGCCATGACAGGGTTCACACTCACTGACACAGCGTGGGTTCAACACCAATGCCATGTAGTGGTTCACACTCACTGACACAGGGCGGGTTCAACACCAATGCCATGACAGGGTTCACACTCACTGACACAGGGCGGGTTCAACACCAATGCCATGACAGGGTTCATACTCACCGACACAGGGCGGGTTCAATACCAATGCCATGACAGGGTTCATACTCACTGACACAGGCAGGGTTCAACACCAATGCCATGACAGGGTTCACACTCACTGACACAGGGCGGGTTCAACACCAATGCCATGACAGGGTTCACACTCACTGACACAGGGCGGGTTCATACTCACTGACACAGGACGGGTTCAACACCAATGCCACGACAGGGTTCATACTCACTGACACAGGCAGGGTTCACACTCACTGACACAGGGCGGGTTCAACACCAATGCCATGACAGGGTTCACACTCACTGACACAGGGCAGGTTCAACACCAATGCCATGACAGGGTTCATACTCACTGACACATGGCGGGTTCAACACCAATGCCATGACAGGGTTCACACTCACTGACACAGGGTGGGTTCAACACCAATGCCATGACAGGGTTCACACTCACTGACACATGGCGGGTTCAACACCAATGCCATGTAGGGGTTCACACTCACTGACACAGGGCGGGTTCAACACCAATGCCATGTAGGGGTTCACACTCACTGACACATGGCGGGATCAACACCAATGCCATGACAGGGTTCATACTCACTGACACAGGCAGGGTTCAACACCAATGCCATGTAGGGCTTCATATTCACTGACACAGGGTGGGTTCAACACCAATGCCATGACAGGGTTCATGCTCACCGACACGGGCAGGGTTCATACTCACTGACACAGGGCGGGTTCAACATCAATGCCACGACAGAGTTCACACTCACTGACACATGGCGGGTTCAACACCAATGCCATGTAGGGGTTCATATTCACTGACACAGGGCGGGTTCAACACCAATGCCATGACAGGGTTCATATTCACTGACACAGGGCGGGTTCAACACCAATGCCATGTAGGGGTTCATACTCACTGACACAGGGCGGGTTCAACACCAATGCCACGACAGGGTTCATACTCACTGACACGGGCAGGGTTCATACTCACTGACACAGGGCGGGTTCAACATCAATGCCATGACAGGGTTCATACTCACTGACACAGGGCGGGTTCAACACCAACGCCATGTAGGGGTTCATAAGCACTGACACAGGGCGGGTTCAACACCAGTGCCATAACAGGGTTCACACTCACTGACACAGGGCAGGTTCAGCACCAATGCCATGACAGGGTTCATACTCACTGACACAGGCAGGGTTCATACTCACTGACACAGGACGGGTTCAACACCAATGCCACGACAGGGTTCATACTCACTGACACAGGCAGGGTTCACACTCACTGACACAGGGCGGGTTCAACACCAATGCCATGACAGGGTTCATACTTACTGACACAGGGCGGGTTCAACACCAATGCCATGTCGTTGTTTCACACTCACTGACACATGGCGGGTTCAACACCAATGCCATGTAGGGGTTCATATTCACTGACACAGGGTGGGTTCAACACCAATGCCATGACAGGGTTCACACTCACTGACACAGGGCGGGTTCAACACCAATGCCATGACAGGGTTCATACTCACTGACACATGGCGGGTTCAACACCAATGCCATGTAGTGGTTCACACTCACTGACACAGGGCGGGTTCAACACCAATGCCATGACAGGGTTCATACTCACTGACACTGGCAGGGTTCATACTCAATGACACAGGGCAGGTTCAACACCAATGACATGACAGGGTTCACACTCACTGACACAGGGCGGGTTCAACACCAATGCCATGACAGGGTTCATACTCACTGAAACATGGCGGGTTCAACACCCATGCCATGTAGTGGTTCACACTCACTGACACAGGGCGGGTTCAACACCAATGCCATGACAGGGTTCATACTCACTGACACAGGGTGGGTTCAACACCAATGCCATGACAGGGTTCACTCTCACTGACACAGGGCGGGTTCAACACCAATGCCATGTAGGGGTTCATACTCACTGACACAGGGTGGGTTCAACACCAATGCCATGACAGGGTTCATACTCACTGACACAGGGTGGGTTCAACACCAATGCCATGACAGGGTTCACACTCACTGACACAGGGCGGGTTCAACACCAATGCCATGACAGGGTTCATACTTACTGACACAGGGCGGGTTCAACACCAATGCCATGTAGGGGTTCATATTCACTGACACAGGGCGGGTTCAACACCAATGCCATGACAGGGTTCACACTCACTGACACAGGGCGGGTTCAACACCAATGCCATGACAGGGTTCATACTCACTGACACATGGCGGGTTCAACACCAATGCCATGTAGTGGTTCACACTCACTGACACAGGGTGGGTTCAACACCAATGCCATGACAGGGTTCATACTCACTGACACAGGGTGGGTTCAACACCAATGCCATGACAGGGCTCATACTCATTGACACAGGGTGGGTTCAACGCAAATACCATGACAGGGTACCACTAGGTAACTTGCTGGCACCCACTGGTACATGATGGGGTTGTCCTCGGAGACGTGGCCCAGCCTGGGCCCATGGTGATCAACGAAGCGATACTGGCCATTGCTGACGAAATTGTCAATAGCCAGGCAGAGGTCCTGCCACACCTCTGTCTCCTTATTGCAGTTGAGGAGCTGCAGTTGGTTCCGCAGCTCCTCTTTGCCCTTGTCCAGGAACTCGACCCTACACAACACACACACACACACACACAAACATGCACGCATGCAAGTACACTCATGCACATATACACACACACAAAACATATGTCCCCCGCCCCTCTCCCCCTCCCCACCCCCCACCCCCAACACACACCATTCATTTTTCATCAGAGGATTTTATTGTTTTAAACCTAACCTTAACATGAATTTAAGCACAAAAACCCTAACATTTTCTTCACATGTCCTACTCCTAGTCTTAGACTCAAAAAAAGAATACAACTTGTTAAGGGTGTCCAGAAAAGAAAAAAAAAATTCAAGACTTTCATGGGAAAAAATATACATGAAATGGATCAGAAAGACTGAAAAAGGAAAAGAGAGCATGGAAAGAAAAATGAAAAGCCATGGAAATAAAGGCAGCGAAAGGAAAGAGGAAATTCCCATCAAACAATTTCCAGAAGGTGAAAACGCTCTTCATGCTGAAAGTGAAAAAGCCCCTGGCATCCCCACAGGGGGGCTGTGCACTAGCAGGTTGCTCACGGCCAGGTGGAAGAGGAAGGTGGCAGCCGCTCAGCTGCCAACACAGAGAGTCTGTGAAGGTGTGGGTTTGAATCCCACTTGTTATATAAAGAGTATTTCCCTTACGAATGAATTTCATTTAAACATCAAGATCACAAACAGATCTTACGAAACAATCACAGAAATTAATAACCATTTTAACATAACACAAGTCCCCCCAAAAAAATCAATGGCATCAATCCAAAACTGCTGCATGCAAGCACATTTAAAAACATTGCTATGCCCTACCCCCTTTATACTGGTTCCTTGTGAATCTATAAAAACCATTACATGAGAGCATACACTTTGTCCAATCAACTGAACAATGAAGACGTTTACAATTTTTTACGAATTCAGCTTCTACTGATACAGGCGGTCATGACAGAGTCATTATATCAACAAAACCATTAATCACTGCTGTCTGGTTAATGGGGAAAAAAAATGCACAGCAAACGACGGACACAAAAACCACAAAAATACTAAAATAATAAACATGAGCTACCAATAACTTTTTTCTGTGTAACTTCATGAGAGGACAAGTTCAGCAGAAGGAGTTTATACCAGCAGTGCAAATGGCCATATTCAACAGTTTGGTGGAGACAGATAATCACAGTACTATGACTTTGAGTCAATAGGGAACCGTTTTCTTTATGAGGGCCTGCACAATAAAGAAAACTGGCATGCCCAGAACTGTCAGGAGCAAGCAGCAGTGCAACAACATTCACATGAACAATGGCAAACCAATCAAAGCAAAAGTACGGTTTCAAATGAGAAAAGAATAACAAGGGACATGAAAATGGATTATTTTACCTTGTAACACTCCTGATATACCTGGTCCCCAAACCGTCTCCATGCTGCAGTTCATGCCTACAACATGCACACACACAGAGACAAATCATGGTGAACCATTAGTGATCCCTCAACAGATGTTGATTCAATTTCTCAAACAGATTATTGGGTAACTACACAGCTCTAAACTTCTAATCTTTTTTTAAAATTTTTGCTGGTATTGAAATATTTCTTCTTCTGCGTTCACTCGTATGTACACGAGTGGGCTTTTACGTGTATGACCGTTTTTACCCCGCCATGTAGGCAGCCATACTCCGTTTTCGGGGGTGTGCATGCTGGGTATGTTCTTGTTTCCATAACCCACCGAACGCTGACATGGATTACAGGATCTTTAACGTGCGTATTTGATCTTCTGCTTGCATATACACACGAAGGGGGTTCAGGCACTAGCAGGTCTGCACATATGTTGACCTGGGAGATCGTAAAAATCTCCACCCTTTACCCACCAGGCGACGTCACCGTGATTCGAACCCGGGACCCTCAGATTGACAGTCCAACGCTTTAACCACTCGGCTATTGCGCCCGTCTTATTGAAATATGAAAAATAAAAAAAAACTTTTTAGTGTGTCAGCCATGTCTCTGTTACAGTGTAAGTGTGTGTGTGCGCGTGTGTGTGTGCGCGTGTGTGTGCGCGTGTGTGTGTGCGCGTGTGTGTGCGCGTGTGTGAGTGCGCGTGTGTGTGTGTGCGTGTGTGTTCGCGCGTGCGTGTGCGCGTGCGTGCGTGCGTGTGTGTGCGTGCGTGTGTCTGTGTGTGTGTGTGTGTGTGTGTGTGTGTGTGTGTGTGTGTCTGTGTCTGTGTGTGTGTGTGTGTGTGTGTGTGTCTGTCTGTCTGTCTGTCTGTAAGGGGAGTGGGAGTGGGGTGGGCAGGGAGGGCAACCATTTAAAATGACCTGGTCACATCTGATTCTGGATCATGAGAATGTCGCAGAGTTTTCTGTGATTTACACAATCGTTTGCACATTCAGTATCCATATCAAATTACTCACCCACTTTTCATCAAAATGTAAGCAGCCAGATTCATATCCACAGTGCTCTTCCTGCGGCGGTACTGTGGATCCTGGATCAGAACCAGCTCTTCGCTCTTTGGCTCCTCGCATCGTCCTCCTAGAGGAAGAGGCAAGCAATCATGAAACCAATTCTTTCACAACATAAACATTTAACTGGACTTCAGTTCTCAAAGAATTGTTTAACTACTTTCTACACACAGAAAGCACTGAGAGAGAGAGAGAGAGAGAGAGAGAGAGAGAGAGAGAGAGAGAGAGAGACAGAGACAGAGACAGAGAGACAGAGAGAAAGCAAGAGAAAGTGATAAACATACTGGTCCTCTTTTTTTTTCTTTTTCCGTTTTTTGGGGGTTGGGGTGGGTTCGGGGTTGTTGTTTTTTTTGTTTTTTGTTGTTGTTGTTGTTTTGCTATAAATTACATAATAATAATTTTTTTTTTTCCCTCCACTACTGCAACACCTGTGGGAAGCGCTGCGCATCCAGAATCGGCCTCTTCTCCCATATGAGGACACACACCATCAGATGAGCCTGCCTGCCTACTCATCCGTCGGTCTGACGGGAGACTCCATCACTCATACTGGTGAAGAAAGTGAATTATTCCCCTCAACTGATTTTCCATGTAAACATTATATTCTGCTTTCTGAATATGTTTCAAACGTTTTCCTGAAACATGAAACTGTACAGGTATATATATCACTCAGGCTTCCTCTAACCACCCAAACATGTGTGTGTGCCATGTGCTGTGGAATATAAAACATAAATGAACTTCTTTTCTCAATTTCTCTATTAAAAAAACAACAAAAAAAAACCATGTTTTTTTCTCCTTCAGATTAAAAAAAAAAAAAAAGACAACGGGCGCAATAGCCGAGTGGTTAAAGCGTTGGACTGTCAATCTGAGGGTCCCGGGTTCGAATCATGGTGACGGTGCCTGGTGGGTAAAGGGTGGAGATTTTTACGATCTCCCAGGTCAACATATGTGCAGACCTGCTAGTGCCTGAACCCCCTTCGTGTGTATATCCAAGCAGAAGATCAAATACGCACGTTAAAGATCCTGTAATCCATGTCAGCATTCGGTGGGTTATGGAAACAAGAACATACCCAGCATGCACACCCCCGAAAGCGGAGTATGGCTGCCTATGGCGGGGTAAAAACGGTCATATACGTAAAAGCCCACTCGTGTGCATACGAGTGAACGCAGAAGAAGAAGAAGAAAAAAAAAAAAGACAGCAAAGCCAGAGGAATGAGAAAAATGAGCACAGCCAATGCTGACATATTGTAATGGTCTCACCCACGATCATATCCTCACACTGCTTCACAATCTCTTCCACATCGCACTGGTAAAACTCGGGTATTCTGTATTTGGGAAACACCTCACAGTGTAGAATACGTCGCATATTCTGGAAAAAAAGAAAGAAAAATCACACTTGGCTGACCAGTGTAGCTAAAGCTACAGTAAGCGTTCTAGCATCACAGTACCTGATGTGAACCCACACTTCTGTCTCATTAACGTTCTGTTCAAAAACACAAGTCTAGTAATCAGATAGTCAAGGGAAATAACTTTTCTTTTTCTCCCTCTTGGTGCTTAAACAACGCATCCATCACCAACTCAATGTTTTTTCCAGTCTCTTCTTGCCTCTTAGTTGAAGGAACATAACATAGTGGTAGCGTTGAGCAGGCTGAGGTTTCTTGTGGCTGCTAGGAACCGGAGACTGTGAGTACAGCTTCTTCACTCACCCCTTGACTGTTTTCTGTGCTCCTGCAAGCTGACCTAATTTCATGCTGTGAAGCACAATAACAGTATTTCAGTACCTGACACTCCTGTAGCTTTACCTGCCTACCACAGCTGAAGGTGGAAAACCTGCATAGTGGCATACTGCTAGAGCTAGTCCTTCACCACCTCTGAATGTGAAAAGAGGGGGAACTGAGTGGCAACTACTCAGACAACTGTGGAAAACTACTACATTATTTGCTAGGCTGAATGCTCAATCACAGAAATACACAAGAACTCTCTTCCTACATAGTTTTGGGCCTGAGGGACTTACTGTGTACGATGGCATGCTGCTGGAGGAAAATCGTGCAGAGAAGACACGCTTCCTGCATTTGAAAATCATTTTGTAGGCTAGACAAATGAAACCTATGAGAGATACATTTTCAACAAGAGAGACCATAGGCCTGCAGAACCTTTTGAAGACTATGTTGTTGCTCTGTGAATCCGGATCAAGATGTGTGACTTCTGTGATCACATAAGAGACTCTCTATTAAGAGATTGCATTGTGCTGGGCATCAACAACTCTCACTACACTCATTGGAAAGAGGACAGCAGAAGATATGGGACTGATTACAGTGCACCATAAGAATTATGAAAGTGTATACAAAGTTGGAGAGAACACTGACCTGCTGTCTCGACTACAGTGATGTATTTAGATCTGACCAAGTTAGCTCACCTGGTGTCACCCACTTCAAAGTTGACGAAACTGTGATTCCAGCCGTATTTCCATCTTGTTGTATTCCTCATGCCATGAAGGCAAAGGTGAAGGCAAAGCTTGATGAACTCTGCAAACGGCATATCATCAACCCTGTGGAAGAGCCAACTGACTGATGCTGCTTGCTAGTAACCACAAAGAAATCTGGAGATCTTCACATCTGCATTGATCCAGGACTATTGAACAAAGCTTTCAAGACAGAACACTGTCCTCTCCATCATGGAAGACCTCTTGGCCAAGCTATCGAATGACGACATTTCAGACACTTTAGGGTCAGTACCAATGAAGCATGTGCTGCTTGGGACTTCAGTCAGCAGCAAACTCAGAAATATCTAGATCAAGCTCTAGAATGTCTCAGCACAGTGCTAGTGATAGTGTGTAAGATGACATCATTGTCTATGGTGAAGACACTGATTTCGAGTCTGCATCCAAAGATCATGACAAGAATTTGCATGCAGTACCTGAGAGATGCCATGAACTTGGAATAAGACTCAACAAGGAAAAGGCTGAACTATCTAGGACAGAAATCTATTTCCTGGGACACCTGATGACCAGTGAAGGCTTGAAGATCAACCCAGAGGTTGAGGCAGTGCTGAAGATGCCCAAACCTGAGAATGTCAAGGGGGTATGTCGCTTCTGTGGTTTTGTGAACTACCTGTCAAGGTTCTGACATCCTGCAGCCCATCAGACAACTTACTCCTGCTGATACAGTATGGACCTAGACACCAACTTGCACTAAAGCCTTTGAAACAGTCCAGAAACTTATCACTGAAACCCCTGTTGTGGCCTTCTACAACCCCAAGAAGAAACTGAGGATCTAATGTGATGCAAGCCAAACTGGACTTTATGCAGTTCTCCTGCAGAAAGACTGCCCAGTGGCCTAGGCTAGTCATGCTTTGACTGATGCAGAAACCGGATGTGCCCATACTGAGAAAGAAATGCTGGCCATCATCTTCACAGTAGAGAAGTTTCACCAGTACACATTTGTATGATCAGTCATAGTCCAATGTGTTCACACACCACTTTCAGCCATCCTTCAAAAGCCACTCTTCAGCCCCAAGGAGACAAAAAGTAAAAGGCATGAAACTTACATATATACTTGCAATCTGGCACTGATTTAACTGATATTTTGGGGGGTATATCAAAGGCAGGAACATAGCTACAATCATAAGATGTATTGATGATGTTCTTAATTATCTTAATAAAACTGGTAAAGCAAGGTATTTGTTAGCATTAGATTATACTAAGGCATTCGATTCCATATCTAAAGCGTACATGTTACAAGCTTTTAAAGTATTCGGATTCGGATCTGACTTTCAAAAATGGGTATCTGTGCTTTCCAATAATTCGCAAAGTTCCATAAACCATGGTGGATGGCTATCTGAACCCTTCGATGTCAACAGTGGAATCAGACTAGGATGTCAGTTTTCTCGCCTCACATTCGTTCTTGCAGTGGAAATTCTAGCAGTCAAGATAAGAAATAGTGCAATAACTGGTATCAAAACTCCAACTATGGGCAATAAGAAAGATATATATTTAAAGATTAAACGATTGGCAGATGATACAACTTTATTTCTGAAAAAATAGACAGGACATGTTTACTTCAATAGAAATACTTAAGTTATTTGAGCAATTTTCTGGGCTGAAATTAAATTCACACAAAACGAAAGCAATGAAGATGGGCAGACAAATCACTGAACAGAATCTCCCATTTGTATTGGTTGACAAAATAAAAATTTTGGGCATAAGTTTCCAGAAAGACAAAATGGCAAAACACATTGAAGAAAACTGGAGAGATAATATACAAAAATTAATAGTACAGTGGAGCAAAAGAGGCCTATCCATGCATGGTAAAATTCTTGTAATAAAAACCTTCTTGTTAAGTCAACTTACATACGTTATGCAATCCAAGCTTTGAAACAGATCAACACCATATTCTACAAATTTATTTGGCAGAGAAAACATAGCAACCATGGAGCTTTTGAGAAAGTGAAAAGAAAAACAATTGAAAGTGATTATAATGAAGGAGGATTAAATATGGTAAATATGTTAGAAATTCAAAGATGCATGCATTTACAATGGGCTGGAAAATTTTATCATGCACAGGAAGAAAACTGGACTATAATACCCAGATGGCATCTAGCCAAAATACCATATCATTGTAAAATATTTATGGTTAACTGTAGAGCAAAGCAAATAAAATTACAAGAAATAGAGAACAATTTTTGGTCGGATGTAATTACAACATATTTGAACAGTAAAGATATAGTAACAAGAGAAGAAGTGAACATCCATAATTTTCACAATAGGACGTTGTTTCACAATAATAATATACAATATAAAGGTAATGTGCTATGTTTTCAAAACTGGATAGACAGTGGAATAGAACACATAAAGAACGTAATACAAAAAACAGAAAAACGACTTCTAGATTTAAATGAGGTTGCTTTTTCACTAAACCAGGCTAAAGGAATCACAATATTCGAATACAATGCTCTATACAACACAATTCCATTACAGTGGAAGACTGGGATACAAAACAATGGATTACCAATGGAATCTACTGAAACATTTATTTGTGATGCAAATGCATTCAGTGCAAAACTAAAAGAAATAAAAAAAATATCTTAAAAGTAGAACTAAAAGTACAACTATAGACCTGCATGTTTGTGCATTTTGGAAGAGGAAATTTGACTTTTCTTTCAATCATAATACATGGATTTCACCTAGGAAAGCAACAAAAGAAGTACGCTTACATGAATTGCAGTGGAAATTAAGTCATAATATATACCCAACAAACATTATTCTAAAAAAAAAAATGGAAGTAGTAGACTCAGAAAATTGTGACTACTGTCCTGGTAAAATTGATTTTATTGAACATTTCTTCTATGAGTGCTCAACTGTGAAAATACTTTGGAAAAACATAGAAAATTTGATACTTAGAAAATACTGGTAAGTGTATGAAATTACATCCCAAAGACATTTTATTTGGAATTCAAGATGATAGATATAGCAAACATGATCTTATAAAAATAAACCATATTATTTTGATAGGTAAAATGTGTATCAGTATTGCAAAAAAAACACACAAAAAGACTGTCTATTTTACAACTGATCTTTGAAATTCAATATTAGAAATCGATATATTATATATTACCTTATGAATCTTAAAGAAAAGGGAAAAAGAAAGAAAAATATATATATATCTAAGTGGGGAAAAAACAACAACAATGACATAGTTATGGAATGCAGGGTATTGCTTTTGATTATTGTTACGTTTTTTAGTTGATTGTGTAATTGCTTATGTTCACTGTATTCTTTTTGTTGCTTTTATTTTGTTACGGTTTTTTTTGTTGTTTGTTTGTTTTGTTTGTTTGTTAATGAATATTTTGAATTGACATAATGAATTTATATACAAAATAAAACGGTGGTCGACCCAAGAAAGTCCGGGTAAAAACTGATATTTTCATACTCAGGAATTCTAGTCTATTAGTCTGCATGATGGTTCTTAAGCAGCATATGACAAGAATGAAATAAAGCTATCATACTGTTCTTCCTCTTTGTCTGGGGGCTGCGATTCCCACGTTCACGCAAAAACATGAGTGGGCTTTTACATGTATGATCATTTTTACCTCCACCATGTAGGCAATCATACTCCGTTTCAATGGGTGAGGAGAGGAGGGGACCGGGGAGGGTTGAGGGAGGGGCGGTGGGGGGTGGGGGGGACACTGTTCCATTGCAAGACAAAGCAAGTTTGATTCCAAAGGTTTCAGAAAAAGCAGGAGGTGTTCATGAGGCCAGAGGAGGCAGCAGACTCACATCCATGTGCCAGCTCTCTGTCAAGCAGGCAGGAATTTGTTGATGCTGCCAGCGGTGCTCAGCCACCTCCAGATTGAAGTGGTACAAAATTCTGTCCACCACGTAAGCTGGGCGCAGGTGTGGGGTGTTCAGCATGTTGTAGGCACAGTCTGGGTGACGCTCCAGCAGTGGCGAGTCAGTGGCCGTGTGGTTCAGGACCACATCGGCCACCGACAACACTCCCCACTGCTTGTCCATCTTCTCCACCAGCCCTTTCATGTGGGGCATCATCAGGTACGTCAGTCTGCACATCGTATCACATCACATCTTATCACTGAGTGATAGCAGGTTTTGTGCCACAGCAGACTGGATATCTCACTATAGTCAGACTGAAAAAAGTCATTTGACATACCAGTTAGCAGTTGCTTACACTGACATGGGTGGGTCATGTGCTGTGTGGTCAGATACCTGAATGTCACTCTTCAACAACAGAAATCCACTCCACAGAAAACATGAAATCTCTGGTGGTTCTTTCGTTAAGGATAACGTCAAACTGGATTGAATTCACAGACTGATGTTTCCTTCATCAGCATCAAAATCTTTCTGTCTTGAATCAATAGACAGGTGTCTCATTTCAGCCAAATAAACATCTTCAGGCTGGAAATGGGCAAAGAAAACACTACCAACAAGCCTATCATGGTACAACTGCATGTTAGACATGACAAACATATTTTGTATGCTGTAAGAGCCACCCAAAAAGGGTTAAGGGGACCAGTCTGATGAACTATTGTATAATACTAGCCTCATTCATTTACATCATCCTTTGTCTTAAGCCACTACATCTTCTAACTAATTTTACTATAGTCTCATTTGTTTACATCACCCCTCTGATAACTAATTTTGTGGTGGACTGTTCTCCACCTGCACTGTCTTGCTGGTGAAAGCAGCCAAAGAAACACACCCTAAAATCTGACAGTTCAAGCCAAGTCAAGTCAACTTTATCATCTCTCAAGAGAAATTGCCATATGGTCATGTACCTCACAATAGAAACATAAGACAGACACTTCAAAGACATGACACAGTGAAAGGGCTGACGCAGTGACTTGGCTGGCCATCTGACTGTAGCAGACATTTGCTTTCTCAGTCTCTTACGGTTAGTGTAACTCACAAAGTAATGCATAGATATGGTGCCATCAAAATTTGAACTGAACCCCATTCTAAATAAATACTCCAAACATTTATATTCCTAACTTTATGTATCATTCACAGCCAAAGCATGCTTAATGTACTGAAATCAGTTAGAATCTTATTTACATTTTCATCTGATTTTTCATTTGCCAAGTCATGTTCTGACACAGATCAAAGTTACTTTATTTTAGTTCTTTGTCACATGTGTGATCACTTGTTGGTAAATTAAAAACCCACTGAAATGATGTGCAGACTGAAACAGATCAGGTATTTAAGTGATATAAAGTATGTTGTCATTGTCGACTCAGGGCATCGTCATTCCATACCAACTGGTTTGGGATGCAAACCAGCTGATTTGTGTTTTGTGTTTTCTATACTCCTTGATGTTGCAGTTATCTCTTCTATTGGATAGGAATGCCTTTAATGTTACACACTGGCAAAATTTTTGCAACACCTTCTTTAAATCTATATTATCAGCATTTGCCTATGTTAAGCTGATTTAATGCAAGTAGCAATTTTCAGCTGTGATTAAATGTCAACCCGCTACCTCAGCTCAATCTGAGGTAACTTGAATCAAGATTACAAATTCATCTTTCCTAATCAACACTTCATAATTTTTATATCACTCATTAAAAAGGTTGTGTTAAGCCCTTGAATTTGCAACCAGTCCAAA
Organism: Babylonia areolata; assembly: GCF_041734735.1. Classification (NCBI taxonomy): domain Eukaryota; kingdom Metazoa; phylum Mollusca; class Gastropoda; order Neogastropoda; family Buccinidae; genus Babylonia; species Babylonia areolata. The sequence goes on from NC_134895.1 coordinate 14,412,756, forward strand.
TTTAATTGGTTTATAAATCATTTCGAAATCTGTCCTTGAGCACCTCTAAACTAACATAAGTTGTCCCATTTCTCAACTAATAAAGGCTGATTCTGTTTCCAAGAAAGAATGCTGTCTTTGCAGCACGTGCAAGCTGTCTAAATAGTGTGACCAAAATTAGCATTTGATCAGTCAGTTTCACAGGCATTGCTCTTGAACACACTTTCAGTATGTCACACATAGTCAGCATCTCACTGTGTGTCACTGCACTGTCTTTTACTTCTTCCCTTATCTATGTAACTATTGTAAAAGTAACAACAACAGAAAACCTTCTGTGACTGGCCTCTATATATCTACATGTGGATCCTTTCATCCCTTCAATCTCTCTTTTCTTTTCTTTTTTTATCCCTATTATCTCCCTTTATCCACATTCCCTCAAATCAGTCCATCACAGAAATAACCCCCCACCCCTTACCACCTGGTTAACTTAAATTCTCACTTCATCACATATGGTTTCTGTGAGCAGGATAAACTCCCCTACCTAAATCCCAGCTAAACCTAAATTTTCTCTTCGTTACATGTAGACATATTTAAGAACAGTTAATATTCAAAACAATACATAATATATAAAAAAAAGGATATAAAAACAAATATATAATTGAACAAAGTGGCCATTTAAAAAAAAAAAAAAGAATAAAAAGCCAACCAATCAATGAGCCAATCAATAAACCAATCAATCAATTAATCAACCAGTCAGTCAACCAGTCAATAGTAACAGCAACAACAATAATGATACTGATAAAACATTTTTCTTTGTTTTTCTATCAAAAGATAAAATTATTATTTAAAAAATATTGATAATGATAATAGAATAGATACAACCATAATAATACATACTGAGAAGACATGTACATGTTTAAGCATCCAAAGAGATCAGTTGTAAGATTCTGTTGATATTGTACATATTCAAGAAAAATGAACAGCAACGTATGCGTTTATAAAGGGATCACATATAAATACATTGATATACATCTAATGTGTTTCATATTCACCTGCGCTTATCCTGGTTTACCCGTTCACAAACCTTTTGTCCGTGGAATAGACAGGACTGAGGCGATGCTGATCCCGGACACAGTAAGCAGAATTGGAAATGCCAAGCTCCTGGACAGGTGTGAAGTGGATCATGTTGTAACCCGACTCCTTGCTCACCAGCAGCCGTGACTCCCACTCGTTGAATGGCCCCAGGAGTTTGGTGATGACCGTCTGCATGCATATGCCATCCAAAGACAATGGCTGACCTCCTGCTGTTAGCACTGGGTCCACCACGAAGAAACCCTGGCCACTGGCACTGCTCAGGTTGGCACTGGGGAGGGGGGGGGGGGGGGAACATGGGTCACATTTTATATTTATGCTGTGAGCAATATTCTGACAGGGTGGGGGTGAGATCACAATGATACACAAACACACACACACACACACACAGTGTGTGTGTGTGTGTGTGTGTCTTTCAAATACCATGCCACAGCAAAAATTACATGAAATTAGCACTCTGTATGACATTGCGCGACAGCATCACTGTATCATGGTACCAATACTTGATGCCATTATGATATCACATCTTTATTCTATATAATGATAAAAGATACACAAACAAATAGCCACAAACTTTCACCAGTCTTTGGCAAATAAGGTAAATGCTATGTGACTTTTCATGTGCATATGCTGGAGCAAAGTAGCCAAACATTTGCAGTTTGAACTATACTGAAATCATTGCAATGACATTTAAGGAAAGGCTGCATGCCAAATCAAATCTATCAGAAAATGATAATTTACTGAATCTGTTTTATTTGGAACTATATCATGTGATTTGCAAAGAGAAATAAAGAAGCTTAATGCTCCCAGTTGCAAATACAAAATTTATGGATGAAAATCGTGAAAACAGAAAAGGAAATAAATCTGAAGATAATCACACTGGCGGGGTCCCATCAAATAAAAACAAGGGATCACAAAGAAGCCATCTAGAAATAAATTTTAGCACTGCTAAACAAACTATGTTAGGGTCATTATGATTATCTTTTCTGCACACAGTACTATGGCAAGGTTAAAAAGTTATGTGCCTCCTACAAGACTGCATGCAAAAGTGACATTTCCATACAAAGCTCTTATGTGTCTGGATTCCTCACAGAAAAGTTAGAAACAAACTATACACTTCAGCTTTTAACCTTTATGATATAATTTCACGCAAAACCAGGTCAAGCACAGACACCTTTCATCAATGGTGAAATAGTAATTAAAGTTTCCAGCGTGCGTCACAACGACCTCCGCAAAGAAGTCTGTGAATGCCAAGCGCATCTTGCTGGAACACTGCCAGTTAAGCTCATGGTAGGCTTTGCGGAAGAAGGGCGTGGCAGAAGTCAGAGGGTGGTTGCAGAATAGCCGCACTGTGTAGTTCTGAAGGGACGAGTCCTGAAGAAAGCGCAGCACCTGGCCTGCAAGGGACACAGACACACACACACACACACACACGCACACACACACACACACACACACGTATACACAACACACAAACTGTCAGGAGGGAGAGTGGGAAGGGGGCTACACCGACCACTGAGAATTAATTTTTTTTTTAAGTGCAAAATTCACTGCAGTATATAACACTTACAATTAACATGTAATGGAATTTTACATTTCAATCTTAATTAAGGTAACAGAGACAATCTGACATATGGAACAAAAAGTTAAAGTAACTATACATGGAGACCGAGGGTAGAATGGAAAATGAAGCAGGTCAAGTATCATCTAGACAATAAACAAATTCAGAACTGAAACAGAAACCAAAATGTTTCCAAATAAATTTTGGAACATTAAAAAGAATACAAAGAATTCTTGTTTGAAAGTTTAAGTTTTATGTCATATTCATATACTCTGTGTGTGTGTGTGTGTGTGTGTGTGTGTGTGTGTGTGTGTGTGTGTGTGTGTGTGTGTGTGTGAATTAAGACATAAATTCATGGGAATCTATATCATGTCACCAACCTTTTTGAAGGCGATGAACATCAGATTTTTTGTCATCTCCTTTCTTCAGGTGCAGAATACGTACCTGTCGATTTTCCATGATCCACACCTGCAACTGACTAAAAGCAAGCAATATCAACAACAATCATCAATATGAATTATTGTGTATTCTCAATAGTTTAACATGTTGTTGTTCCCAAATCCCATATCATATCTGACTTATATCAGTCACATCTGGTGCTCCATCCAAATGCTAGTGCAGTAGGGTTGTGTGATTTGTTTACTTGTTGTTTTTTTTTATGTGGCATCTCTTGCCATTGATTTATCAATATCAATTTTTTTCCTGTCTTTCAATTTATCCAAGCATTCATACTCCTTGACCAAGTTTTATGTAAAATTCACACACACACACACACACACACATCTACATCTAGGTCTATATATCTATATATATGTGTGTGTGTGTGTGTGTGTGTGTGTGTGTGTGTGTGTGTGTGTGTGTGTGTGTGTGTGTGTGTGTGTGTGTGTGTGTGTGTGCATCCCTTCATCAAGTGGGTCCGTGGGACGTTCTAAAAATTTCTGGAATGAACACATGAAAATAGAGAAAATCATGTGTTGAAGAAGTTTCGGTTTCTCAAGGTGGTGTTACTGCGTTTGAACAAACCTATACACCACATCTGTGAGCCGATGTCTGACCAGCAGCATAACCAAACACACTTAGTCAGGCCTTGGGTGCATGCTTATAGATATATATATGTGCGTGGATTTCTTTTACATAATTTTGCCAGAGGGCACACTCACGTTGCCATGGGTTCTTTTTCACTGCGTCAAGTGTTTGCTGCACTCGGGACCTAGGATAACCGTCTCCTCTGAATGACCAGACGCTCAGTTTGATTTCCCTGTCAAACTTGGGAGAAAGGGCGAGTGTGGGATTCGAACCCATACTACCACGGACTCTCTGATGAGTGTCTTAACCATTCTGCCACCTTCCTCCTGTGCAGAAGCAACTTCAGCAGTCTCACGCTGGGATCGTCTGCCACGAAGAAGAGTTCTTTCCCATTACCACTTCTTGGCCCAAGAATACAACTTGAAGATCAATCTATATGCCTGCTTTTTCTATAAATGTAGCAATGCAGGTTTGTTCTAAAATTTTCTGGGCTAACACATAAGAGAAAATCCTGTGCAGATGCAACTACAGCAGTCTAATCATGGGATCGTCTGTCACGAAGAAGAGATCTTTCCCATTACCATTCCTTCGCCCATGACTGCTACTGGAAGATCAATCTAGATGCCTGCTTTTTCTATGTATGTAGCAATGCAGATTTGATTGGAATAAACGTTCTTTCTGTTGGAATAGATAGGGTTTATAAATTCAGCGCAGATCGATACCAAAGCGAAAAACGCAGCAGTTCTGCATATTTGCCGCACAGTCGCAAGCTCTGTTATGTTCTTGATGACAACACATGTTTAAGCAACGCACAAGTGTCAAATATTCAAACAGGTTGTGGGATGACATTCGTCTCTGCTTCCCCTTCGTGTGGCAAAACAACGAAGCCTTCGAGTCAGAAGGAGAAGGCATGTATTTAACAAGTCACATGGGGTATCCTGTGACTGAGTTAATCATGATTGAATGAGTGAAAACGTAGAACCGTTAATAGTAAAAACAAATTAATTGACAAAAATGTCATTTCTTACCTGTTCTACGTTCTTTCAAACGTATACAAACGAAGATAAGACAGCGCAAGGCGGATATCGATCTTTCATGACAATGAAATAATCCCAAACACGACTCCTTGCCAACACTGGACCTGACCCAGATCGCTGTGACGCATCAGCTGATCGGTGTTTTGCACTCGTTCGTATTTCCCACAAACCTCGTTTGGAAAAAGAAAAAAAAATAAAGTTCCGTTATCATTCCGTGGCGAAGTATCTTTATTGTTCTTATTTTTCTGTTTTCATTGCTTTTTATTGTATACGAAACAGTAGTTTTCTGATGCATAACATTAAATCAAAATCAATCCTAATGATACACCACTGCAAAACTGGAGGAATATATCGGATGGATATTTTCAAGTGCCAAATTGCCCAACAACGGGAGATAACTTCCTAGACACGTAAATTTGATGACAGTGGAAGTGATCGGGACTAACACTGGACTTCGCGGTCCTTCCACGGACGTACATAGAGGGTCCTTCCCACGTCCGTGGGTCCTTCTGCGCCCCTTCTTGTTAACATTTCTTTGCAAACCTACTCATCGAACACAATGTTTCATTTTAGGGTCACTATTGCGCAGATTTTGTAAACTTGTTAAGATTTTGTGCAATTTTTATGTTAGTATTCAGACAGTTCCAGTACCCCTAAAAATATATACTGTGGTTCGTTCGTCGGGATCGACGAGGACCATCTAGTCATCCTGGGGGTGGGTGGGTTGGGCTCTGTGGGTGCGCAGATGACTGGTCAGGCCAATGTGCGCCCGGAAGGTTCTGACGTAGTGTGGACAGGGGATGGTGGCGGCTGTCGGGGACTTGCTGGCACTGCTTTTCCTGGCCTGTCTGCGTTGCTCTGCTGCACCAATTCTGTTGGCCTCACAGAATTTGGCGCCTTTGTGGACAGCTGAACGCCACTTTGGTCTGTCCATTGCATTCAGCTCCCATGTGTCATGGCTGATGTTGAAGGCCTTCAGAGAAGCTTTCAGAGTGTCTTTGAAGCGCTTCTTTTGGCCTCCATGGGAGCGCTTGCCATGTTGGAGTTCGCCGTACAGCAGTTTCTTGGGGACCCGGTGGTCTGGCATGCGAACTACATGGCCTGCCCAGCGCAGCTGGGCCTGCATCAAGATGCTGTAGATGCTGGGCAAGTTTGCACGAGTGAGCACCTCTGTGTCAGGGATCTTCTCTTAGTGCCACTTTATGCCGAGAAGTTTTCTGAGGCTGGTGGTGTGGAAGTGGTTCAGCTTTTTGACGCCGCGTTTGTAGACCGTCCATGATTCACATCCATAGAGCAGTGTGGTGAGAACTATGGCCTTGTATACTTTGAGCTTCGTCTCCAGGGTGATACCTCTCCTGTTCCAAACGTTCATATGGAGTCTGCCGAACGGGCAACGCTGGCTTTGGCGAGTCTGGCATTCACCTCGTCGTCGATGACAACTGTGCGAGAGAGTGTACTGCCCAAGTATGTGAACTTGTCCACTGCGTTCAGTCGTTGCCCGTTGATGAAGATGTTTGGTTCAAAGTAAGGCTTTCCTGGGGCTGGCTGGTGCATCACCTCACGGTCTTCTTAGTGCTGATTGTGAGGCCAAAGTTGTCACAGGCAGCAGAGAACTTGTCGATGCTGTGTTGCATGTCAGCTTCGGAGGCAGCGTTGAGAGCACAGTCATCAGCAAACAGGAAGTCGTTGACGGTGTCTGTTCTCACCTTGGTTTTTGCTTGAAGCCTCCTGAGGTTGAAGAGTGAGCCATCTGTGCAGTACCTGATGCCAATGCCTACGTCAGCGTCTCTGAAGGCATCTGTCAGCATGGCTGAAAACATGAGACTGAACAGGGTGGGGGCAAGAACACACCCTTGCTTGACTCCGTTGGAGACAGGGAATGGTTCTGAAGTCTCTCCGTTGTCTTGGACTCGGGCCAGCATCCTATCGTGTAGTTGCCGTATGCCTGGTGATGAACTTTCTGGGACATCCGTACTTCGCCATGATTCTCCAAAGGCCATCTCTGCTAACAGTATCGAAGGCCTTGGTCAGATCGACATAGGTGGAGTAAAGGTCGGCGTTCTGTTCCTGACACTTCTCCTGGAGCTGCCTGGCAGCAAACACCATGTCGATAGTCCCGCGTTCTTTCCGGAAGCCACACTGGCTCTCTGGTAGGAGACCTTGCTCAAGGTGCGCTATGAGACGGTTGAGTAGCACTCTGGCCAGACTGTCTTGCCTGCGACATACAGCAGGGATATTCCACGATGGTTGTCACAGGCCTGACGATTTCCTTTGCGCTTGTACAGGTGTATGATGGAAGCGTCTTTGAAGTCCTGTGGAACTGCCTCATATTGCCAGATGAGCTGGAACAGCTGATGAAGCTTCTCAGTCAGCGCCATACCATATACTATATACTATACACAGCATGTAACTCAGTAAAACTGGACTTGCGGATGTTAGTGTTACAATGTCTGAAATAGTCTTGCTTCACGATTTCTTGTTTTATATGAGGAACAATTATCAGTTTTGTCTGCATTGATATTATCCACGTTGTTCAATTTTGTTTGTTTGTTTGTTTTAATGTTACGATTGGGTTAAATAGTTTTTTTTTTCAAAGACGGCAGTTGCAATATACGTTTACCGCCAATTTGCATTAGTCATCATGATATCGATCTCTACATTCTATTTAGGTGGCTCTTCTTTGAATTGTTTGACGACGAGATACGTTCAGTTGTCCGAGCCTGGTCCGGGAGGGGGGGGGGGGGGGGGGGGGGGGGGGGGGGGGATGGGAACCACAGTAGCTGAGTTAGTTAGAACTGCACAGCGGGCATGCCGATGCTGTCACTGTGATGGTTGTCCTGTATCCACCCTCGCCATCAGCTGGTCGTCACTCAAGTTGTTCCAGTCTACCGCAGTTCTTATAAGGAATGAGTTTCTGTATTGTTCTGTTCCGTCTTGTTTCATGAACTGAACCTTCTCATGTTCTCTCTCTTTTTTTCTCTTCTTTTTTTCTTCTTCTTTTTTCCTTTTCTTTTTTTTTTCTGGCTGACCTCTCCATGGTATTCCTTGGGGCAAATTCAGCAAAACTCATAGGTTGGATGCGGCGTCTGTTCATGTTCAGGTTCTGGTTAGGCTGGGGCGATGCCAAGCATCGTCAGTAGCCTTGCGGCTTTATTGTTGACTTTGTTGTTGGTCAGTTGTTTCAGTTATCACCGTGAACTGGTCTGGTCACGTATGGCCGGCACTGACCCCTCAACCACCCTTTTAAAACTTGAACTTGTGGTGCTTGAGGCCTCGTTCAACTTGAGGCCTGTTCACGTCAGGCTTTGAATACTTCCTGTATGCGTGGCGGTTCAGGTTGCACTGACTATCATACCTATTCAAGGCAAGCAGGATTAAATTGGTGACTTATGTCGGTAAGTTTGCCCAGTGGGCATCGGACTCAAAGCTGTTGACTGTTGGTGCTGTAACTACATGTTCTGGAAGGTTATTCCAGGTGTTGATGACACGTTCTGGAAAGTAATTACTTCTGATGTACAATCGGCTCAGTGTTCCTCATACACTTTTAAGCAGTTGCCCCTTCAGTTGTCTCCCTATACCTTCCAGTGGATGATATCTAGACGTTCCGGGTATGCCGGGTCAAGTTTCTCTTTGAGACAGGACACTGAGGAGTTTTGTTGCTCTGCGTTGGACATCCGACTTCAGCACACACAGTTTTATGGTGAGGCTGCCAGACTGAGTGTCTGTATTCCAGCACAGGTCTGACGAGAGACTTGTGCAGCTGGACGAATGTCTCTTTTGACAGGTGGTTGAAAGTTTGTCTTATTACCTTGACTCCCAACGTTATATTGGCTTTTGACGTTGCTTGGGCCACATGGTCTTTGAAGGAGAGTTTGTTGTCTACTGTGGACAAAAAGGTCTTTTCCCACTTCACTCTCAGTTAGGTTAACAGAGCAAGCTTCAATTCGCCATCAGTGTTTTTCCCTCTCACCTGGTACACTGCCCCTGACTTTTTTCTCCCCAGTTTCAGAACATGACATTTCTTTGGGTGAAAGCGGAGGAGCCACTGCTCCGTCTGACCAGTCCTGTAATCTATTCACATCTCCCTGTGGAATATGTGTGGCCTCGTCATAGTCGCTCCTGGAGAACGATTTAGTGTCGTCTGCAAAAAAGGCGAACATTGCTGTATACACGAAAGTGTGTCTTCACAAGTGAATGAGAACGTTGATGTCAGTTTTGACTTTTTGCATACATTATCAGTTGTTTCGCTTGTCAGTTTAACGAAGTCCTTTAAGTAGTTTCCTGTAATTGTATTTATATTTTCTTTTTCAAATTTCACCCTCATTTGCCCAGTTCCCCCAACCCTACATTCATTCACATCTCCCACCCCTTCTAACCGTTAATACTCAAATGTATTCATAAATACTTTTAACAAAATGTCTTCAATCACCGATATGTGTGACGGGACATTAAACAAAATTCCTCCTCCTCCCACAACTGGGCAGATCGTTGATGATGTACATCACAGTGACAAACAGAACTGGGCCCTTCACATGACACTCCTGTGAGGGATCCCACTAGTCATGCTAGCTGATCTTGACTGAGCATCGCCAATTACCACCTTCTGTTGCCTGTCTCTCCGAGTCAGGGAATCTTCAATCCATTGGAGGAGAAGGAGAGTCAGTTGGATGTCTTATCGATTTTAGCAGGCTTGGGAGCCCAATTACCACTTTCCGAGTCTGTTGCCTGTCTCTCCGAGTCAGGGAATGATCTTCAACCGATCCATTGGAGGAGAAAGAGAGTCAGTTTGAGGTCTTATCGACTTAGGCAGGCTTGGGAGCTGTAGTTCCTTCAACAAGGTCACAGTGGAGACAAAGCCGGGTTCTTTATTCCTGTTGTCTACCTTGATGAAGCATGCCGATTGGTGTTGTATCCTTTCTATCTTGTCTACATCGCCTTGTTGGTAGGGGTCCCATACTATTGCCGCACACTCGAGGATGGATCACACGAGCGCTATGTATGCGGTATTCCTACAAGTTTGAGGGTAGTGTCGCAAGTTTCTTCGCAAAAAGCCGAGGGTGGAATTGGCTTTTTTGGTGGTCCTAACGCCGGACGTGAGAGTGCTACTTTAGGTCGTCTGATATCGTCACTCCAACATAAGGATTTATACTGACTTGCTGTAGTATTTCACCACAAAGATTGTAGAAAAAATCAGTCTTCTTCTTGACTGTGACGACATAACATTTCTTTGCATCGAAGCGCCGGCATGCCCCAGTCTTTTGCCTACTTCTCAAGTTGTTTCAGGTCCTCCTGGACAGCAAGGTGATCAGCGAAGGCCCTCATGTGGAGGTACAGTAAGCAATGAATCATATGCGAAAAGTCGCACTTGGGATTTATCTGCTGCTGGCAGGTCGCTGATGTGACATAAGAACAGCAAAGGGCCGAGCACTCTGCCCTGCGGAACGCCAGAGTCAACTGCTACTTCTCGTGATTCCCTCCTTTCCTCACAGCCTTCATGGTGCAACCAATAAGGAAGTTTTGGATCCAGCAATGTATGGGGCCTCTGACACCATAGTAAGACAGCTTATGGAGCAGTTTCTTGTGTGGGACACTGCCAAAGGCCTTGCTGAAATCCAGTATGGACAGGTCTGATTGGGCGCCTTTGTCAAAGAAACAGAAGCCGTTATGCATGATAGTTAAAAGCTGGGTCTTACAGGAGTGTACAGCTCTGAAGCCATGGTTTAGGAGAGTCAATGTATTATGCTCCTTGAAGAACTTATGCAGGTGGTGGCAGATAATGTGTTCCAGCATTTTGCAGGAGGCAGATGTGAGGGAGATGGGTCTGTAGTTTTCGGCCAGGTGCTTGTTTCCTTTCTTGAAGGCGCATGAGATGTTTGTACTGTGCCAGTCCTGTAGTGGATCTCCTGTGTCTATTGACTGCTGGAAGATGCCCGGTTGGGCTGGGCCGATGGCAGTCTCCGCAGTTTTTTAAGGCAAGGTTTGGTATGCAGTCTGGTTCGCAAGCCTTGGCTGGGTTCAGTTCCTTCAACAGCTTCAGTACACCTTCTGGGTTGATCGTAATGTCGGGTACATCATTAACTGTTGGTTGGTCCTGGTGCTTGGTTGTATCATCATCATCTTGAGTGAAGAAGCCCTTGAACTGATCAACGAGTATTTCTGCTTTCGCCCTGGTGTCACTGATCAGTGAGCCATTCTCTTCAACGGGGATGCACCCAAGCTGTCCTGCCTCCAACTCCTGAGGTACTGCCGGAATGGCATGCTGTTGCTGGTGCTCAGGCCTTCAGTGATAGTGTTGCTGATGTGGTCCCTCTCTGTTTTCCTCTTCTGTCTTCTGCACTCCTAGACAAATTTGAAATTTGCCCGTTTTTTTCTTCTTCTTTGCCCTTGCATGTATGTGTGAATCAAAGGGTAAGGTTTAATCAAAAGTAACTCCCAGATATTTTTCGTCCCAACAAACAGTGATAGGATATATGTTAAAATTCATTGCATACTTATGTTTGGGATTTTTTCCTCCTTCCACTATGTAGGACTTTACACCCAGATATTTTTTTCATTCCTACATTGATAGGATTTATGTTAAAATTCACTGCATACTCACGTTTGAGATTGTTTTCCCCTTCCACTATGTAGGGCGTTACATTTTTTTAACATCAAAATAAAGATTCCAAGTTTCTGACCATTTCTGCAACGTATCTTTGTCACTTTGTAATTCCCCTCTGTTACTTGACATATTGTATAGTTTTGTATCATCTGTAGTTTTACATATGCTTTTTACATTTTCTGGCAGAATATTTATAAATATTGTAAAAAAAAGAAAAAAAAGAAAAAAAAAAGAAGTACCACCAAAAACATCAGCTTCTTGTGAGTAGGGATTTTCCATCCTTACTCTTTGTATTCTTTTAAAAAAATATGTATCCAAACAATCATATTTCTAGCTTAATCAAAGGAAGCTGAATCAAATGCCTTCTTAAAATCTCTCTCTCTATATATTACATTCATTGTGTCTCCATCGTCTAACCTTGCTGTAAAGTCTTCCATTACTTCTAATGATTGTGTTACACACGGTATTTTACTACTGAAACCGTATGGATAGTCAAAGTTATCAGTAAAGTACTGCACAATGTTATCATGAATTTTCTATTCTAAAATTTTGCATGATATACAGGCTGAAAAAAACAACAAACTTACTGGTCAGGAATTTCAAGGACCCTTGTTTGAAACCTTTTTACAGATTCCTTCCTCCATCCATTTGGTAATCTCCCTTGTTCCAGTGATTTGTTAACACTGAGTAGCATACTAATCTCATTATGTAATTTTTTAAAACATCTGTGCCGGTACCTGGTGAGGTCCTTCAGCTTTCTAAGAGTCCAGTGTGTTTAATCTTTTTTCTTTCTTTTCTTTTTATATACTATTTCTGGAGTTAAGGTAACATCACTCGAATACATATTTTACTTTGAACTTTTCTTTTTTTTTTGTGTGTGCTAAATTCAAATAATTTTCTCTAAGAAAGATGCTTGAAAGAATTTGTTGTTTTAGCTTTCTCTTCATCTGTTGTTGCTATTTCTCCGTTTTCTTTTCTTAGAGAACCAATGCCTGTATTTAATCTTTTCTTTACATACTTCCAGAAGTGTTTTGGTTTACTTTTACTGTCCATTATTGTTTCTCATAATTCTTCTCCACTCCTTTTACTTTTTGTCTTCATGGATTTCTCTCTTCAACATATTTCTGGTAGTCTCTTCCACATTTACTTCTCTTTAAATTTTTTTTTTTTAATGAGTTGTCCTTTTTCTTTATAGCTTTCTGTGATTTTTTTTGTTTTGAATCCAGTCAGAAAGGCCTGTATCTTTCCTTTGCTCTTTATTAGTGGCATGTTTCTGCATGAATTTGTGCACCACTTAATATGACTCCACACCTTATTCACTTCCAGAAAATTGATTGTTGACCAGATTGTTAGTGCTATTTATTCATATTCACTCATTGCCTTAAAATGCTAGTGCTGAGTTTAGGAACAAACAGGTCTAATTTTAAGTTGTCATGGTCACTTTTTCCTAGTGGACTGAGATGAACGTCAGATACCAAGTTTTCTTCTACTAGGAGTCCATGTAATATATTTGATGTCTGACTTCTCTTCTTGTTGGCTTTACCATTTGTATCAAAATGGCATCCTGTGAAGTTCAATATCAGCATCATCTTTTACTGAAGCACAAGTTCCGTAACATTTTATAGAAGAAAAACTAGGTCCTCCATTTTACACACTTCATCAAATACATTCTCTGATGAAAGTAACTGAAAAAGTGTCTGTGTGTTATTATCTGAAGTATTTGGGCTCCTGTAAATACATCCATGTAATACCTTTTCATTGTTTTTCCTCTGAATAAAACTGGACCCTCTCATCAACGTTTGAAGTAAGATGAGAATGCCAAGGGCTCAAATGGTTGGGGGTCACAAAGTGTGTTGTTTTTTTTAAACAGAGAGGGTTGCTCAAATTTCTTAACCTTCGCTGGCTATCGTGGGTCGTACATGACCCAGAAGGGTACAAAAACGCAAATATCTCAGCTAATTCTTCATATTTTTCTACGAAATTTCAGAAATGCTTCCTACACCTAAAAGGCCAACTTTTGCCAAAACATGAAAAAAAAATCATTAATTAGTTAATGAGTAATTAAAGGTGGCGTTTTAACTACACACGGACGCTTGTGTGGGTCGTGCATGACCCATGCTTTTTAAAGAAAGGAAAATAAAGAAGTTTTACTTTCAGTAGCCTCACTACCCCCCTCCCCCTCCCTTTTGCCCGTCCTCAGCTATAACCCCCTTCCATCCCTTTCTCTAACAGCATGTACCTGTGTGACAATATCTTTGTGAGTGTATAGGATGCTACTAGTCATCTCTCTGTGTGTGCATAGGTTGGGTTTGTATGTATGTGCATGTGGTGTTATGCGTTTGTGTATGTGCATGTGTGTGAATGCGGGAGCATGTTTCTTCTGAGTGTATGTGTTTGTGTGAGTGTGTGCGTGTGCGAGCGCATGTGTGTGTAATCAGTTGTTATATGTTTTCCTTTTCTATATTTTTTTTCTATATTTTGTTATAAGCTTTGGAGGAATATACAGGTTTTTGTCTCTTTACAAAGTATGGGTTGTGTACGACCCACACAAGCTTTGGAGGAATATACAGGTTTTTGTCTCTTTACAAAGTATGGGTTGTGTACGACCCACATGAGCTTCCGTGTGCAGCCAAAAGCGACAGCGGTATGGGTCGTGGACGACCCACATGAGCTTCCGCGTGTAGTCAAAAGCGACAGCCAGCGAAGGTTAAAACAATACTTCCTGACACCAAGATATGAAAATCTGAATGCACGTCACTTTGTCTTCTGTAAATGGATTTGCTCCACAGCATCCACCTCACATTATGCAAAGATACCATAAGTCTCAGTTCAGAAACATTTATGTCCTGTCCTTGTGGTGTTTAATTTTTCTCAACCCTCAAGCGCATGTTTGTTGGTGTTTGTTGATGTCAGCTGGATATTGTCATTGGAGGGATGTTATGGTTACATCTGTTTGGTTCATAACTACAGTGATTATTGTCATCAGGAGAGTGCTTATGAGGTGGTGTTCTGCTTATATTGAATCAGAACATGCATCTCTGAATGTCACTTATGTCAGTGAAAGTGTCTCAACAGCAATGCTGTTGTATAATAGTAATAACCTGATTTTATGTATGTCTGTAAATAAAGAAAAGATGTGTTGCTTAAATTCAATTTTGTCTTGTTCAACTGCAATACATCCTTCCTCACTGCTGATTTCACTATATGGAATTCCAGATTCCTACCACTATGTTTCTTCTTCCTGTTTGTTAAGGACATACTACTGGGTTTGATTACTGCTAAATGATTGTTGCTGGATGTAGGTGGCATCAGATTCAAGGGAAGCCAATCTACTATTTGCAAAAACAATCTACCATCTGCGAATTCAGGTGTGCAATTGCTATTTACTTACTGGGTCTGTTTATAAATGTGGTGGGCAGTCCAAAATTACACTTCATGGAGAAGCCAAACTTCCTCACTTTGAAACTGTTTAATTACAATGAAAGTAATTACTGCTGTTCACAACAGAAACCATTTCGCCTTTTCTTTTTTTTTTTTTGGTTAGTCTACAGTCTATAGCTATTTAAGTGGGCAAGTTTTGTCATCTATTTTGTCTTCCTTTTCTATTCATTCGGATGAGACAATAAACTGAGGTCCCGTGTGGAGCATGCACTTAGCGCACGTAAAAGAACCCACAGCAACAAAAGGGTCGTTCCTGGCATAATTCTGTAAAAAAAAAAAAAAAAAAAAAAAAAAAAATCCACTGCGATAGGAAAAACAAACAAAACTGCATGCAGGGGAAAAACAAACAAAAAAGGGTGATGCTATACTAGTGTAGCAACACGCTCTCCCTAGGCAGAGCAGCCCGAATTTCACACAGAGAAATCTGTTGTGATGAAAAGAAATATAAATACAAATATTAGTGCTTCCCCCATCACTATGAATCAGAGATGTGTGCTTGTGAATGACATGTGAAAGTGCTAGTCTGTGCAAGATTCAGTGCTAAGCAAATACCATGGTTATTTACAAACACAAGAAAGATTTTAAATCTCTGCTTTGGAGTAGTGACTCAAAGTTCTGATGTTGCCTTTTTTTTTTTTTAACTTGGAAAAATTGAATCACAACTCTAAACATGGCACTTTACAGCAGTACACAATGTTGGTACTTACACACATTATCAATCAATTCCAAAATCTTTAACTACACACACACATTGAGTTATCAAATACTCTCTTTTAATGTTTTGCTATCTCCTTTACACTCATTATGGCCACTCAGTTGTGTTATATCTAATGCCAAACACACATGGCAAGATAAATGATCTGCTACTATCAGAGCCCAGCATAATACTGCAGCCACATCAATCAAACTAAAGTAAATGTCTTGGTCATATCACAAATAGTGGCTTTTTCTATGGCTCTTTCACCACAACAAAGAAAGAAAAGATTTGCCTTCATTTCCATATTATTTTCATTTCACAATCATCAGCCTAAAGTAACACACACACATGTATGCACTTTCAAAATGATCAGTTTGAATGTCTTAAATTTCATGGTGGGAAAAAAAAATCTGTTACAAATACAGTAGGTACTCCCGCCCCAGATGATAAACCCAGTAATGTCTATTTAATCTCAGACAGTCAAAGTGCACCACTCTGTTCTTGAGCCCAATTAAATAGTTTTTGTTTGACCAAGGATCCAGATGTGTTCTACACAGATGCTGAAAAAACAAAAAACAAAAAGACTTGCTATCGTCAGCATGTTCACTGCTTCAGACGCCACTCAATGTAGAAAGCCTTGAAGCTGTCGAAACCAGCCAGCACACCAGCACCAGCCACACCTCTCAAGATGTTGGCGCCAGCTCCCTTCATCATGGACATGAAACCCTCGTTCTTGATGATCTGCATGGCACAGTCCAAGGAGCCCTTGTACTTGACAGCCTGGCCAGAGGTCATCATCATGCGTCGTCGGATGGTGTCGATGGGGTAGGACAGCAGACCCGAGGTCACAGTGACAGCATAGCCCAGACAGAAAGACACAAAGACATTGGCATCTTCACCCAGCATGATAGGCTTCAGCGAGTCGTACAGACCAAAATAGAAGCCACGGTACACAATAATGCCCACACAGGAGATGACAAAGCCTCGGTATAGACCAACAAAACCATCGGATTTGAGGGTCTTGACATAAACATCGATCAGACCATTGAACTGACGCTCAGAAGCACCCTTGCCTGCAGCCTTGGCATCATTGGCCAGACGTGTACGGGCATAATCAAGCGAGTACACAAAGCACAGTGACAAGGCACCTGCCACACCCCCGGAGAAGATGTTCTTCGAGAATTTGACTGCATAGGACTCATTGGGATTCGTCTTGAAAAGAGCCTTGACTTTGTCTTTGAAGGCAAAGTTGAGAGCTTGAGTGGGAAAATACCGGAGGCAGTTGGCCAGATTCCCACGCCAGAAAGGGAGAATGCCCTCAGTGCGGAAAGTGCGAACGGTACAATCAATGACTCCTTTGTAGGGCTCAGACAGACGGCCAGCCTTTATCATTTCATCCTGATTCTGAACCAGCAGCTTGATGCGCTCAATTGGAGCAGCTGCTGTTTTGGAGATGATAGCTGCAGCGCCGGAGAGAGCAAAGTTCTCAGCAAATCCAAGTTTCTGGCTTCCCATCTGCAACACAATAAGAGGATACTCTATCATGTTTTTTGTTTCAATAAACCTGTCACTTAGCAAATCTCAATATGCTTCAAGTACCATGACCTTATTTGCTATACAGGAGTAAAATCTAACTTTATACACTCCAGCCCAGAACACCATATTAATATTTTTTCATATATATATATATATATATATATATATGCATGCAAAATGATATCACACTAGCCAAGATACCTGAACTCCAGAATGTTTCTGGTCTCAAACAACATGTAGATCAATAAGAGTATATAGAGTTCAGACAGTGGAAAGGTTTATGTGCTTGCCTGAGCATCTTTCCATTTCCAACACTATAGAATTTACAAATAGCTGATCACACTTTTCTACACTTATCAAGCCAAACATAAATAAGATAAAGAGACACAAGAAATATTGATCTATATCCTTATTCACAATATTGATCTTCATGCAGTAATATCAGTAACTTGTAAGTTGTATGGATCTGTTACTTTATTTCTCTAGCCAAGCTGCAAGAATCATCTGTTAAGTTCCATGAGAACAGCCATGTCATACACATATGAAGGATGCACTGACATGGCTGGTATATAGTTTCACTTTCAATTCCACAAACCATTCCCTTTTTTTCCCCTTCAAACCATTTTGATCTTTTTCACAAACATTATTATGATCAATAACAGTTGCATGACATCTTAAAATTCCTATTAGCATGGCTGTGCATTGCCATCATTCTGAAAAGGGAAAAAAATCAGTCACAACATCCACCACAAAAAGGTGAAAAAGCAACTGCAAAATCAACCTTCTATTTGCATGATATTTCTTGGGTTTTTTTCCTCCTTCCTAATTTCCTTATCTTCTTTTTTTTGTTTTGTTTTGTTTTTTTACCATATTGCCATGTTTACGCTTTTATTGTTTCAAAAGCTGTGACATTTTGCCGATTTCTCAAAAATTAGAAACTTTTCCAAACCCTGCTCAAAAGTCACTTTTCAATACAGGAACTTTTCCTGACTATTCTAGCCTATCTTAAGATGTTTTTCCTTTAAAAAAATTTTTTTTTTAAAGGATTAGAGGGGGCTGAGGAGAACTGTCACCACACCTTCAGCACAAATAACAGGGCGTACTTTCTCAAACTTGGTAACCTTTCCAGTTTACTTCATGTTAGGTATGGAATACAATGCAGTGCAATATTAATAGCTATCAAGATTTTATAATAACATTCAGCAGCCACTTACTCTGTGTGATAAAATGGCAATCATCATGATAGCTTGATAACATGATTGCTCTGTGAAGTAAAATAGCAACTGTCAAGAAACCCTGATTAATTTAAAGCTGATGTTCACACATCTAAATTGCCTATAATCATTTCAAGTCAAAGAAAGCCTGTGAAAACTTTACTTATACATTGTAATCAATATTTTTCTATCTCCATATATTCACAATTTTCTATCTCCAATTATTCACAAATTAAAAAATAAATGGGACAAAATAAAGCAAGCCGAAACTAAGTTATCGTAAACAATTGCACATGCATACTACTATTCAAAATTCATTGAACTGTGTATGATTTATTTTCAACAACAAAAACCAAAACTACTTGGGCGAATGTAGAAGTGAAAGACCCTCACAATGACAGTAAAATACAAAGGGCTTCAGGCCTATTACTACCAATCGCAGATAAATCCACCTTCCACAGTTTAAGGGTAACTGCATTATCAACAGTTCAGCCACTAATTTGAATATGCATACTTTCTTGCTAATGCCAACTTCTTGAGTTAAGTGTTTGAAGCAATACCCAATACCTCAGCAACTTTTGGCTTGATTTTCATGCTTTCTTTTCTTCCTTTTTTTTTCCCCCCCCGTTTTGTTGCATGAAAAGTTGTTCAGCGGGTCAACATGGCTGCTAGGATGTTCAGTACAGAGGAGGTAGCTAGAATTTTGTTTGATTTTACCACAATGGTGACAATAGCAACTACAAAAACATGATAGAAAACGAAAGTAATGTTGATCAACTGAAGTGATTCTGGGTATCTCACTTCTGGGTATCCTGATGATGATTACATGCTGCAAGGTATATCAACAGGAAGGGAGCAGGGGGTGTTAAGTGGGTGTAGAAGAAACAATATTTTAGCTTGAAACCTTCATTTTGGGGTTTTCATTACTATGAAACCCTCCAGATCAAAGCTTCAAGCCGACATATTGTTTACAGTGACCTTTTATGTTATAATATTGTGTGATAGTGTTTGCTGGTGTTTAGGTGGGAGGTTGTATGTGAGTGTTTATGTGCAGTGTTTATGTTTAAAACATGAAAGTGGAGAAAACAATTGGACTTGGTTGCTGTGTCTCATACATTTACTAATATTTTAACATCATTTCCACCCATAAATTAACCTATTAGAATTTGTGTACTTTTTTCCCCACTAAAAATCTGAGTTATCTTTCCCTGTTTGTGAGTTATCTCATCCTGTTAACCTTGGTAATTATATTCTCCATTCATTAGATTTTAAGAAATGTATTTCCTAAACTAGACTGATTCGTTTTAATAAAAATTCATTCCCATACTATTATTAGTATTAAGATTACGGTCCCATTGCAAGATCACATGTGTGTGCCAATGTAACTTCGGTAGTACTAAGCAAAAAAAAAATTACCATTGGAACAAAAATTATATGACTGCTGTTAAGAAGTGTATCAGTATCCTGAGTATGTCACATAAAAATGTGTATGCTAAATATGTCACATTAAAGTGCAAAGTTCTGTGAATGAGAAAGAAAACTGTACAGTGACTTTTGTGTTAATACACAAAACTATTTGTGCCCTTCCCAGAAGTGTAATGTCACTGTAATTAGAATATGCGGAAAAGAATTTTTTAACCCTATTTTTCACTATCATTTCGGCCAAATTTGGTGTTGACAATTATTTCTAGAGAAAATTACACACACACATATGTGGACACACAGTCCAAACAGACTCACTCTGTCACTTTCATCCTAGGACATATGCATGCATAATTTCATGCACACACACAGAGAACTTGAGAACTTTTTTTTTCCCCCCCTATACAGAATCATACCTGACAGGTCAGACACAAGACCACAGTTTATTCAACTTTAAATGAAATTCAACTGAAATCAATTATACATGAATCTCAAAACGCCTGATCAGGTTGAAAAATAATCAAGGGCCCAAACTAATTTATACTATGATTCAGAATATTTATCATCAAAGAACAATAGTCAATACATGAATATATATATATATATATATATATATATATATATATATATACACACATATATATACATACACACACACACACATAACAAAAAAGTAAACATGCATGGACACATTGACACTAAAATCTAAAGTGAAACCAAATAAGTACAGTAACTTTTTCCACCTTGACGTACACAACTTCATGACAATTTGAAAAAAAGATCGAACCAGTTCAGGTACACTATCAGTTTTGCCACACACACAAACTGTAAGGATTCTGTATTTTTAATCTCTTTAGCCACAGTTTTTATTTCTGATTGAAAAATAAGATTAAAACTGCACTTACTCTGCAGCCGATTCTGTCTAACTCATCTCCAATTGTAAGGATTCTGTATTTTTAATCTCTTTAACCACAAATTTAATTTCTGATTGAAAACTAAAATAAAAACTGCAGGTACTATGCAGCTGATTCTGAACCATATGCGCACACACTCATCTCCTTAACTAAAACAAATGAAAGGCACGTCTGCCATCAATCTTAAGTTGTTCACTGCTAAGGAGACAGATCTGTCTTTCTTATTTTTAAGTAGAAAAAACTATTTTCCAGAAAATCTATAAAATCCTGTGTTGTAGGAATCATCATTAGTTAAAAGTATTTATTTAAGTGCAGGAACCCTGTCACTCACTCCTTCTGGAGATGCAATGATTTTGTCAATCTTTTAGTGCTCAAAAGGCAACAATACTCTTTCAGGTGCTTTTGCAGCTGTTTCCGTGCTTCCGTCAATGACACTCATGCACACATGCAAACACTTACAGTTTTTCAGGTTTCCTTGATTGACTCTGGCCGTGAACATGTTTGTATACATGTCTGTGCAACTGTACATTAGTGTGGTGAGAGAAAGGTTGGGACTGGAACTTGTGAAAGCCTACATGATCTTTAATTGTTGTTCTACTTTTGGTTTGGCATACAAACTGGTTAAATTAAAAATGCTACCGGAAAACAAATGAAGCATGAAAATACAACCTACTTTTGTAATCTGTCTTGTGTGAAGCAAGTCGGAAAAGGTTGTCACAATTTTCAAGGTCAGCTAGTGGTCATGTTTGTTGAAATCATAACTTTCTTTTACACATGCATTAAACAAGAAGAAACATTTTCTTCAAATTTATCTCCTTATAAAAATGTACAATAACCATCTACTGGTTGGCTCATAAATCATCATCTGTAATAGTAATAATCCTTAGTTTTATCAGGCTTTAGTATATTGCCCGAGTGTCAGGTCAGAGTCACTGTCTGCTGCATCTGACGAATTGTTATGTCAGAAAACTAGTTATTTTGAACTCTGTCATCTACCGTAATAATGTGGCAATAGTGCATCAGTTAAAATAAAACTGTTAACGTATCATAATCACAGAACATAATGACAACGAATTAATTTTCGCCGGCGAAAGGAAACACGCCTTGCAGTTGCACTTGGCAGTGTGCACCGCGCACGCAAGCGGTCTGACCGGAATGTCTTTGAACCGAACAGTGCTGCTTCTCGGCTACAGAGAAGACACAGGAATACCGCTTGCAATCCTCTTCTTTCTGTGGAACTGGAATATCTCTGTCAAACATTTCGTATCACTCACTGTCACTCCTAGGTAGTGCAATGTTCAAAATCAGTGAAGAAATGGTGTGTCCCCACGTTCTTCAGCGGATGATGGCAGAAAGGAAGAGGCTAAGTCAGATTGGCTGCAATCGTCATGTGATCAGTTACGTCATTTACAGACAGTCATTGGATAACGTCGAAAGTTAACAAGGCAAAGGGAATATCCCTTAACCCGGTAACCGACTTTTCCCAGTCAGTCCCACACCCTGACCCCACCTCAGAGTTGCGCAAGGGGTAAAACATCATTGATTTAAATTGCGCTATATTCTAAATGATGAAGATGTCAACACAACTTAATTAGCTTAATGATGAAAAAGCAACACACATTCCTCGTAGGTATTTCATTCATACATGCATGCACACCAGCAAACTTCTTCTGGTACTGGTTATGTTCGAAAGTAAACAAAAAATGAATCGATAAATCAGACAATCATTAAAGAATAAACTGAGCAAAGTAAAACTAACGTACAACTGTTGCAAAATTTAATTACCACCACCACCTCCATCCCTCATCCCACCTGGCCGTGTCCCCCTCTCCCACCCCCCTCCCGACTCCCTCTGCACCCCCTACTATTCTCTACCCCCACCCCCGACACATTAACAGGGTGAAACTGTTGTTTGACCTTTCATGCACTACCGGCCCCACATACTCCGTGCGCGCAGACGCAGCCATGGAGCGATCCGCTCCCACTGACACCGTGACTCCTCCCTAACCCCTCTCCCCTTCACACACACAAACACACCCCGGCACACACACACACACACACACACACGGCCGACCGTGGCACACGCACACACACATTCAATCACTCACTCAGCACTCGCTCGTAAGTCTCTTCTCTCCGGCGCCGCTCACAGTTCATGGCCTTCGCGCGGCGGGCGACTTGAAAGATGTTTTCCGATGGCCATGCAGCACAACTGCGTATTTCATTCGTTCTCTGTCGGCTCTCCGGCGATCGATTTCGACTGAATTCCGTTTCTCAAATCCCGCCGTCAGTTGGTTGCTCTTCTTTCAGCACTGAGTAATCTAATCAGTATTGGTCACCGTCCTCTGTCTCAACCACTGAGATTTATGTTTACATGCCGCCGGTCGTGTCAACGGTACCCACACTCAGTTGAAAATCAGCCATGGCAGACTGAGCGCTGGCAGAGACACACACTGGCATGAGATCTCAGTTTACATTACGTTGATCAAACCCAATGTATGACAGAAGAGGGCGGCCGGCATGGCTGCATCAGTGTTGAACTGAGGCCGGTATTGACTTCAGTTCACTAAAGCCAGCCTCGAAGCAGCGATCACTGTCTTTTCAACTGATCAGAAACTCATAACTGTCATGAATGGTTGACCCCTGGTGCCATTGAGTGGACGAATGATGCAATCACCGGCAGCCGTGAGGCTTGTTATACTGATTTATAGTATTATCAGGCACGTCAAAACAAACGGTGATAAACAGACACTGAGTCACTGGGCAAATAATATATATATATATATATATATATATATATATATATATATATATAAATCCGCAATAACTCTCTGAGGCGACTAGACTAAAACACCGGCACACACACACACACACACACACGACACATACACAAACACCGCGGCGCACTCACGCTGTCAAGCCGGGGAGCAGCCTGGCGGAGAACTGTTTAACTGACATGCTTTCTAGGCTATATTCAAACCTTGTGAGGAGCAGGCTAGACTAAGATGAATAGGTACTAGAAATGTGTCCACACTTACCGAAGATTCGAACATAAAAGGGCAGAATTATAAGAATACTCCAAATCGTGGAGGTAGTTGGGCAGCCACACGAGGTAGGAGGCAGGCGAGACTCTCCGGCCCGTCTCCTAGGTAACGCCTCGGGCAGCTATGAGGTCCACGCATGATGTGAGAAAGGGTCGAGTGGACGGGCTTGGTAAGCGTGGGCTGTTACAGTTCTCCCACATCAGGAATAAAGAGAGTTGATACATTCTAACCGATAGAATTTGAGATAAATTGTCCCTTTCATATCATCACATCTCAGTTGATATAAACCGAAATTTTTTGCTCTTGTGAGGCGGAAGCAGATACAATACATAAAAAGTTTATAGTGAATTGATGTGCAAGAGTTTTGCCGCGTTTTTGTGTGGGGAAAAAACCCCAAAAACAATGGAATGTGTCACGTGAGTGGTCACGTGATATACAATTGTACACACTGCGGGATGATAAAAGTAGCCACCGGCGCAGTTGTGTGGCAACTTCAGCGGTTCTGGTTAAGACTCGTACAGCGACGGGCTTGTGAGAAAGACTGGTGTGCAGAAAGGTAAATAGATAAGTTGTGGCGTGAGGTGACGGGGGCCGGAAACTGAAGCGAGAAGAAAATTTGAAGAAAGAAAGAAGACAGAGAACAGAGACCTCCCCGGCCTAAGACGGAGCGTCCACAAAGACACTTTCCAGCCTGCCAGCACCAGAACTGAGATCCAGAACTGAGACAGACCGGGTGTGACTGAGGTTCTACAGACCTGTGCGAAAAGGACATTCCAGACACCCCGATTCTTGGAGCCAGCTACAGTCCGCGGCAGGAGTGACTGTTGGGTCAGAATTCGTAGTGTGAGTGTGAGTGTCAGTGAATGACTGAAAACTTAGCCAGGTAACTTGAGAGAGCAGAATATCTCGGGATAAGGATTATAATTTGGATGTTAAATTCCATGTTGTGTGAAGCTATTGACTGATTTGACGTGTGTGAATCAATAATTATTTATAATCAGTATATAAAGTGTATAAATGTATACTGTGTCCTCGGGTACTAATGTAAAGGAGGAATGAATGCGCAGTGATTGGTTGAGTGCATCGTTGTGTCAACGACGTGTGTGGCGATTGAAAATAGTCGAACCAACTACCTGTGAGCTAACCCTGACCTGAACAACAAAAATTCACTTCAAACTAAATACATTTATGTACTGACGCCGTCAGTATGTTAGTTTGTTTATTTACATGTATTTGCTTATTTGTTTCAGTGTTGTTTGGTTGTTTTTTTTCCGATTATTGTTATCTTATTATTTTATCTATTCATTTTCCCCTTATTTTATTTCAGTCTATCTGGGTACTCTTTTTTCCCGGGCTCAAGGCCAGACTAAGCCGCCCGTCAGTTGGGTTACGCTGCTGGTCAGCCCGCGGCATCTGCTTGGCAGATGTGGTGTAGCGTATATGGATTTGTCCGACTCGGAATGCAGTGACGCCTCCTTGAGTAACTGAACTCAGAACTGAACTAAATATATTCATCCCCGGCCCAACTTAACCAGGACACACACACACACACACACTGACACACACACACAAGGCAACTGATGCTATAATGACGGACACACGACCGGCGGCACAGCACATACAGCCAGTACATACACCGGCGGCACACACGCAACATCAGTACATGTACATCCCGCCGACCTACTCAGTTGATGAAATAACACAAATTTTTTGTCAGTCGTAATGTCACACACTGTGACGCTTGCCTCTGCAGCAGCAACACCTGTCTTCCAGCTCCACCCCTCCTCATCATGTATAGATCTATATATCAGTTATCCCCACAATGTGCACGGACCCCCACTTGCTGAGACGCACGCATGCGCACTATACACACTCCCTGGCACACACATCATGATGATGATCCGGCAGTGCACTGTCGCAATTAAAACGGCACTGACCGGGTCCATGCGGCACTTATGCTGGTGACCATCAGTGAAGTTCGTCAGTTCAGGGGGCGGGGCACAGTATCACAGTCAGTCCTGTCCATGAGATTTCAGCCGGTTGTGTGTTTTGACTGATGCGTGAATGTCGGTCACGGTCGTCAGTCAGTGGCTGTGGGACTGAACTGATGAATTCATTGTAACAGGATGATGAATGATGATGAACTGATGCCCTGCCTCAGACACTGCAACAAATACCAATACTGCTGGGCACCCTTGTGTCATATGAGTGTCATATACGTGGCTGTCAGATGCTAACAACTCCGGTCTTACACTGACTGACCCCCTCCCCCTCCGGCCCCCCGCGGCTTCAGTTCACGGCAGGCTGACCGACCCTTTTTTTTTTCTTCTTAGTTTCAGTACCTTCTTCTTCTCTCCCATTGCATCACCGATGAGTTCAGTTGCTGGAACCGACCACTCCAGTCAGTGATCAAAGACGGAAGACGGCTCAGTGCTGAAGTAAGTGACTATCAATCACTCTTCTTCTTCATTCACTCGTATGTACACGAGTGGGCTTTTACGTGTATCGAATGAGTAGGGGAAAAAAACTGAAGAAAAAGGAAGAGGGATATGATTAGTTCTTCTTCAGTGTCCTGGTAATATACCCTTTATCGACACACTGGGGCTAATCAACACTAAATGGATCATCATGTGTGTCAGTGGTCACTCAGTGACACGGACGAACTCCCGGCACCGACGGAAGGCCACGGGAACTCTATGGAAGGATTCTCAGTTGCGGCCGCGTAAGGAGGCTGTAAACCTGTCTCGTCGGTATGACTCATATCAGTGTCCGAGTCGTGTAATGACTGAAGTCCTCAAGCTGGCAGCCAGTCCCTCACACGGCACTGAAAATTTAAGTTGTCACTGCAACTGAACTATGACTGCCGAGTGATGAGTCCTTTCTGTCAATACCCGTGACGGCCGGGGCGCCTGTGTTCTACTGAGGCCCACAAGTTACCCACTTACGGTTTCGGGTTGCCTCGCTCACTGAGTCTTGTGCTGCTCAGCACGGTATCGTAATGAAAAAGAACTGAAGTCAGTACGGCCATCGGGCCGGCCCGGCCGGGGCAGTGACTTCTGACATACCCACACGCGGCAGCCCGGGTGTCACACTGAAGCGCCGCTTTGTCGTCACGGTATGTCTTCGATCCTTCCTGCCGTTTACTAGTAGTGACAACAATCACATTTTGATTATTCTGTCATAGAACAAAAAGCGGGGGTCAGTCCTCTCATTCCGCCGTATGAGTAGTCACGTCAGTCAAGCGGCTTCCCGAGCCGGTCATTCATATGAGGTCTGTGGAGCCGCGAGGAAAATCGGGGTAAAAGTGCCTTTCCCAAGAACACAACATGCCGAAACCATGGGGAGGGAAGTGGGGGGGGGGGGGGGGGGGGGGGGGGGGGGGGGGGTGAGGGAGCTCTTCAGTGACCGCGCCGGCTGCAGTGCATCAGTGAAACCAATGATTTTTTTTTTTTCATGCTAGCACTGAACCAAGAACTGAAATAAGCCGAACAACCGATCCCCAGAAATGAGCACAAACGCTAAAAAAAGGAAAAGTTTTCTTGACCTTCAGTCAAGATTGGTCATTCGTCGATGCATGTCTTTATAAACCTGTTACCGTTAGTAACCCAGTGCAGTAAATCGATGTATACGTGACACTCTGACAGACAATTATATTTGAGATAACATATTCTTTAAAAACCAGTTCTTTTTCTTTGAAACAAACTTTGTTGACAGAAACATCAAAGCAGCTGTATAACAAATAAGTCAAAGCAAAAAAACCAGTTCTTGAAAAAAAATCGAATGCCTGTGCTTGTGTGCACACGGAACCAGCTGAGCCACCGCAATGTCGACGTTTTCATCAGTCCAGTGCCTGATCTGGCTTACAGAGGTCAATTGCCAGACCTTACAACGGTGACCATGCACACATGATGTGATCTTTTCTATTTTTGATCGGAATACGGCGTTGACCGTCGTACGAGAGCATATGGGCTGACAGAGAAACTTCTGATTGAACTGCTGATCGTTTGGAGACGAAACGCTATTGGTCAAATAAACGCAGGCATGCGCTTCTCGCATTTCCGTTGGGAGAGACGACTCTTACAAACTATCGTGTGATCGGTGTGTGGATTGTACGCATGTGTCCCTGTATCAGCCATCAAATAAAAACTGGGAGCAGAACTTGGATCAGAGAGTTATTGCATACTGTGTTGTTCCAGCATTCATCAAGCTAAATAACTGAAGTACCAGGTGAGTATTCAAACGTGGCAGATGTGCATTAATCACCGATGCCCTTCTGTCTCACTGAAGTGTTTATGTAAAAATATAAACAGTAGTGTTTGTCATAGTTCTGCGTTTTCGTCTGCTTTGACTTGGTTGAGGTCAGTCAAGGATCACCAGAAGGACTTGGACTGATCCTTTTTAGTCATTACGATATGCGAGTTTTTGTCTGCAAGACAAAATTATGCAAATTGCCGCCAGCCCAATACATCAGTACCATAAAATCTTCCGGCTTTCGCTTATCCTAAGTTTCGTTTGATGCAGTGATGGAAAGGATAAGTTACCTCGATGACTGATCTACATTTTTAGCTGCAGTGAGTCAGATACAAAGAAGAAACTTATTAGTCATAGTTTATTCAATAACTTTGTACGATTGGACTCCAATTTATAAATGATATTAATTTATATACTTGGGGTACAAAGAAAGCATGTAAATAAAAGTAGTAGCAGTAGTAGTAGTAGTAGTAGCATAGGGACTGGCAAGTCATCTGCCTAGACCCCTCGGCCTGTTTATGTCCCCATCGAATCATCATCTTCTGTTCTTCACTTCTTCCATTTTATTTTATTTATTTATTTTCTTCTTTTGTTTGTTGTTGGGCGGGGTATGCAAATTGCAAGTACACTTCTGTAAGAAATTTTGTTTTATTCATCATAATCAAACATTTTTTCTTTTAAGATGGTGTTGGTGTCAAGGAGATTTTTGAACGTGTTAGTATTTTGTGCAAGTTTAACTTCGGTTGGTAGTGCATTCCATGTTTGTGCAATTCCGTTAGCCAATGATTTTTTTCTAATGTTGGTGTTGCAGTGTTCTAAACAAATTTTCTTTACTGAGTTCCTTAATTGTAGTTGTACTATCATAGTTCGACATCCTAAAGATATGTCTTGCATTTACATCATTTATGTTATTTTATATCTTATAAGTTTCAATCAAATCTGCTCTTACTCTTCTACCTTTTAGTGAGTGTAGATTTACGTATGTTAGTCTTTGTTGATAACTCATATTCTTGCATTCTTTTAATAATTCCGGTGCTCTACTTTGGACCCTTTCTGTTGCTATAGATCGTCTCTTAAGGTATGGGTGCCACACAATATTACCATATTCTAATGCAATCTAACTAATGCTTTATATAGATTGAGAAATTTATCTTTATCTAAGTAATTGAAGATTCTCTTAATTACACCAATCATTTGATTGATTTTATTTATAATGTTATCAATATGTGTATCAAAGGATAGTTTATTGTCAAACATTATTCCTAGGTTTTTCTCACTATGGCATTTCTCAGTATTCTGTGTCGTGTTTTCTATTTTCATATGGTAATTGTTATTTGGGTGTTTTTTTTTCCCTATGTGCATTACTTTACACTTTGAAACATTAAAATAAAGGTTCCATTTGTCAGACCATTCTTGTAGTGTATATAAATCAGTTTGTAATGTGAGATTGTTGTGTGCATCACCATAAATTTTAGTGTCATCTGCAAAAATTTTACACATACTTTGTATACAATCAGGAAGGTCGTTTATATATATATTGTGAAAAGTACTGGTCCAAGAATACTGCCGTGTGGAACACCACTGATTACGTTTGCACAAGTTGACTTTTCTTCTCCTATCTTAACTAATTGTGTTCTACCTGTTAAGAAGCTTCTTGTCCAGTTCAGTATATTACCAGTAATACCATATGAGGCTAATTTTAATAACAGTCTTTCGTGTGGGACAGAATCAAATGCTTTTTTGAAGTCTAAATAAATTATGTCAATAGGTTTACCGCTATCTGTCATTTTAGTCAGATCTTCGATTACTTCTGATAGTTGTGTTATGCATGATCTGTTCTGTCTAAAGCCATGCTGACATTTTTCATAAAGGTTATTTACTTTCATATGCGAAATCATTGCATCTCTAATAAAAGATTCTAAAATCTTACACACTTTACATGTTAGGCTCACTGGTCTATAAGTACCTGGTTCTTGTTTTGACCGTTTGTTGTGAATAGCTGTTACCCCAGCCATCTTGCAGTCCTGTACATACTTCCAAAACATTCTTGGGCTATATTTACAGTTTTTTGCTATGTTTCTTTCGTACTCTTTTTTTTTTTTTTTTTAGCTTTTTTTAATGAACTTACAGCACTTACTCCTTTCTGTTACATTTAAAGCTTATACAGTTTATATTTCTTTTTGATGCTTTTCATTATTTTTCTGTTCATCCATAAGGGTTTTAATTTCTTTACTTGTCTAATGTCTACCTGTAATTTTAGGTATAAATTTATCCATAGATTTAAGTATTAGTGTCTTTAAATCATTCCAGCACTCATTTACATCTTGTTCATCCAAGTACATCCAATCCATTTTATTTAATGTTTCTCTTATTTTATTATAATTTCCCCTTTTTAGGTCAAATTTATACTTAATTTCTGCTTTTAACTTCACTGTTGAAATATGGAACTGGAAAACAAGAATATCATGGTCACTGTTTCCTAGAGGATCTATGTGTTGGATTTCACTTACCAACCTGGTAATGTTCACCATTACAAGATCTACGATGCTAGGTCTTTGACCTGTTCTATTTCTTGTTGGTCTTGCCACTTTTTGAGTCAGGAGAGCATCTCTCAGACATTCTATAAAATTATTATCGGAAGGGCCTGTTCATGAACCATCCCACTGTATAGCTGGGTAATTAAAATCACCCATAATACAAACTTTGTCAAAATTTGTCAATTCTTTAGATTTTATCAGTTCGAATAACTTTTCATTATTCTGTTCTGATCAATTTGGACTTTTGTATATAATAATATATATACATCCAATAGAAAAAAAGGACATGAAAACATGCCCAAGGAAAAAAACAAACAGCTTCTACACATGGACAGCCTTCAAGGAGATGGGAGGAAAATTGGTAATGTTGTGTTAGAGGGTCAGCCTTTCAAAGGTCATGGTTCCCAGCAACACCACATGAGTGAAAAACAGAGATCTATATTTCTGTGCTCAGAGGTCAATAGATATGTAGACCTGTCAGCCTCAATACACCTTAAGACCTCTGACAGTGGTCTTGTGTCTATTTTGTCACTGCTTGACCTGTTGGCAGTATTTGACACCACAGACCATGGCATCCTCATCACACAGACGGTTGCGTACTGCTTTTGGCTGCTTTGGAGCAGACCTTGATTGGTTCATATCATACTTGCTGTACCCAGTCTGTCCCTGGTGGTCATGAATGCATTCTCATCTGTGTAAGGAGTGCCACAGGATTTAGTTTGGGCCCAGTTTTGTTTACTATGTACACATAGCCTCTTAGCACTGTCCCTGTTCAGTCAGGCACACACACATAACACACACTGAGTAGCTAATTTTTCAGTTCTCGTATGAAACAGAATATGAAATGGACTTTGGACTAGTTGCATAGAAGGACCATGAAATGAATATATGTATATGAATGTAAAATTAAAGTGGACTTTGGACTGCACTGGTAGTTGCTTGTGTAAGCACAAAGATGTGGATGTAGTAGTTGTGCAAACTGACTCACAATTTGGGTAAGCGTATGTGCAGTGTGCATGTGCAGAAAGCCATTTAGGCTCTCACAGAGAGGGGAGGTGGGGTTTGAGTTTGTCAGATGTGGAGTCATGGGTAATTTTGTGTGTGTATGTGTTTATAACTTTATTTCATATTTTTATTCTTTCTTCTGCCTCTTTGTAACTAAACCATTTCTTCATCTTTTTTGTGTCTTTTCTTTTCTTGTAAATTTTCCTTTTTGTTTGACAAAAGCTTCTGTGCGCTGAAAATGCATAGTACTTTGTAGTCTTTCCTGTCTAGGTTTTCTTTTTCATTCTTGTTCTGTTGGTTTTTATTGAATTATCTGTAGGGTGGAATCACTAACCAATGCATGATTTGGAATGCATCAGTTACAATTAAGTATACAGAAGTGCCATATGTTTATGTTGAAACAAGATACAAATTTTTTTTTTTTTTTTTAAATCAGTCTGTATCCTCTCCATCAGATAGCCATATTTATTAGTGATGTAGGTGTTTTCAACAGTGTGTATAGTGTGTGTCAGTCATTTTGTGTGTGTGTGTGTGTGTGTGTGTGTGTGTGTGTGTGTGTGTGTATCTGGATCTATCTATATCTGTCAGTGGTTACACAATAAAAACAACAACAACAAAAAAACAAAAAACAAAAAAACCCAAAAAAACCTTAATACTTCTTTTTCCCTGTCTCTCTCTCAATGTATCTATCTGATTTATATGTGTACACATATATTCTCACATGTCTTACTATCTTACTAATTGTAAACCATCTTCCACCAGTTCAACACTTTTCCCCATTTCTTATTGCTTTTGTATTGACTTGTTTTTACATTGCTCTTTCTCCCTATCCCTCTCCCTCTCTCTCCCTGAGACTTTCTCATTCTCCACTCTCCACTTTCCGCTACACCTCAAAGCACCCCCCTCACCTTCTCCCTTACCCTGCATTATGTGACAGTCTGTCCATATCCCTGTCACTTATGTCATTTCCCTCCTTTTTCTATCTTCCATTATTGTGTCTTAAGACTTAAGTGTTATCACTATCATACATATGTATTATTTGATTTTTTATTTGTTTTGGTTTTGCACCTATTTCATTCAAATCATCATTCATTGAAGTATTTGACTATTACTATTAGGTTTGTGGAAGTGTAAATTTTCTTGTGTGGTGTGTTACTCTCTTCCACTTTATTAATGAGTGATAATGTTAACATATGAGTGATAATCATAATGTTGTGTTGGGTTTTTGTTTTTGTTTTTCCAGATTTATTTTGCATTATTCTTATGCATGTATTGAGTATATCTATATCTATATATGTGTATATATGTGTGTATGTCCGTTACTCTGTATGTGCTGAAATCTCCACCATAAGAAAATAATGATTGATTGATTAATTCATTAATCCATTCATTCACTCCAAGGCAATTCTCTCTCTCTCTCTCTCTCTCTCTTGATTTAATGAGAGACTTTTATTTTCAAACTCACATTCCCACTCCTAATGTCTCTGCCTCCAGACCAAGCACAGATCAGTTTGTAAGGTTAAAAGTTGAGTCAAGACCAATTTTTGATGCTTTTTCCTCTTCCTTAGGGAAAAAGAAAACATCTGGGCTTGAAGGTATTATTCTCTCTCTCTCTCTCTAATAATAATAATAATGGTATTTATATAGCGCTGAATCTTGTGCATAGACAAACCAAAGCGCTTTCGCACCAGTCATTCACACGCATGCATAACTCTAAAACTGGATAAACTGAAGACAAGGAAGAAGCAGGGAAGGGAGGCTATTTTGGGAAGAGGTGGGTTTTAAGGCCAGACTTGAAAGAGCTGAGTGTGGAGACTTGACGAAGGGAAAGAGGAAGTTCATTCCAATTGCAAGGTCCAGAGACAGAGAAAGAATGGCGGCCAACAGTCTAGAGTTTGAATCTGGGTATGCGTAAGCAGAGTGGATCTGAAGCTGATTGTAGTGAGTGAGATGGAGTGTAGAGGTGAAGGCAACCACAGAAATAGGAATGGGCTGATTTGTGAATACATTTATAACATAGAGTGCTGATCTTGTACTTTATTCTGTGTGAGACAGGGAGCCAGTGGAGATGTTGCAAAAGAGGAGTGATGTGCTCAGATCTTTTCTTTCTGAGGACAAGTCGGGCAGCAGAGTTTTGTATGCGCTGAAGGGACTAAATGGATGAAGCAGGCAAACCAGACAGTTGAGAGTTACAGTAGTCTATGTATATAAATTATAATACTTGATAGTTGATAATACTTATATTAACAACAACAATAGTAATGTTAATATTAATGATTAATATTGATAATTAGTATTCATATAGTGGTGAATCTTGTGCAGAGACAAATCAAAGTACTTACACACTTGTCATTCACATGCATGCATGACTGTAATTTACAGTATGCGAAAAAGAAGTCTTATTTAAATAGAGAAAATGCAAATAGAAAACTTTTGTATGTTTTTTTGTTTTTTTTGTTTTGCTTTTATTAAGCTACAGATGTTCTGGGGGTCGGATCGCAGGCTTTAAAATACAATTACAACACATACCGACAATCACAACCCAAGTCATCATGACGCACTGTGTTCTAACCTTTCTTTTCACCTCTGATAGGAAGGAACACCCATCCCATGATGCCAGGATCAAAGACGTCGTCGGAGCAGGGATGGCCGCAGGAGGTGGGCATCGTAGCCATGGAGGTCTACTTCCCCTCCCAGTTTGTGGAGCAGTCAGAGCTGGAGCAGTTCGACCAGGTCTCGGCAGGCAAAGTGAGATTTTAAGAAATTATTTTCTATTATTTTGTTAATGTTTGTTATAATGATTTGCGCCAGAGAACGCAATGGATATTTTTTTTAGTTGACAGACAGCTGTTGCAATGTTTTTATGTCATATTTACATTACATGAAACTGGATCATGTTGTGTACTGCTTTGAGCAGCAGTAGTACTAGATATCGTGCCATAGAAGAGTTTTTGTTGTTGTTATTGTTGTTATTTTATTTATTAATGATATTATTATTGTTATTGTTATATCATTGCTGTTGTCTCTGGACTTCATTGATGCTGCTGTTATCTCTCATGTTGTTTGTTTGCACTGAAGTTGTGTATTTTGATGCATGTACCTTACATTTCACAGAAATATAACCGTCTGAGATGGGAAAAAATGTTATGGAAAAAAAATTATAAAAATTATAATTGATATGTAAAGTTAACACTGTTGAATTGAATTATTGATTTATTGTTCTACATGGTTAGAGAACAAAATGTTCAAACTGATTTTAGATAAAACATATTTTTGAAGTGTTACTCATTTTTACAAGTGTCAGTTTAAAAAAAGAGCTTTTAAAATGATTTTGTAAACCTTTTTAACACCAGGTATGACCGTGCAATTTTGCCCCAAAAGGTTCAAATGGTCTTTCTGTTTGTTGTTTTTTCAGAAGTATTCAATCATTGACAAATAATGAAGTATTCAGTTGAGTTAGTGACGTTTCCATCCTGATCAGATGTGCATGCAAAATACAACAGATGAAGGGTAAAGATAAGCTGCTTGCTTTAGGTTTTTCATCCAAGACAGGATGTAAAAAAAAAAAAAAAAAAATAGCGTGTCTTTGCATATTCCACTTCTCTCATTGTATAAAATTCAATTCAGTTTATCCATGATCTCTTTCAACAGTACACAATTGGGCTGGGGCAGAGTCGCATGGGATTCTGCTCTGACCGAGAAGACATCAACAGCCTCTGCCTGACATCAGTTCAGAAGCTGATGGAGCGTAACGGACTGTCCTACACCGAAATTGGCCGCTTGGAGGTTGGCACGGAGACCATTATCGACAAGTCCAAGAGCGTGAAAACGGTTCTCATGCAGCTGTTTGAGGAGAGCGGGAACACCGACGTGGAGGGTATCGACACAACCAATGCCTGTTTTGGTGGAACTGCTGCCTTGATGAATGCCGTCAACTGGATTGAGTCCAGCTCATGGGATGGTGAGCATTTAGCATGTTACTTTCTGCATAGACTGCTCCGGATTTAGTGTTCTGTTTGGAGAGAAAGCGGCCTTTCAGTCCATTTGACAACAGTTCAAGACCCCAGCCAGTCTAGATGTTGAAGACAAATACGTAGATGGTGGTATTGAAGAGGAAATACATCATTTTGACACAAGATGGTCTCAGTGGAATGATGGAAACATTGAGATAATCAGACAGGCAGTAAAGAAGTTGAGGTTGATATTTGTGCTCATGGTTAGATATTGCACCAATGATTATAGCCTGTGAGTGCAAACATTTCAACATTTTACTTTTTCTTTTCTTTTCCGTACCTTTGTACTGTGCAGTTCAAACAGAAAAGACAAAGAAAATATGTCTTTTTTTCTGTAACTTTGGATTGTACAGTCCAAACAGAAAAGATAGTGAAAATTTTGTCTTTTTTTTCTGTAACTTTGGACTGTGCAGTTCAAACGGAAATGACAGTCAGCAATTTATGTCTTTGATGGGTTTTTTTTTCATGTAACTTTGGACGGTGCAGTTCAAATAGAAAAGACAGCGACAATATTGTCATTTTGTCTGTAACTTTGGACTGTGCAGTTCAAATGGAAATGACAGTCAACAATTTATGTCTTTGATGTTGTTTTTTTTCCCCCTGTAAGTTTGGTCTATGCAATTCAGATGGAAATAACAGTGAACACTTATCTTTTTTTTCTTCTTTCTTTTCCCTGTAACTTTGGTTTGTGCAGTTCAAACAGATTTGACCCTGCAGTGTGACTGCATTCTTGTCACAGGTCGCTATGCACTTGTGGTGGCGGGGGACATTGCTGTCTACGCCAGTGGCAATGCCCGGTGCACAGGTGGCGCTGGCGCCATAGCCATGTTGCTGGGCCGTAATGCACCCCTCGTCTTTGACAGAGGTGAGTTGCTTTCTGTGGACATTACCCTGGTGTGGTTGGTTTTTCTCTCTTTCTTTCTTGTTTGTGCCTTTGATTATTGTGCTCACACAGCTGTTTCGAGAAAGGCCAAGGGAGAATCAGAACAGAACAGTTGAGAAAGGACTTGAAGAGAATGGCTATAACTGGGGGTGAAGGTGGCAGAATGGTTAAGATGCTCATCTGGCAATACAGTGTCTGTGAGGGTCTGGGTTTAAATCCCACTCTCGACCTTTCTCTCACGTTTGACTGGAAAATCAAACTGAGCGTAAAGTCATTCAGATGAGACAATAAACCGAGGTCCCATGTGCAGCACAAACTTGGTGCACTGAAATTGAAAAAGAGTCCATGGCAGCGGGAGTGTTGTCCTCTGGCAAAATTCTGAAGAAGAAATCCTTTCTAATAGGTACACAAATATATGTGCATTGAACTCAAGGCATGACAAAGCGTGTTGGGTTATGCTGCTGGTCAGGCATCTGCCTAGAAGATGTGGTGTAGCGTATATGTTTTTTGTTCGAATGCAGTGATGCCTCCTTGAGTAACTGAAACTGAAAACTGAAACGGGAGGGAGTTAGCTAAGACCCCACAAGGTTGGTAGCAGCAGAGATCTCTGGTTGTGGCTTTATGTGCTACAAAAGGATGAAGTGATTAACATACATAGCTGTCAGCCCTTTCCTATTTTTTATTTTATTTTATGGTATTCTTAATTGAAACCCCTTGTATGAAAATGCTGTTGTGTTCAATATTTTTCAATTTCTGGAAAAAAGGGAACAAACCTTTTTAATCTACAAGATCGAAATTAATTTGTATATTCAGTTCTCCTTGATGTATGTGAATGCATTTGAATTAATTTGAAAAGCATTGCAAGAATGGGGTTAGAAAATAAACAAAAACTTCTTTGCATGGGTAAGAAAAAAAAAATGGCTTGCTAGCCACATCTACTTTAGATTTCTCCGCTTAGGCAGTTTGGTAGTTTGCATAGGACAAGGAATCAGACCCCTACTGGAGTCTGCACAAGTGGTTCACGATAAGTATGTTTATTAAAAGGAAATTTTCTTCCTAAAAGTACGTTTAAGTAACATACTTACCATGACCCACATAAGATAAGATAACTTTATTATCTCCAACTGAAGAAATTTGGTCAGGTGCATTATCACAACATAGACAAGTAAACAACATGGGGACCATAACTGTAAAAGCCAACAACAGCCCCTACAAATATTACGAAGATACAAATGTAAAAAATATCACATACATCGTTTCATACATACATCCACACACTGCAGGTAATAACTAGTATTCTTAATGTAAAAACAGAAAGAACCAAGAAACACCATTTGAATATAATTATAAACATAGCCTACTATACTGCACATTGATTATAATAGACAGATAAGATAAGAATAAAGATGAATTGCGGAAAACCACAACCAGATAATCAGCACACACCCGCACCGCAACCCCCCCCCCCCCCCCCACACACACACACACACACACCCCACACACGCGGATAACTTGATTAAACAAGAGTAATAAACATATGTTCTGAAATAAAAGCATTTCACATATTCGCTTTTAAAAACATTGCAATTAATTATTACATCGTAATTATTAAACAGAAATATATTTAGAATATGGACATGAGCATCAGACATATTCATTGTACATTCATCCTGCATATTGCACATTATTCTTCCTACGTATTGCACATTCATTATAACCAATTGTCACGTTTTAAGCTCAGTAAACACACACACACACACACACACACACACACACACACACACACACACCACAACTAGAACAAGGTACAGCCTATCATGCACGGACTTTCACACATCTCACATGAGAGTGCACGCGCGCGCACGCGCGCGCACACACACACACACACACACACAGTTCTCAAGAATTTAAAAGGTGGATTGAACGTGGAATAAAAGTCTTCAGAGCTCTGGATTTCAACTTAAAAGTTCTGTAGCGTCGTCCTGATGGCAACAGCTCATAATACTTTGCTAAAATATGGGTGTCGTCAGTTGCTATCTGCCTGCTTTTTTTAACCACTCGACTTTCATACATTTAAGACCCTCCCGTTCCTCCCCGCTTTCTGTTCTCCCTGCATGCTGCGCTGGTTGCGGCGAATTGCCGTCAAAAGAGGGCAGTAGTCAGGGGTGCAAAGGGGAGGTAACCTACTTCGGGAGGTTATTGGCCGTAGCTACTTTAGTTTTCTCCGCATAGGTGGGTAGTAGTTTGCACAGGACCGGAATCAGACCCCTGCCAGTCTGCACTAGTGGGTCATGGTAAGTATCTTACCTAAACGTAATTTTAGGAAGAAAATTTCCTTTTGAACAGAGTTTTGATTGATTGAAAAAAATTTTTTTTATTTTTTTCAATTTCATGTTTCAGGTGTACGGTCATGCCACATGCAGCATGTGTACGATTTCTACAAGCCGGACATGGCATCAGAGTACCCCACGGTGGATGGGAAGCTGTCCATAGAGTGCTACCTTCATGCCTTGGACTGCTGCTACCAGCTCTACTGCAACAAGGCCAGGAGGACTGGTATTCTAGGTGAGTCCACACAGATACAATACAATACAATACATACAATACAATACAATACAATACAATACAGTGTACAATGCAATACAATACAATACATCTTTGCTCATCCAACTGGAAATCAGTTGTGCTACCACAGTCACTCACCCAACACAGTATCAGCCCACAGCCAAATCCAGTGCACTCAATACTCGAGATAGAACTGGGTTTGTCTGGTATTCTGGGTGAGTCAACTCGGTTGTCTGGCATTCTGGGTTAGTTCACTCAGATACAACTGGGTTGTCCGGTATTTTGGGTGAGTCCACTTTCAAACAACTGGGTTTTCTGGTATTCTGGATGAGTCCACTCTGATACAACTGGGTTGTCTGGTAATCTGGGCGAGTGCACTTTGATACAACAGGGTTTTCTGTTATTCTGGGTGAGTCGACTTGTATATAACTGAGTTGTCTGGTATTCTGGGTGAGTCCACTTTGATACAACTGGGTTGTCTGGTAATCTGGGTGAGTCCACTTTGATACAACAGGGTTTTCTATTATTCTGGGTGAGCCGATTTGTACACATTTGTACACTGGATTATCTGGTATTCTGGGTGTGTCCACATCTGATACAACTGGGTTATTGTTGCGTTTTTCAAATGAGTGATGTGTAGAAATAATCCAGATCAAAGCAGTTGACCATATTGAAAAATTGAGAAGCTTTTTGTTTGTATGTGAATGTTCTAAGTCACAGTGTAAAAATTACAAAATTACTGTTGGAAAAGAATAATAATAAAACATTAAAAAAACACCAAAAATCCCACACCCAACAAAAAACCAGCTCTCTCTAACCTCATTGACTGTTTCTTCTCCCATTCCAATGTCATGTGTGGTGTTGTGTTTAGGAATGAAAGTGATCCATTGTACATTAATAATGATTAGCCTCATTTTAGTAATCAACAATATAAAGGCCATAATCCATTGTTCTTCTGTCTAGCTGATTGAGGACGATCTTCAAAGGAAACAATAAACGTCGGATTCAAAAACACCACGTGTTCTCTTTGAAAACTCATTTATTTCCAGTCATTCAAATCATTAAATAACTCCTTGTGTTTACTTTTGTTTTATTTTGATTTTTACTTCATTTAATGTTACTATTTTTAAACGTACACATGTTCATATGCCTAGAGCGGCACACGTGTGTGTCTACATCTTGTGTGGAGTGGGTGTGGATTTGTGGGTAAGAGTTGGAACAGGAGGATTTGTGTGTGCAGGTGTATTCATGTGTTTTTAGTATGCATACATCATTGTATTTTTCATTGTAAATGCCCAGAGCTTTTGTATCATTAGATTGGGCATACTAAATGTCCTTTTATTATTATCAGTAGTAGTATTGCTGTGTGACTGAATGATCACAGTATTATTGAATTATAAGACACAACATTGTGTGTGTGTGTGTGTGTGTGTGTGTGTGTGTGTTTTCAGAGGGAAACAGTTTACTGAGTGGAGTGGATGCCTTCATATTTCACCAGCCCTACTACAAGCTGGTGATGAAATCCTTCGCCCGCCTCATGCTCAACGACTTCCTGGTAGACCCCAGTCCAGACTACAAGGGACTCTACGAGGGTCTGGAGGCATTCAGGTCGGTAGTCTGCACTTTGGCGTTTCATGTTTATGCTGTCCTCTCAGAAGATTTATTGAATTATTTATGTATTGTGACGTCTTATTATAAGCGCATATTCTTCATGCTCTATGTGCTTTTTTTCCCCCCTTGGGCTTGTTATTTTTGTTTATTTATCTATTTTCTTGTTGTTATGTGTTATTTTTATCTATTTATTTATTTTTCGTTGGTGATAAATTTTCTCATGAGATATCATAAATATTTTATTCATTTAAATCTTGATGCATTTGGAAGAAATCTTAAAAGTAAAAAGTGATTCATTTACTGTTGATGTATCAGATTAAAAAGAAAAAAAAAAGAAAAAAAATTATGTGTGTGTGTGTGCAGTTGTTTTGACTCATTTCATCAGTCATCAAGAGTGAAGAGATGATTTTGTAGCTGTCAGGATTTTAGACAGCATGACTAAATGAAATGTTTAATAAAATCACATGTCTAGACAGTGGATATGAAGTCACTTTCTGTACCTTAACCTGTGTGATCATTATCATAAATTTATATATATTAAATTCTAGACACAAGTTTTAAAGTTATGAACAGACTACTGTTGTTTTTATCTTTTTATTTTACCGCTTGCAGTGCTTGCTTCAGTATATTGTACAAGGAGCGGTGCCCAAGATTCCAAGGAAATGTGGTCTTTTCGTGTCCATCTATCTATCTGTCTGTCTGTCTGTCAATCTATCTGACTATCTATCCATCTATCTATCTATCTATCTGTCTGTCTGTCAATCTGTCTGTCCGTCTCTCTCTCTCTAATATATATATATATACGTATTCATTTGTTTATCTGTTTATTGTGACCGGTGATTGACTTCAGGGACGTGAAGCTGGAAGGGACGTACATGGACCGCAACATTGAGCAGGCCTTTGTGAAGGCCAGCAAGGCCCTGTTCGAGGCCAAGACCAAGCCGTCCACCCGCCTGGCTGTTCAAGTGGGCAACATGTACACCCCGTCCTTATATGGGGGGCTGGCCTCATATATTGCAGAGTGGGTGTGCTTGTTGTTCTTATTGAATGGGTTTCTGTTGTTGTTGTTATTGATGTTGTTGTTGTCTTGAGTGAGTGAGTGAATGTGTGGTAGAGGGTGTGTGTGTGTGTGTGTGTGTGTGTGTGTGTGTTTGTTTGCATGTGTGTGTGTGTGTGTGTGTGTATAAGTGCTTATGTGTGTGTGTGTGTGTGTATGTGTGTGTGCATGTGTGTGTTTGTGTGTATGTATGTGTGCTTGTGTGTATGTGTGTGAGAGAGAGAGAGAGAAAGTGTGTGTGTGTGTGCATGTGACAAAGTCAAGAGAGAGAGTGTCTGTGTGTGTGTGACAAAGTCAAAGGCAAAAACTGTGTTAAGTACCGGGCCTCTGGCCCATAACAGTAGGAATGAAGATTTTCAAGACACTGTGTATTTGTAAATTGTAAATATCATTCTTTTCTCTGTGTGGGGTGTTAAGTTGTATTAGATTTTTTTGTATGTTGATTTCATTTTATTTGACTTAAGTCTGTTCCATTAAAAAAAAAAAGGAAAAAAAAAGAAAAAAAAAAAGAAAGAAATAAGTTAAGGACTCACATGAAAAACAATATATTACACAGTAAACAAGGAAAAACGGACATGCCCACACATCACTTCTTGTTAACTCATTCAGCCCTGCGCTCCAGCATTGCCCTGGCATCAAAAATCAATTCATTAAGATTTGCACATATTCCTTCATATGCATATTTTCTTCCTTTTTACCCCATCAGAATGGCATGGAAACATGCCAAGGCTGTAAACTCCCTGGGGTTGAATGGGTTAACTTAAGCGGAATAAACAGTGTGTGTTCATTCACTATTTTATTGTTAAGAATAATGGGAGGCCTGTTAATGATGGCACATTTATCTTTCAGGGGTTGTTTTAGATTCGAAATTAAAGAATAATGAGGCTAGGAAAGAAAAGGATTAACAAACAATAAAGAGTGGTAACTCTCTCCATGTACAAGGTGCACAACTTCAAGTCAGTACTGCTTATGCTACAAGTTCAGGTAGCACACAGGTAGTTAATGAATGATACATTGGAACAAATCTAGACACTTCCTCAAAAAAAAAGGAAGCTTGTTTTAGGTTACTCTTTTTGTGTACACTCTCTTGAAACTTTTGTTTCATATCTATTTGTTCAATTCAAGCCTTGTCACAACTGCTTTTGAGAAAGAATTCTGCCTGCGAAATGTTTCAGCAACACTGTTGAAAGCCTTCGGGGCAAGCGGATAGTGCTGTTTTCCTATGGATCGGGTCTGGCTGCCTCCATGTTCTCCATACGGGTCTCCGAAGATCGGTCACCCGACTCGCCGCTAGAGCGTTTGGTGTCCAGCCTTTGTGATCTGCAGAACAGGCTGGACGGTCGGGAGAAAGTTGCTCCGGTGGACTTTGACAAATGCATGAAACTAAGGGAGGAAACCCATCATTTAGGTGAGTGTGATGGTGGTTGTGTTCGTTGGTTTGTGTTATTAACTCTTTGATTGTATACTGTGTGTGTGCATGGTGTTTGTGTGTAGTATGTGTGTTGTGTGTTGTGTGTGTTAAGAATGAGAGTTTGTAGCGGATAGGAAATAAGTCAAGAGGTCAGCGTTTTTTGACAAATGTCCAAGAAAACGTGTGTAATACGCTCTGGCCCATAACATGTGTAATGAAATCAGACACTTTGAAATTTGCAATCAAATCAGTCTGCTTTGGTGTCATAATTAAATAGATTTGTTTTAATGTTGATTTATGTTATTGAACTAAGTTTTCATTAAGTAGAAAAAAGAAAGAATACGGTAGGTGGTGAGTTAGGATTGATATTTACATAGTAAGGAAAGACATGCCAAAATCACATTCTTTAACGCTTCTTAGCCCTCTCCACATTGTGCAAAAAACATTCATTAGTGCACAATTCTTCAAGCAATTTCCTCCGTCTGTCGTCGATGCTGAAACAGCCAGGTCTCCTGGTGATGGTTTTAGCCTTGTAATAACAGTGTTGTCATTCACTATTTATTGTGTAATGCAGATGGCTTTTATGATGCCATTATCTTCAGGTTGTTTTAGTCGAATTGATTGTGTCTGAAAGATAGGATTTACAACTGTGTAATTCCTGAAAAGGTTGCCTCAAGTCATCATGTTATGTCAGTTCTGCACAGTAGTTTTTACATGTTTATTCTGAAGTGTTTCAGTTACTCTTTTTGTGTACTGCAGATTTGTTTCTACTGTTTTTCTTGCAGCTTGTCCACGCTTGAAAGTTTGCTGCAGAATGTTTTCACCCTGTTGACTTCGGCAGGATGTGCGTTCACATGTTTGTGCC
Source organism: Babylonia areolata (assembly GCF_041734735.1). NCBI lineage: Eukaryota > Metazoa > Mollusca > Gastropoda > Neogastropoda > Buccinidae > Babylonia > Babylonia areolata. Next base: position 14,456,518 of record NC_134895.1, read on the forward strand.
TCCAATGGTTTCCTGTTCTAGTCTGCAGTGGTTTTTGTCCACCTTTGTGTCTGCAGATAGGCTCTCAGTGTCCGATTCTGCATGAAAGTCAGTGAGAACCCATCATTTAGTGTCTGCAGGTGGTTTGTTCGTTGTTGTGTATTCCTGCATGTTGATGTGTCAAATGTTTGTGTTGCAGATGGTTTTTGTGCTTTGTGTAGTGTTGTGTGTCGTTCATGTTTAGCGTGATAGCAGATGGTATTCGCTTTTTCACATGATGCAAGCCAGTTGTACAACAACAAGTGTCTTCGCAGTAAACTGAATCATGACTTTTGAACTTTTTGCATCAATATCAGTCTGTTTAGTGTCCATATTAACAACTTCTTTTACAAGTCCTTTTAGTAATTTCTTTTAACTGTGTTTGGGTGTTTTTTTTTTTTTCCAAATTTCAAATTCTCCACGTTTTTACCCTCATGTTGAGAACATCGTTTCCCTGCACAACTCTTCACCAGATCTCCCACGCCTCTGTCGTCGATTAAACTGCTCGCGATGGTATTCATAAATTCTGACAAATGTCTTCATCCGATATGTTAGGATTGACAGAAAGTTTCTCTCCTCTGTTCATTCTGCAGTGTTGTCAGTTCATCATGTTTGTGTCTGCAGATGGTTTTCCTGTTTATTCTGCAGTGTTGTCTGTCTGTCACGTTTGTGTGTGCAGATGGTTTTCCTGTCCATTCTGCAGTGTTGTCAGTCCATCATGTTTGTGTCTGCAGATGGTTTTCCTGTCCATTCTGCAGTGTTGTCAGTCCATCATGTTTGTGTCTGCAGATGGTTTTCCTGTTTATTCTGCAGTGTTGTCAGTCCTTCATGTTTGTGTCCGCAGATAGTTTTCCTGTTTATTCTGCAGTGTTGTCAGTCCATCATGTTTGTGTCTGCAGATGGTTTTCCTGTTTATTCTGCAGTGTTGGCAGTCCGTCATGTTTGTGTCTGCAGATGGTTTTCCTGTCCATTCTGCAGTGTTGTCAGTCCGTCATGTTTGTGTCTGTAGATGGTTTTCCTGTCCATTCTGCAGTGTTGTCAGTCCGTCATATTTGTGTCTGTAGATGGTTTTCCTGTCCATTCTGCAGTGTTGTCAGTCCGTCATATTTGTGTCTGCTGATGGTTTTCCTGTTTATTCTGCAGTATTGTCTGTCCGTCATGTTTGTGTGTGCAGATGGTTTTCCTGTCCATTCTGCAATGTTATCAGTCCGTCATGTTTGTGTCTGTAGATGGTTTTCCTGTCCATTCTGCAGTGTTATCAGTCCGTCATGTTTGTGTCTGCAGATGGTTTTCCTGTTTATTCTGCAGTGTTGTCAGACGGTTCAGTCTACAGTGTTGTTAATCCATAAATGTTTTTTTTTTCCTTTTTTTTCTGTCTTCCCCTTCCAGCACCTTACAAGCCAGTGGGAGGGGTGGACCATTTGTTTCCTGGGACCTGGTACCTGACAGAGATAGACAGCATGCACAGGAGGAAGTATGAACGTCGACCTGTGTCCCTTTCCTCCTCTGTCAGCGCCTCTGCTGCTGGTGATGTTACCATGGCTGAGGTAAAAAGATAAATTTGTATTTGTATTTCTTTTTATCACAACAGATTTCTCGGTGTGAAATTCGGGCTGCTGTCCCCAGGGAGAGCGTGTCGTTACACTACAGCGCCACCCATTTTTTTGTATTTTTTCCTGCATGCAGTTTGATTTGTTTTTCCTATGGAAGTGGATTTTTCTACAGAATTTTGCCAGGAACAACCCTTTTGTTGCCGTGGGTTCTTTTACGTGCGCTAAGTGCATGCTGCACACGGGATCTCGGTTATCGTCTCATCCGAGTGACTAGCATCCAGACCACTACTCAAGGTCTAGTGGAGGGGGAGAAAATATCGGCGGCTGAGCCGTGATTCGAACCAGTGCGCTCAGATTCTCTTGCTTCCTAGGCGGAAGTGTTACATCTAGGCCATCACTCCAATATAATGAATATATATATAGAGAGAGAGATGAATATGAATATGTTTGTGTATATGTACACACACACACACAACACACACATACACACACACACACTGATCACACTCTCTAGGGGTCCAGGGCTCCACTCCTTGTAGAATATACTGAAGTGAACACTGCAAAACTGTAAAATATGACAATAGCAACAGTAATCTGTCCATGTCTTTAAAACTTGCTACTGTAGATATATATATAATTCAGCAAATTTTCACTGGAGTGCAGCTTCTTCAGGCTGTGATGCAGAATTTGCAAGTTAGATAGCATCCACTGAGTTAAAGTTATGTACAGCCAGTTGAACTGGGCAGGTCAAGGAACTAAATGCTGCATGCAAAGAATTGTTTTGTCCATAAACTAACTCCTCACACTCACACACATGTTTATCAGCTCATCTGAATGACTAAAGCAGCATGCAAAGCATTGTTTTGTCCGTAAGCTGACTCCACACACTCACACACATCAGTTTATCATCTGAATGACTAAAGCAGCATGCAAAGCATTGTTTTGTCCGTAAGTTAACTCCTCACACACACACACACATAAGTTTATCAGCTCATCTGGATGACTAAAGCACCATGCAAAGCATTGTTTTGTCCATAAGCTAACTCCTCACACACACACACACACATCAGTTTATCATCTCATCTGAATGACTAAAGTTTGGCTGGGCAACTCACAGCATTGAATGTCATTAGTAGGAAGACAGCATTCAATGTCCTGTTTGTGTAAAAGTTTCAGTTTCAGTTTATTAAGGAGGTGCACTGCGTTCTGACAAATCCAGGCAGATGTGTTTCATCAGCATAACCCAGTGCACTTGTCAGGCCTTGAGTACATGCATATATATTTGTGTACTTATCAGAGTGGATTTATTTACAGAATTTTGCCATATGACAACACTTTTATTGCCATGGGTTCTTTTTCTGTGTGCCAAGTGTGTGCTGCACATGGGACCTCAGTTTATCGTCTCATCCGAATGACTAGAGGCCCAGTTTGATTTTAAATCAAACTTCAGAGAAAAGGTAAAGAGCTGGATTTGAACCCAGACCCTCACAGACACTGTTGGCAGATAAGCGTCTTAACCATTCTGCAATTCACCTGTGAACAAACCACAGAAACGACTGGCCAGCAGTCAGGGTCTCCTGATCAGGGTGGCTTCATGGTGCTCTGACGGTGATAGCTCCCTGTGGACTGCTGGCACTGAGGTTGCAACAGAACGAGCCATTGTGTGCTTATGTCTGCTGGATTGTTCAAGATGTATGGAAGACATTGTAATGAGTGGACGATGATGTACCCTTGCGTGTAACATTACATGTTGTATGCTGATCAGTGTCAGTAAAGGGCCTAGAGCCCTTGGATGAATTATGAACATTTAATAACAACACAGTAATATATATTATAAGGGTTTTTTGTACACAGTCTTTTCTCTCTCTTTATTTTCAGGTGAAAAGACAAGTACCTTTGGAAGTGCAACAAACAGCTGTGAATAGTGCTTGAGACTTTTTTTGTAGAACTTTTTTGTTTTCCCCAATCAACTGTTGTACCAGCTCACTGTGGCACTGGGGAGATTCTTCCCTGTCCAGGAAAATACTAGCAGATCAGTGAGGGGGAAACGGTATGAGCAGACATGAATGTAGGTTTGTGGTGGGAATCTGTGGGGTGCGGAAGCAAGTGCTGTATGTGAACTCATTGACCTGTTTATTAACTGCGTACCCACAGATGATCCGATCTGGTCACGAAAGTCAAGTATAGGTAGATGGGTAAAGTAATAAATTACACGGGTAACATATGCAATGGGACCTCTGCTAAGGATGTGGACTATTTGGCTGATGCAGTTAATCAAGAGATTTTTTTTTTCCTTAACCTTTTACTCCCACTCCCGTCAACCACACAGCAGTCTGTAGCATAAAGCTTCACACTGACTTTGTGGATTGTTTTTACTCCCAAACTTACAGCCACCAACACATGTGCATTCAGACATATTCACTTAGAAGATAGCTTGCTAACAAACAAAACAAACAGTGAAATATGTACACATTTATTTTTACGTATAGCATAAAAGGTCAATGACTCTGTTGGCCGCTTTATCCACAAACGTGTAGCCACGAACACACACATAAACACAGACAGACACTTTGAAAGTAGCTGTTAAACAAACAAGACAAACACACACACACACACACACTCACTCTCTTACCTGCACTCTCTCACGAATGTACACACACAGACACAGACACATTCTCATTCCAAGTCACAGAAACTGGAACTTGATTATTTGATATGTGAGACACATAATGACCTTTGGTGGCATCTTCCGCATTGTGCAGTGATTCTGTGATGTTATCACTGTGATATGGGGCGTGGCGGAGGGGGTGGGATTAACTGCTGCAGCATGTGATTTTAAAATTATCTTGCCAAGCTTTTTACAGGCCTTGCACCTTTCTGTTGTTGTGTTTTTGCTGCATGACTTGCATGCACTTGCTCGGTTTGGCATTTGATGGTGTTTTTTTTTTTTTTTTTCTTGTTCCTCCTGTTGCTGTCTCTCTCTCCCATTTCTTTTTATATTGGTAGCATATTATATGTGTGCATGTGCCTTTTTTTAACATGCTGTTTTTAGTGAGAAAGAAAGTTGAACTGAGAGAACAGTGGAAAGGATATCCAGTTTTAGGTATAGTGCATAATTTGAATATATCTGTGATATTCCTTGGCATGAATTTAGTTAGTCTTGTGACTGTACACAGAGGGTAGTTAAGAGTTGTTTTTTTTGGTTTTTTTTTACCTTCTTAGTGTCAGCAAATATGCAGTTGATGAACATACACTTAAATATGAACATTTGTGTGTATTTTTCAATTTACCTGTCAGAGAGTTTGAAAAACTGAAATTAGAAATGGTAGAAAAAGCTCATACAAAATTTAAGCTTATGTGAGTTAATTGATAAACTTGCTGTGCAAAGTTGTGCAGTTTTCATTTTGAAAAGTCATTCGGAAATGTGGACTAGTTAACTTGAAAGATGAAGAAGGGTTTAAATGGGGAGGCTGGGCTCAGATCCTATGAAACAATAGAGGTGGAGAAAGTCAGCTCTAAGTGTTGATGTGAAGAGCCTTCCATACAGATGTCATTGGACTGGAGGTATGAAAAAAAGCAGAAAATGCACACATTCATCCAAAGGTAAGGCTTTGAAACGTAACATACATTTTAAACAATAATTTTGAGCCGCATTTAATTTCATCAGCAATCTTAATAAAAAAAAAAAAAGGCTGCTTTTAATCACTCCACTGCAAACTCACCAGTGTTTTAAACATTCATTTGTATGCCACACCAAGTTCTACCTACACTGGTTATAATGGAAGCAGTGTGCATTGATCCAACGGCACGCCATTGGAATGTAACAGCTCTTGGGAGTTTATTTAAAGAACTTTGATAAATGGCACAGCGTGTTTACCGGATGTGGTGAAGTGTTACTGGCGGACATGCTGAATACATTCCAAGGGATTTCTAAGTCACATGTGTAATCACTTTCTTGTTCAGAGTTCAAAATGGTATATAAAGTTGAATGATAATGTCCTTAAAATTTTTCTGAATTTGAATGGGTAGGTTGTTGGAGGGAGGAGAAGAGACTGCTTTAAAATTGTATTGCAGTCCTTCTGCAAAGCAATATAAGAGAGAGAGAGAGGATGGACATAGATAGATAGATTCATTGATTGATTTATAGATTGATAGATACACAGATACATAGACATACCTGTGTATGTCGAGCTCAACGTACCTCCACTGCAAGGAGTGAGAGATAGATTGATAGATATACAGATACGTAGACATACCTACGTATGTAGAGCTCAACGTACCTCCACTGCAAGGAGTGAGAGAGAGAGAAAAAAAAAATCATAAAAACATCTATAAAAGTGACAGAATGTTACATTGCCTTCATGCATACGGGTCAGTGAAAGTTGTCAAGTGGACATCTCCACAGTTTATGGACACAGCTGTTGCAGCTGATCAAAGCGAACACTGTAGGGTTGCAGCAGCTGGAGTCAATTCCAAATGGAACAATTAGCATTTTACACTCACAGAGTGTATTTGTGTTTTTTAATCATGTGTGTGTGTGTGTGTGTGTGTGTGTGTGTGTTTGAGTATGTAGAATACAAGGTAGCGAGGTTGCTTGTGATGTAATGTGAATGTTAATCATGAAGAGAGAAAAAAAAATCAGAATGCATGGGTTTAAGATGTGATTGGTAAACACACATTGCCTTGTAGTATTAAAATGGAGAGAGAGAGAGAGAGAGAGAAACTAACAGAGACAAGCCATGACACTTCGTTCTGCTCTGTGTGTGTGTGTGTGTGTATGTGTGTGCATGTGTTAGTGTCTGTATGTTTACCAGAACTTACAAAGCAGCCATTCCATAAACGTGTCACATATTAACCTAGAAATTGTGATCTGTTCACTTTCAGTCCCAAATTGATAGTTTTTGTATGGAGAATGTGAGCCAAATTTTCCTTCTTTATGTTTTCCTGCTTTTGTTTGCCTTTTGTGTGTGTGTGTGTGTGTGTGTGTGTGTGTGTGTAGTTCATGGGTGCCATCTGATGCCATTTTGTTACAATTCTATTCAATGAAACTCAGAAGTCTGCTTGATTGAAAGGAAGGGCAGCAAGAACCCCCACCACCCCCCAAAAAAGTCCGCAATTGATTTCACATTACTGTTTCATAACCCACCAGTGCAGACTCTGGCAGGGGTCTGATTCCCTGTTTTGTGCAAAAATACTACTCTGTCCAAGCAGAGAAATCAACAGTTTAAGTAAGTAATGGGTTATTTATATATACTGTACCATGTCATTGTGAAATTTAAGAAATTAAAAAGAAATCAGAATGCAAAAGGAAAGAGGTTCAGAAACAAGGCAGTGGTAAAAAAACAACAAAAAAAACTTGGGGATTTAAATGTTGTTACTGGAACAAAATTGCCATCAAACCAGTGCCTGAGTAATGGCCACTGAAATGGTGTTGATAATGGGGCTGCCCAAAATAATAGTAAAACAATCCATCAAACACATATTTTAATGAAACACTTTATAAAAAAAAAAAGGGAAAAAAAAGCAAGAAAAAAAAAGAAAAGAAAAGAAAAAAAAAGCTACCAAACAGCTATGTGCTTATAAAAAAACACACACCTCCTCTTATAAGTAAATAAGACTTGCTGCAATTGTTGTGTTTCAATTATTTCAAACAATCTCCACCAGACTTCTGTTGACTTATTTTTGTTTGAAGGGGCATTAAATGTGGCAGCACACACTTGTTAAGCTTTTATGTTCCACCATGTGGAGCATTAGTTTTTTTGTAACAGCGTATGATGATGATTGTTGGTGATTTTTGTATTGTTTGTAACTGTGCATCAGATTGTGACTGCTTTCATTATGCAGTTGGGGGACTTTAAAAAAGAAAAAAGTAAATTATAGAGGGAGGGAAGAGGCTGGGGTTTATTGGGAGGATCCCCCACCCACCCCCCACCCCCAGCAGGCTGAGCACAGAATTAAGTATACTGTGATTGGAGGGTTTCGTTTCAGTTTCTGTGAAATATTTGTTGTCACTACTCTCTTGTTTCATTTTCCAGTAATGTTGATTAACAAAAAAAATAAGATCTTTATAGATGCAGGGGCCATAACTGTGAAACGTCTGCCAGGATAGGACTAGGACAGCATTGATTACCAGTGTGAAATTATGTTGCTGTGTTGAAGTGCAAGAATTCAGAGTATTTTTACATCCAAAGTGTTGTCTATTATATGTTTTGGTTTTTATGTTGCTGCTTTTATTGATGGGGGGTGGGGGTATTATATCAGGAGTAGTTAAAGTGGATGAAACAATGATTTTTGAAAGCAGCATCATCTACAAATTTGAGAACACTGTCTTGTTCGGTTGTCGTGTGTTACAACCTTACTTCAGGTACAGCTGTTTTTACCCTTTAGTAAATATTGAATTTTTCTCCAAAATAAAAAATGAATTAAAAGAAAAAAAAAGGGGGTGGGGGGAGGGGGAATAAAAAGCCAGACAAGAAAAAAGAAGATGGTACTATACTGTTGTGACACGCTATGTCCAGGGTAAACAGCCTGAAGTTCTCAGAAAGAAATTGAGTGTAAAGAAAGAAAAATACCAGTTATTTAACTGACCCGGTTTGCCTTCATTTTTTTTTGTGTGTGTGGATGATATTTTATTCTTGTGTTTGGTTTTGGTATACTGTTAGACTGATTTTGGTTATGATTCTGGTTTTGATGTTATGTTTTTTTCCTTGACTGATGCAAACATTTTATTTCTGTTTTTTGTCATTGCTACAAAAGCTGCGTTTGTTTTTATATTTTTTCTCGTTATGTGTAATATCAGATTTTGCTGTTAAATGTTTTACTCAGATTTTGTTTATATATTTCATTGTAACTATAATGTAACATTTTGTAAAGCAAGACTACTCTATTGGAAAAGTCTGCTGAAATTCTTCCTGGATATTAACTTCACAAGAGTTAATAGCGGGTCATGAAAATTAATGCAACTTATTTGCAGAAAGCGAGTTATTTGACTCACACATGTGCGCAAAGTGAGTCTTGTCTTATTTCTTCTTGTGTTTGTCAGGAAACATATTCTTGTTCTCTTTAGTAAAATTTGTTTGATTTCTGTTTTTGTTGTTTGTTTTATTTGTTAATTTTTACTTTGTTCTCTTATCTGCAGTCACCTGGTCATAGTCATGTTTATTCCTGTTCTTTGAACTTGAATGAAATTTACAATGAATGTGTGTACTTTGGACAGCAAGCAGAAAGTGTAGCTTGTTTGCCTTAAGATGTGTAGCGAGAGTGACCATGTGCATGAGGAATATAAAATATCTTTGTCTGATTGGTGTAACACAGTAAAAGATGGAATGAATAGGTGTGGATGAAGAATTACTGCACCAAAGGAGAACGAGTGACTCACTACATGCAGGAAAGAGTGGAGATGATTTTAAAGTATGTGAATTGTGTAAACTGTTATATGGACAAAATGAAGGAAGTGGTGTTTGCTTGATGACAACCATTTTCAATGTAGGAAACTGGGAGATTGAGCTGGTGTGAGGTGTTGTTTTGCATGGATGACAACCATTTTCAATGTAGGAAACTGGGAGATTGAGCTGGTGTGAGGTGTTGTTTTTCATGTCGTTTGTTTCATGTATGACCGATAGAATTCAAATTGGAAGACTTATAGTGTGTGACATTTCTTTTTGAATGATTGGTAATGTGTGAGATGTGTAGTCTCTTAGCACTATTGCTCCCTCACTTCTGATCTCAGTTCCTCAGCCTTATCAGGCTTGTTCTCTCTCACAGTTCATCCACAAGCAGACCACTGAGGCCTGTCAGTATTAGGTGACCTTGAGGCCACCTGTTAAAAGAGACCCTGCACCACTGCTGAGTCGAGTTTAGTGGAGATAACATTAATGTCCCCACTACAGTGGATATAATAATTTTCATGAATCTATCAACACCTACCACCAGCACCAACTCACCACAAGCATGGAAAGGGAGAGAAGAATGTACACACACACAAATCACAGTAATACAAAAAAAAAAAAAAAAAAAAAGAAAAAAAAAAAGTCCAAATTTTCAATTGAAAGACCTTTTTCACAGATGAATTATGTAATTGAAAAATTTTATTTCAAAGACATTTAAGAGTTACAGGCTTTTCCCCCCTTAACATATGTAATGCTTCTTGTTTACAACATGACTCGGGATCAAAGTACACTGAAGTTGAAAAGTCTCTGACTGTATTGAGACACTAAACACCACAAAGTCTTTCGTCAGTATTGGCAAGAAAGAATCAGTGCAGACAAAAAAAGAAGAAAGACAAAAAAGAAGAAAAACAAAAGCCACTTCCAGAATCACACTGTGAGAATCGGGAATCATCAACAACTAATCAGATGAGCATCAACAGTTGCTGTGTTGATGTAGGTAGCTTGGACTGGCAAGAGACTTCACAGATTATTCCTCTTCATCTGGGATACCCATGATGGCATCACTCCATTCTGTGGCTCAGTCTGAGAAGTCTTTCACTGAAAATGATAACAGTAATATGAATTTTTACACAGCCTATTCTCTAGATAGGGCTTTAAGCACTGTACAAAAAAAAGGTTAACACACACATACACACATGCACACATGCAAGAACACGCACACAACTGTACACATTCACAGACAACACACACACTCTCACACACAGATGAGTAGTACACAATGAGAACAAGGGGGTAGGTGTGGTTTCTACATTAGTGTGAAGAAGTGAGTTTACAGGGAAGGCTTGTAAAAAGTGGAAGGAAAGTAAAGAAAAGCAAACCAATAAAAGAAATGAAAGAAAACTGGACAAGCAGCTATTAATTCATCATCAATGTATATTACATTCAGTAAACACTGTCTGTCTGACCAATCCCCCCCCCCCCCCCCCCCCCCGCCCCCACTACCCCCCAAAAGCCCACCAATTTAGAACACAGGCAAAACCTTTGTGAAACATGTGATTCTTACTAAATTTACTACAAGAACTGCTGTATGAGGAATAAAATCCATCAAACAGTATATAAAAAAAGTGAATCTCCACAAGATAGAAATTAATGCAGTTTTCTAGAGGCATGTAGTTTTCTAGATACACAAGCCTCACAGAATGGAATGTAAATAGACGACAACAAACTGATGTATGCACAAATTACACACAAATCTCTGAATATAAAACAAGATTAACCTGATGCACAAATGCATGCTTACACACACACACACACACCACACACACACACACACATATCTGCTGAGGGAGAGGAGAATTCATCAGACAGACAGAAGTGACTGAGAAATTCTGCAAAAAGGAAATGCATACCTATGTCGGTGGTGTTGATGGCATCGGTAAAAATGCACTTCTTCCTGGGGTTCCTGAAAAGAAAGTGGTGGGAAAAGTAAGCGACACTGAAAAAACAAAGCAGAGGGACAGAAATCAAATTCAACTGTAAATCCTTGAAATAAAAAATTAAAGGACCTTGTAATCCATGTCAGCATCTGGTGGGTTATGGAAACAGGAACATATCTAGCATGCACACCCTGAATACTCAGTACGGCTGCCCATATTGTGGGATAAAAACCGTCATGTACAAATGGCTGAACAAACAAGGGAACATGGGAGTTGCAGTCCACAAACGCAGCAGAAGACGATGACACCTACGACAGAGTGTAGACATCACTGGAGAATATATCTGCTTCCTGTACAGCAGTCAAACCTCTCATCCATCTTCTCTTTAAACTCTCTAAGTCCACACCACAAGTGATGTTTAGGCGTCAAAACTGTTTCAGTGAAACAGTTTCCATGTTCCGACATTTGCATAGACTGCAAGCAGAGGCACTAACTTGTATAGCAGGCAATATCTACAATTTTCCCCCTCAAGACAGAATGAGGATTGTTCACAACAAGATGTGGACATTCACTCCCTCATTCATGCATTGGAGTGGAGGGGAATAAATGTGGATATTGTTGTACAGTATTTCGAGTTGTGTCTGCACATGTCAGTCTGGAGGAAAAATCAGTCACTTTAATGACATTTTCTGCATTTTTCTGTATCAGTATGGTATGGAAGCCTGCCAAAGCTGTAAACTCCCAAAGACTGATTGCGTTAACTCAGTGCACACGCATTTGGGGCGCAGCACAGAAAACTGTACACCAGATTCCTCCAGGTCTGTTGGATGTGTTTCAAAGCCTGGGTCTCTTGCAAAAGATTTTCCTGGCCATTCTGCAATGTTGTCAATCCAACATTGCTGTGTTCTTTCAGGTGGCATGTCTTGGGCATTTTTTTTTTCTGTCTTCCCCTCCATCTCCATCCCTCAGCAGTTGCTTGGAGGGTAGTCTTAGCAAAGCCACTGGATCTGATCCATACAGGAGGGAAGTGAGAATCACGGCTCTGTAACCAGCACTATCGTAGTCAGTCACAATGAGTGGTCCATCTTCTTCTGCACATGACTCTGCAGGCAGCTGGAGTTGTTCCCCTTTGTCCAGCAGTGAGTGCTCAGTGTTCTCATGATGGCATCACTGAAGATCACACTGCCAAGGAATGTGAACTGTTTTCATGAGTGGAACTCTTCTGGATGGAGCCGGATTCCTGAGTCTTTTTTATTTTATTTTTAAATCAGTCAGTTTATTTTTGGTTCATATAAGGTTCTTTTAATGTGGTTTTCCCTTGACACTTTGCTGATAAAGAAACAAAGCTCCAGGCCCCTGTTTTCAGGGTTCAAACAGTTTTCTTGTGCCACTCATGTGTGCTTATGTTGTGGTGGGATGCTGGGGTGGCACAGGTGGTTTCTAACTACACCTACATCATCTCAAACTTTCTGTCAACTAAAACTTGCTACTTAGCCTGCTGTCATCTTTATTCATTTTATCATATTATTATCCTTTTTTCAACAAACACTCATTGCAAAAAAGTTCACTTTGCTCAGAATCAAAAAAGTTGCGACTCACTTGAATATTTTGGTGGCCTCTTTCCACCTTCATCAGTAAAACGGATACAGGAAAGTCTTGGGTTTGACAGACTGTGAGTGAAGCAAGTTCACCACTGCATCAAAGCATAGATACTAATATCTCAAGGGAATTCTAGTGTCTATGATCAAAGTTGCCTGGCCACAGGCGCCCAACTGTGGTGTGTAAGACTGTCAAGTTGCCTGGCCACAGGCACCTGACCATGGTGTTGTAAGATTGACAAGACTAAGTTGCTTGGCCACAGGCACCCAACTGTGGTGTTTTAAGACTGTCAGGTTGCTTGGATACAGGCACCTGACTGTGGTGTTATAAGCCTGTCAAGTTGCTTGGCCAGAGGCACCTGACTGTGGTGTTGTAAGACTGTCAAGTTGCTTGGCCACAGGCACCTGATCATGTAGTTGTAAGATTGTCATAACTTGGAAGGGTGCTCCCGGCCAGTGTACTGGCTGAGGCCAGGCTTTCCTGTATCAGTTTTGCTGACGAAGGTGGTGAAAGAGCACCAGAATATTCAAGCGAGTTGCAGCTTTTGGATTCTGAGGTACGAAAACTATTTGTTATATGATGAAAACTCATTGAACCTTTACCAATAAATACTCACGACAAAGAAAGTTTTCAAGCAACTGAAACAAAAATAACTGGCTTACAGCCAGCATCATTTACAGCAGCTCACAAAAAAACAAAGAAAACCCCCCCCAAAAACAAAACAAAACACACACCCACGAAGATATAATTTCGTTACTCACGCCAAGGAGGTCGCCAGCACTTCCTTGTAGCATTCCCGGAAGTGGTAGCGGTTACCTCCCATGAACCCGTGCACCGGATCAGTTCCGTTGACACACCGGCGTTCTTGACCGTCGTGTTTCAGACCCAGACTGGACAGGCAGAGACATGACAGCGAGACAGTTACGACAGGCAGTTAACGTTGAAACAGTGTGAAGAACAAGAAATATATTGAGCAAAATTGTGAATGTGTCCACCAAAATAGTTGAGGTCCAACAAGAACCTCTGAATGAGCTGTACAAATGGCCTGAGAATGAAAAATCAACAAAGGTCATAAGTGATAACAGCCATATTCTTTCAAAATACTACGAATTTTTACTCACTGGGAAACGCTATCGATTTCCCAAACTGAAAACCTTTAGAGCACAAAATAGTTTTATACCCCAGTTGATTCATTTCTTAAATAACTCACAAACTTTAACACACAACTTGGCATTTTTAAAAGTGGCCCCTCTGTGTGTGTGTGTGTGTGTGTGTGTGTGTGTGTGTGTGTGTGTGCGCGCGCGCACGTGGTTGTGTGTGCGTGAGTGTGTGCGTGTCTGTTGGGAGATCTTTGTTTAAACTGTTCTGATATTTTCATCTGTTCTCTTACTGTACTTATCGCAGTGGTTGATTTGTGATTGACTGATAAGCACAAACTTTGTATTTATACATTTCATGTTCCTTTTGTATTCATGATGAATGACCGTGAAAGTATGTGATCATTACATATGTACAACTGTGATCATTGTACGAAAGGTCCTCATCAACTTAGCATTTCATGTCTTTTATGTGTTTACATTGAGTGACTGTGATTTTCGTGTATTGTTTGCGGCACAAAATATACCACACGTGAATTTCTCTTATTGAGATAATAAAGTATTCTGCATTCTGTAAAAATGGATTTTCAATAACTGAGCAATAATTGAGCATTTTTCCATGGAAGAGCGCTGTATGAAATGGATTCTTCTTCTTCTGATTATAATTATTATGAAGTTGATGATGATGATAATGATGATGATGATAATTGTTATTAGTATCATTACCAGTAGTAGCAGCAGCAGCAGTAGTAGGCTTAGTGGCAGCAGCAGTGGTAATAGCAGCAGCAGCAGCAACAGCAGCAGTAGTAGTGGTAGTAGTAGTAGTAGTAAGTAGTAATAATATCATTATCATGATCATGATCATCATCATCATTATCAGTCATCATCGTCATGACTCACGTGTGTCCCAGTTCGTGGAGCTCGGCCATGTAGTTCCTGTTTGAGGAGCGGAGGGAGGAGCACCTTCTGCGGGGGTTGCACACCAACCCCACCCATGCCAGGCCCACGATGCGTGGGTCCGACGTCTGCCTGCACCCAGTTCAATTCAATTCAATTCAATTCTTCTTCTTCGTTCGCAGGCTGCAACTCCCACGTTAACTCACATGTGCACGAGTGGGTTTTTACGTGTATGACCATTTTTACCCCGCCATGTAGGCAGCCATACTCCGTTTTGGGGTGTGTGCATGCTGGGTATATTCTTGTTTCCATAACCCACTGAATGCTGACATGGATTACAGGATCTTTAATGTACGCATGCTTATGCTTGCGTATACACACGAAGGGGGTTCAGGGACAGTCGGGTCTGCACATATGTTGACCTAGGAGATCGGAAAAAAACGCTGTACCCACCAGGTGCCTTTACCGAGATTTGAACCCAGGGCCCTCAGATTGAAAGTCCAGCGCTTTAACCGCTCGGCTATTGCGCCCATCATTCAATTCAGTTCAAACACACTTTACTGATCCACATGTAAATCAACATGTGCAATCAAAGGCTCATCGTAAACACCAACAAACAAGCAAACAAACAAGAAAAAGCATATGCGCACCGTGAAAGGCATTCAGTAAAACAAGTCAAATAGGAACTACAGTAGCTGACGGAAGACGAAAAACAAACCACACATCCACACATACGCGCGTGTTAAGACAATTAGGTATTGCAATGTCTTTAAAAAAAAAATTAAAAAAAGCAAATAAATTGCATATAATTTAAAACCACACACACACACACACACACACACACACACACACACACACACCACTTTCACGTTCAGATTCTCAAGGAGGCGTCGCTGCGTTCGGACAAATCTACATATGTACGCTACACCAGTTCTGCTAGGAAGATGCCTGACCAGCAGCATAACCCAGTGCGCATAGACTTTAGTCAGGCCTTGAATGCATGCTTGTATATTTATACCACTTTGAGATTCAGTTTCTCAAGGAGGCGTCATGCTTTCGGACAAATCCATATATGCTGCACCACATCTACTAGACAGATGCCTGACCAGCAGCAAAACCCAACGCACGTAGCCAGGCCCTGAGCGCATGCTTATATATTCGTGTACCTATCAGAGTTAGTTCCTTCTGCAGGATTATGCCAGAGGACAACACTCTCGTTGCCATGGGTTCTTTTTCAGTGCGCCAAGTGCTTGCTGCACACGGGGCCTTGGTTTATCGTCGAATGATGAGACGCTCAGTTTGATTTCCCAGTGAAACGTGGGATCAAGGGCGCGAGCGGGATTTGAACCCACATCCTCAGGGGCTATCTATATTGGTAACCACACGAACACGCTCTGATCTCATCACTGGTTACACTCCCTCAACAACTCTCCGCTCTTCCTCGGATTGTTGCCTGAAAATTCCCCATGTCAATACAAGAACCTGTGGTGAACGTTCTTTCCTCTTTGCTGCTCCTCATATCTGGAACAACCTTCCACATTGTATCCATTCATCTGACTCCATCTGTGCCTTTTGCTCTTCACTAAATACTAATCCTTTCTAAAAACCCATCTGTAAGCGCTTTCAGTTTATTCTTCTCCGACACCACCCCATGCCTGTCAGATCTCTTTGTACGCATGACGAATGAGAAAGGAAGAGTGAGGGGGTGGGGGAGAGGGGGAGGGAGAAAGAGTGGCCATGAATGGTTCATGTAATTTGCAACCTTTTCCTTCATGAAGCGCCCTGAACTCCTAGAAAGAAAGGGTGCCATACAAATAAAATGTACATTATTATTGTCATTATTATTATTATTTACATAACATTACCATTGTCATTTACCATGCATTGCAATCATGGAGGTACTGGTTATTATTATTATTATTACTGAAAACATTTAAAGAGCCTATTCTTGGTCAGAGACCAAGCTCATGCACTTTTAACACTTGACACTGATTGACATGGGTACTTATTGTAGCACGTATCCCCGAACTCTTGGCGTTTTTGACATTGTTATGGATACTTACTTAAACAGCACCTATCCTTGGTCAGACACCAAGCTCTAAGAACTTTGAACACTCATGTATCACAATGCAACCAGGTTATAAATGAAGACCAGTAAACATACTCTGCGTGTGCGTGTGAGTGTGAGTGTGCGCGTGCGCGTGCAAGACAGTGCGTGCGTGCATGTGCTCACCCGGTGTGGAGACTGATCTGATCACAGGTCCAGTGTGATGTAGGGTTACAGATCTCATTCAGCCGGGCGCCCATCTTTTCATGGGGCTGTGCCTTGTACCATTCCTACACCAGGAGTGGGAAAAATGGAACAGACACAAACACACATACTTTAATAATTAAATATGATTAGCCCTACACACACACACACAAAAAAAAAACATTCCAGGAGAGAGAAAATGGACAGACAGAAACACACATACTTTAGAAAATATGATCAGCCCTTCACACACAAAATAGTCCAAAATATGATCAGCCCTTCACACACAAAATAGTCCAAAAGATTACCAGCCCTTCACACACAAAATAGTCCAAAAGATTATCAGCCCTACCCACAAATAAGTCCAGGAGAGAGAAAACGGACAGACAAAAACACACATACTTTAACAAATATGATCAGCCCTACAAACACAACAGTCCAGGAGAAAAAAACAAAACAAAACAGGACAGACAGAAACAAGACACAATTTTGCGTTCAGCCACATATAGGCACATTCAAAATTCGTGTATGATTTTGTATGATATGGGTGAATTAGCCAAGTGGTTTCAGCGTTAGACTTTCAAACCTTGATTCAAATACGGTTATTCAACTTATTGGCATCTCTCTGGATGTTTAAGGGTGGATACTGGTTTTTCCCGTCTCCCACATCTGCTGGTTTCATGGCGGACATTTTTTCCCCCTAACTCATACACCTGGTGGTTTAAGGGTGGATATCGGTTTTTCCTAACTCCTATACCTGGTGGCTTAAGAGAGGACATCGGTTTTTCCTAACTCCTATACCTGGTGGTTTAAGGGAGGACATTGTTTTTTTTCCTAACTCCTACACCTGGTGGTTTAAGGGAGGACATTGTTTTTTCCTAACTCCTACACCTGGTGGTTTAAGGGTGGACATTGTTTTTTCCTAACTCCTACACCTGGTGGTTTAAAGGTGGACATAATTTTTTTTCCTAACTCCTACACCTGGTGGTTTAAGGGTGGACATTGTTTTTTCCTAACTCCTACACCTGGTGGTTTAAAGGTGGACATAATTTTTTTTCCTAACTCCTACACCTGGTGGTTTAAGAGAGGACATCGGTTTTTCCTAACTCCCAACCATGCGCAAACATGCCAGTGCCTTGATCCTTTTCATGTTGTATATACACAATGCAATGCAGAAGATCAAATACAAGTATTGATATATCAGCATTTAGTGGGTGATGGAAACACACACACACCCAGCATAAACACCTTTGAAATGGAGAATGACTGCCTTAACCCTTTCACCGCCAGTCAATTTAGAGTACAAAATTCCCTTGTGATATAAACACAGGAAAGACAGTGACTAAGCATAGCTGGGGATTTCCCCTGCGATGTAGAGAAAATATGGCCTATCCTACCACCGAACATTAAGAGCAGTAGGTTCATGGATAACAGACCAATGAATGGTCACCTTTCAGTGACATGGATCCTCTACCACGCCTGTGCATAAATGCGAGTTTGGCGGTGAAAGGGTTAATGATAAAAGTTAAAACACAACAAAATGAGCAAGCCCACTTGCACATGTATGTATGTGAATGTAGGAGCTGCAGCTCACATATGCAGAAATTATCATGTTGTGGTTTCTCCTTTGTGAGCGAAGATGAGCATGAGCTACACACTGGGTTGGTCTGTAAATGGCTGATAAGTCCAGTCCGGGCCCTGAGGTGTCTGTGGCACTGCTGACAGGGGTGTAGCTGGTGCTGTCCAAGGGCCGTATTCAAGAGAACATCGTGCCTGAGGGTAAATGTGTACCTGCGGGTAATCTGCCTGAGGCAAGGCAAACTGCCCGAGGGTAAGCAATATCCAGTATTCATGAAAGCAAGAGTCTACCCGTGTGTCTACAAACGCGAAGGCAATTTAACCTTACTACCTGCCAAGGGTGACTGCCCACGAAGCAGAGGTAAATATGGCGGATCCTTTTGCAGCATTTTTCTTTTCGTTATTTTTTTAAAGGGAAAACAGACGTGCTTAACGGATAGCATGTGTTTTGCTAACTCTCTCGACAATGTTCCGAGCTGTGGTGGGATGAGAAGTGAAACTAAGAGCATGCACAGACGGGAATCATTGGGATTTTTATAAAAAAGATGATGGGTTAGCTAGCTGTCTGAGCGAACCACGTGTGTCTTGAATTCGAAGATAGCTTATCCTTCAAGGTAAACTGTACCCGCGGGTGCCAACCATGTCAAAGATAACCTGCCTGAAGGCAAAATGAATTTGTCTAACTCTTGAATACGGCCCCAGGTGTAGATAGGTTAAACGCTTCCTCCTTGCCTTGCTGGTGTTTAAGAATGGCGCTGCCAATCCTCTGATCCCCATAAGTAGTGACACTAGACTGGACGCAGTTGTGCCATGCTGAGTGATCAGAGACTAGTACTTCCCATGTGTTTGGTTCAATGCCAAAGCACTTAAGGGAGGTCTTCAAGGAGTCTTTGTAGTGCCTCTTCTGGCCCCCATGGGAGTGTTTTCCTCTACAAAGCTCTCTGTAGAACAGTCTCTTGGTGAGGCGCTCATCATCAGTCAAGCCGACAGCATGTCTGGTCCACCAGATCTGAGACCTCATGGGTAAAGCATGAATGTCTTCCATCCCAGATCTCTGAAGGATCTCTGCACTGTGTCAGGGAAGTGCTCCTTCCAGCTGACGTGCAGAACTTTCCTCAAGCAACTCACATAGAATGGGTATGAAGAGATGATGGGGCTTGAAGTGATGACTTGCACGAGGAACTTGGATTTCAGTGAAGGAGAGTTGTATATAATGGAGACAAACACACATATATATTTGTTTTTGTTCAGTCAGTCTGTTACTGTGTGAACATCTGACTGTGCGACATTTTTCTTTTTTTTGTGTGTGTGTGTGTGTGTGTACGCATCCTCCCCAAAAACAGAGTGTGACTGCCAAAACGGCGGGGACAAAAATAGTCATACATGCAAACGCCCACCCATGCATGTGAGTGAATGTGGGTGTCGCAGCCCACGAACAAAAAAACCCAAAAAAACAAACAAACAAAAACCGCCAAAAAAACCCACATGCTAAGAAACACACACACACACACACACACACACACACACACACACACACACACACACACACATGTACACACAAATGTACACATAACACACCCACACACAGAGCACGGACACCAAACATCAAAACCAAGCACAGCATATAATCCCAAACAAAATCAAACACAAACTATTCTTTTAACTCACTGAGCTCTGCGCCAAGGCATTGCTCTGGTATCAAAA